>NC_080086.1:38648373-38976429 GCF_950005125.1 Chionomys nivalis
TCTTGGTTGCCATGCCAGTTTATTTCACTAGAGGGCGATACAGCTACAGAAACAAATAGGAGCCCTTTTTCTTTCTATTTAACCGAACTTCTGAATGAGACAGCTTGCAGCTCCCAACCTTGTATTTACCACCAATATGTTGACACCCCTCCTGGGTTCCAAGTGTGTTTCACCGATGATGGCTGTGTTCAGGATGTTGGAACTGATGAGACTGAATTTGTAACTGGTCCCATCACAGCAGTCAGCTGGTTTTGTAGAGACTGTGGAGACTTGTACCATGTTCCCCACGTAGCCTCCCCACCCAGAGCTGGCTACCATGCTGTGGGAAGGGGACTAGACTTCAGGAATACAAATCTGTTGCATCCCTGGCTCCAATCCTTTCTGGCACTTTGAGTGTAAACAAATACTTCAAACCTAGTTGGCCAGTGTATGAAACATGAATGCAGCTCACACAGATGTTTGACAAATATGTCTCATGGTTTTGGGAATTTTAGGAGACAAGCAAAGACACAGAAAGGAGCGTCTCTCTACCGAGTGGAATATCAACTCCTCAGAGCAAATAACAGAGAAAAGGATACAGAGAAAGAAAATTCAGCCTTAAGAGTCTCCTAGAGGCAAGAGCTCTTAGAAATCTCTCTTTCCAGCATCCCCACTGTGTAACAGGCACTTGAGACCATGTGTGAAAGATGACACGGGAACCATTACGTCACTGGTTAAGCATTTCCCAGGCATATCTTATTAGCCCATCAAAAAAGCAGATGAGAAGCCAATAGGGTTCCAGATGAACTGGGTGGGTCTGGGACTGAACGTGAGTATCAGCGCTCCCGTCACTCACAGACTCCACACTCTCTGATCCTGCTCAGCAGCTGTCAAAGACTCCACAGTCCCCGATCTCTACAAGCTGCATGCCTAACAAACGAGCCCAGATAATTCTTTAGTTTCCATACATTCTACAACAATGCCCTTAGATCTAGACCAGGAAAGAAAAATGCAGATTCTATTAGATGGATGATGTAACCTTCCCATGGGCCTTTCCTTCTTCTCTGTTATGTTAGTCTGCTTTCTTGGCTGTAAGAAGGCACTGAAGACTGGCACTCCATTATGAAATTAGGTTTAAGGCTGTAGATGTATCTCATGGTAAATGTGTGTGCTTAACATGCACAAGGCTCCAGATTTGATTCCATGCAGAGTGAGGTGGAGAGGAGTCAGGGGAGGGGAGAAGGATAAGAGTAAACACTCAGTTTTTGTTGTTGTCCCAAGAGGACTTAGAGGAGTATCTCTGTGATAGGGCTTGTATACTTCCTTAACATGTGCAAAATTCTGAGTTCATACCTCAAAATCATAGGACGGAGAGATCTGTGGAACTTCAAGTACATCATCTGACTACATTTTCTTTATTCTCTTACTATTAAGTAAAGTTACAGCATCTCCTCACATATTTTCCCAGTATCTCTCCCCGATTTCTGAAGATAGGAATTGAACCCAAGGCCTTGTGCTTGTTCAGCATCTCCTGTGCCCTGAGACATTCTCTGAGCTCAAAGTTTTTTGAGATAGGGTCTCTCTCTGAACCGGGAGCGTGCTAATTTCTAAGTTGGTCAGAGAGCCCCAGGCATCCTCCTTTATCTGCCTCCCTAGTGCTGACATTACAGGAGCTTACTCCAAAGCCTTGACTCCCCAGTGCTGCAGCTATGTGAGCATACTGCAAGGCTCTGACTCCCCAGTGCTGCAGCTATAGGAGCATACTCCAAAGTTCTGGCTCCCCAGTGCTGCAGCTGTGTGAGCATACTGCAAGGCTCTGGCTCTCCAGTGTTGCAGCTTTGTGAGCTTACTGCAAAGCCTTGACTTCCCAGTGCTATGGCTGCATGAACTTACTGCAAGGCTCTGGCTCCCTAGTGTGTGGCTACAGGAGCATACTGCAAAGCTCTGGCTCCCCAGTGCTGTGGTTGCATGAGCATACTGCAAAGCTCTGGCTCCCCAGTGCTGCGGCTGCAGGAGCATACTGCAAGGACTGGCTGAAGATTTCACTCAGGTTCTCATTACAGACTGAGTCATTTCCCCAGCCTGTGAACATCATTTTTGAACCCATTTTATAAAACTTCCATTTCTCTGGACATCTCTAGATTATGTAACCATTAGCCATGATCCTATACTTCATACTTGCAAAACTGCAAATGTGTAGTGGTCATGCTGAATCTTCACATTATGATTCAATATTAAAATAAAACATATTATAGAATAGTTCAATATAATGGAAACTTGGAGAATTTAACTCTAATATCTTCCTCTCTACCTACCTTCACTCTGAAAATATTTAATTTTTTTCTATAGCTGAAGAGAAGTTTAAATGATTGTTCTGTCTTTAGATTACTTGAAATGACAAATAACCCCAGTTTCCTAAAATTGCTCCCATTCTCGGTGTGAGGATTACAATGTGACCTGAAGCCATACAAAGCTTACCCAGCTGCTTTCGTGGTATTCTCTGCATGAAAACAAAAAGAATTTACAGAAATGCAAGAGTAAGAACACTTATTTATCACACACCATTTCTTATAAAATTACTTGACGATATGCTCCAAGAAAATGAAAGTGAATGACAGCAGGGCTTCCCTAGCATCCTTTCTGTCTCTTACACATGTAGGATTGCACTTTTCTGCCCTTCTTGAAATAATTACTCTTAGCTATGCATCTCCCTTTGGTAGATAAAATGTGTATGTGAGTTACACATGTCAGTTGTCAAGTGGAATTATTTCAAACCAGTGAAAAATTTGAGAAATTCGCTCTGTCTCTGCCAGGCAGTAGGTTTCAACATCAGCCTGCGCACTAGAGTGAAGATGAGTGAAGAGTTGAGCCAATCACTTGGAGGTAGACATGAACCTGGGGTGAGAAATGAGCTTGCATCTCTGAGTTACTCAACCTGTGGGACACCTAGCCTAATGCTGCCCATCCTGACAAGCACAGGAAGAACCAAGGAAAGGAATGCAAAGCATGATCTCCAGAAAACAGTTCAGAGGAAGCCAAGTCTACCGTAAAGCTGCAACTGGGTAGCTGAATACAATCCATTCAAGGTTCCAGTAAGTTGGTAAAATAAATAATGTTAGAGAGAGGCTGGGGCCCAAAAGGAAGCATGACAAAGGCACACACAGATCGAGTAAAGATGAGTGCATAAAAAGGTCATTTTAAATAATATGATAGTATACAAACTGCCCTTAGTGAATAATTTTCCAAAGTAACAGACATATGGGTACACTATCTTAGAAGCTTTCAGAGACTGTACACACACATGTGCAGAAAGATATAATGTGTGTGTGTTATTTCATTAATGTGAATAATTTTTAAAGACTTGTTTATTATATGTGTATTTGTATGTACCTGCAGGAATTTCTTTGCACCAATTGTGCATCCGGTACCTGTAGAAGCCAGAAGAGGGACCACATGCCCTAGAACTAGAGTTGTAGGCCATAGTGAGTCATCTAACATTGGTGCTGAGAACTGGAAGCAAGTCTTCTGCAAGAGCTGTAAGCACTCTTATTCAGAGAGTCATTTTTTAAGAATAATTGTTTCTTATGTGAGTCTGACTCTGGGGTTATGGGGTTATGGGACAGAGAGGCTGAGGACTCCCATATCTGCCATTTACAAACTGGAAATGCAAGAGAACCTCTGGTATGGATTGAGTTCAATCTGAAAAGCCAGGAGTAATAAAAGGAACTCTAGTCTGAAGGTAGAACAAGGGAAAGTTCTTAAACAAGACAAAGACTGATTGACTCCTCTCTTGGTGGCCTTTTTGTTCCATCCATGATCTCAGTGGATTGAGTAAGAAATACTTGGGTTAGGAGGGCCAATCTGCTGTGTGAAGTCCCCTTTTTCACACTTTTATCTCTTTAGAAAAACCCTTCCAGAAATATAGGAAGACTGATTCTCCAAATGTATCAGGGAGTCCCTCTGGCCCAGTGACATAAAAAACTAACCCTTCTCTATGCATTATAAATATGCAAACATAATATCACACAAGAAAGAAAACATGAAGTAAAAATGAGCTAGCTCAGATGTATGAGAGTGAAAGCGACATGTGTGGCAAAGCTTCCAGTGAAGGAGAAGAGAAACACTGAAGGAAAGAGGGATGCTCGTGTCCTCACTGCTCTGCAGCAGACACAAAAGATGATTAAGGTACCAGAAAGCTGTTCTCAAGTACATTATGATAATGCAAATACCTAGTTCATTAACACCACTTAATGTGGGTCTTAGAACATGACAAGCATCTCACAAATGTCATATGTCAGTAGCATCAATGTCACAGTGGCCAAGTGTATTGTTGAGCCTTGGAGTTTTACTGGTAAGAGACAAAAGGCCTTTGTCTTTGTGTAACTTGGATGCTAGGAAAGGAGGAAGAAAAGTGAACATGTAGCTATATGGTAGAAGGACCAGTCCCTGAGAAGGGCAGTGCTCCGTGCTGATAAGGGCTGTCACCTCTGGTCATGCGGTGACGGTCCTCATCATCTTCCTAACTTCACTCTACTGCCACATGACTTTCTTTGGCATCCTGGGAAACAAATACCTATATGCTTTACTTTTTAAATCTTTGAAACAGGGTCTTACTATGTAGCCCAGGCTGGCCTCAAAATCCTACCCTGACATCCTAAATGCTAGAGTTAGTGAGTGGTGCATCCTGCCTTACCTGCCCGAATAGTATTTCTTCAGCATGCCCCCACGTATACTTGATGTTTGTGGCACCTGGAGGAACTGCCTCTTCTCTTGATTATATACTGTCAACATTCTTGACATTTGTAGGCATTGGAAAGTACATTTCCAATATTATTCAAAATATAACCACTGCTAAAAGCTTTTAGAAATTCATAACAGTAAAAGCAAGGTTTGGGCCCTGTTGAAAGGACTCAAAGAAATTTTGAGGGTTTCCATGATCTCTTGTCTCAGGATGAGTGTGTGCTGGTGAGTTTTTTAAGCCACAAGGCAGTTGCTTTTCACTGGCTTCTGATCTATGCACTTTAAAAAATACCATGACATTTTGTGTCTGAGACAAAAGTCAAATGCCAAAAACAGAAATCACCTTCACCAGTGTGAATATTAAAACCTTAATTTATAAATGCAAACAAGATCAGCTGCCAAGATGCCAACAACAGTTACTCAGTTTGCAGAATTGTAGATTGTGGGCAATTCTTTTTTGTGCTGCTCTGCAACTGTGTGTTTATGCCTTTCCAGAGCTTGAAAAGCTGCTCCAGAAGGAAGCCTCTCTTGGTAGCTCTTCCCATCTGAGCATTAAGAGACTGTCTTTTGTCTTATTTTGGGTTTCTGTTGCTGTGAAGAGACACCATGACTAAGGCAGCTCTTAAAAAGGAAAACATTTAATTAGGATCTGGCTTAGGGTTCAGAGTTTGAGTCCATTATCATTATGGGGGAAGCATGGCAGCACACAAGCAGACATGATGCTGGAGAGGTAGTTGAGAGTTCTGCATCCTGATTGGCAGGCAGTAGAAAGAGAGAATGACACTGGACTGTGCTGGAGCTTCTGAAATCTCAGTGCTTACCCCAGTGGCATACTTCCTCCAGCAAGGGCACACCTACTCCAACAAGGCCACACCTCCAATAGTACAAATCTTTATGAGTCTGTGGGGGGCCATTTTTATTCAGACCTTGAGAACCAGAGTGGCCTTGAGATGATATTTTTTGAATTTATTAGGAAGGACGGCGGTAGCAAAGACATTGGAGGGAATACCATGTGTCTAGTATTCAACATGTTGGACACACCTGGATCATTTAGACAACTCCTCCTTCCTTGGTCCATGATGTCTGGTTAGGAAATCAGTCATACTGTCCACTTTACAGCATGTCCTTGTGGGCATGATTATCTAACCCGTGTTGTCCCCAGCACAGTTCCCCTCATTTCTGGGAACAGTATGATAAGTGCATAGATGCTTTACAGGAGGAATGGCTTTGTTTGATTGGCCTGAGAACACTGAAGATGATTTCAGTAAGTAGTCCCAGGATGACTGAGTCTCGAATCGTCAATTAAGGGGGCATTGTTGGTGTGTAAAGGATATTAAACAAGGAGACATTAAGCTAGTGGGAACTGGAGTCAAGAGTGTTGACAGCCACCATCCCCTCCTGGGAAGACAGAGTATATGAAGAAATTAGGTAAGCACTGGAGTGCAGAAAGGAATCTACTCTAGTGTCTGAACTCATGGCATATAAACAGTGGCTCTGCCAGCTCTCTGTCATTGGAAAACTCAAGTTACTCACTTTTCACTCTTTCTGTCATGAGGTAAGATATCTTCATTGGCTACTCATTTCATTCCAACCACACTATTCAAACAAAACATCTCAAAGTAGCAAAAGAAGGGAATGTATAGGTGTTGAAAAGACAGCTAGAAAAAAAGACTGGGTTGTGGCTCACTCAGTAGAGTGTCTGCCTGGCATGCAAGGAACCCTGGATTCAATTCTCAAAACCACATAAATTAATACAGGTGATATATGCCTGTAATCTCAGCACATAGAGGTGGAGTCAAGAGGATCAGAAGTTCACATTCATTTTGGAATTTTTGATGCGTAATGAGTTAAAGCCAGATTGATATACATGAGAGTCAATTAGGACAAGAGAATAAGGAAGGAAGGAAGGAAGGAAGGAAGGAAGGAAGGAAGGAAGGAAGGAAGGAAGGAAGACCATTGCTAGAGAAACAAACATCTTTGCCCCGGATGATATTGGGTAAGCCCAGTCTTGTGAATGGGAGCCCTCACTGAACTTGTCATTGCTCAGAAGTGCTGTGTGTAAGTGCATCTATTTTGTTCTACCCTCTCTGACCTACTGTCAGGGGAATGTGGCTTTCAGCTCAACCTTGGGTTTGTGGGACACAATTCCCTCTGATTTTCTAATGTGGTAGTAACTATCTGTGATAGATAGATGAATGAGTATTTGGGGCTCTACATGACCAGGATGTTTGAGCATTCATCCCATGGTGCCTCTGTCATCAACGCCCTCTGTGGCTTCAGGAGGACGGTCCCTTCTGCTACCAGCAGATCTCCTATAGCTGCCATCTTTTCAATCTTTTTGGTTCCCTTCCCAAGAGTATGACTCCTCTCAAGTAACTCCCCAAGAGGGCTTTGAATCTCAGAGTCCACCACTAGTTTGCTGAACTCCTTGCCAACTTCTCAGAATTCTGAACCCTACCCAGATCTGCATACAGAAAGACTAATGGTTTTACGTGGAGTTCATTACCACGTTGGGCAGTCACTCTGTAGTGTGGAGCTGCGGGCTGCATTCCTGTCACCCCAGCTGCCTGGCTAGCTTATGCCCCGAAATAATTATACGGAAATTGTATTATTTTAAACACTGCTTGGCCCATTAGCTCTAGCCTCAAAAGTTACTTTTAGTGTATAAATACATATGTATATATTAGTGTATGTGTATATAGTAAGAGATGTAGTATAATTTAAATATTTGTATTAATTTTCACATTTATATATATAGGTGTATATAAACGTATAGTTGTGTATATATGTGTGTATGGGGATGTTTCTGTGTATATCTGATAAAGCATGTATTAGATTGTTAAAGATTAGCATTCACTTGTTATTTTTATGTATTAGTATATATAT
Source organism: Chionomys nivalis (assembly GCF_950005125.1). Taxonomy (NCBI): domain Eukaryota; kingdom Metazoa; phylum Chordata; class Mammalia; order Rodentia; family Cricetidae; genus Chionomys; species Chionomys nivalis. The sequence goes on from NC_080086.1 coordinate 38,655,979, forward strand.
ATGTGTGTGTGTGTGTAATGTTCTTTTGTATACATGTATTAGATTGTTAAAGATTGGCATTCATATATATATATATATATATATATATATATATATATATATATATATATATAGTGTGTGTGTGTGTGTGTGTGTGTGTGTGATATCCCTGTGTATATATGGTAAAGTATGTATTAGATTGTTAGAGTTTGGTATTAATTTTCACATTTAGTTGAATGCTTTTTAATTGTGTTCTCCTGTCAAAAGAAGGTGTCTGTGCTTTTCTGTGGCTGTGAAATGTCACATCATTATAGAACTATCTTGAACTCTAAGAGATAATAAAGTTTCTATTTTGGTCTTTAAGAAGAATTATTGAATCAGCTTGCCCTTAGTGAACCTGCTAGAGCATTGCTCAATGCCAAAGGTAGAAAAGCTGGCTCTCTGCGTTCACATGTCCCTGTGGTTAGAGGGACTCTTGATGTCTGTCATTGACCTGTCCCTTAGAGGTCAGCTACAAATGTGCTTAATTTCATGGTCAGCTAGAGTGAGATTTTCTGTGGTTTCAATGAACATGGACTGAGAGGTCGCTGGGTCACTTGATGGCATCATGAAATAGTAGGCGATAATAAGATTTCTGGAAACGACATTAATTTTCACAGTCTGTGACATCTGAAGAAGTCTACCTAGATGATTCCTGTCTGCACTGTAGAAAATACATCAATTTCCTTATCAACTATTAGCATAAAGGAACTGAAATATGAGGAAAATTTTCAAAACTAGGCAGAAGGTAAAAGAAATCTTTTTTTCTCAATTGGATTTGATTCCTGTGAATTCCATTTTCTGTCTTTATAAAGAAGCATCTTTCCCATTGGTAAAGCAGAATGAAGAGGATCCATCAGGTGTCAATCAGATGTGGGAGCCAATTTTGTAGCCTTGTCAATGCAGCTCAGCTTTTCCCAGTCCCAGCTTCTACCTTGTGAATGTCCTTCAGTCTTTGAGGGCGAGGAGACTGACCTTGAATGACTGTTGTAAGGCGTTACTTAGAATTCCGAGCACTCACATGGTGAGAGAAAATGTTACCTATAGTCATTCCTGTTCTCCTAGATCTTCCTCACTTTCAGTGCTCCGCCTACAGCTAGAATTAGAGCACCGGGTTGCTGAGGCATATAGAGCATCCCCTTTTACCCTCGCCAAATCATCTTCTAGGTGACAGGGAGATATCTTTATTTTTACCTTTAAATAAATATTTTATAACTTTAATTTTTAGTTATCTGTGTTGAGGATGCTGGGGCATGAATGTATGTGCCTGCAGAGGTGAGAGATACTGGCTACTCCTAGTTGTAGTTATGGTTGGGAGTCACCTAATGTGGGTTCTCGGAACTGAACTCAGGTTCTCGGCAAGAGCAGTGTGCACTCCTAATGACTCCAGTCCTAACAATGATGATTGTATTGGTCAACAGGCAGTTAGAAAAGCAGAGCCTGGCAGTAATCTAATGGGGGTGTGTGGGGTGTTCAAACACTAAATGAAATGGAACGGATCTTGGAGTAAAGAAGGTGAAGGAAGCCCCTGTGGCTCTGAAGCTGGAACTTAAGGAGTTCTGTCACTGAGCCCAAAGCTGAAGCTACCCAGAGTGAACTGGATCCAAAGCAGAGACATGGTACTGTAGCAGAGTACTCTTAAAACCAAGATGGAAGAGCTAATGAATGATGTCACTTAGCACAGCCTTCTACTGGCTGAACCCAAAGGGATGCCTGTGGTATGGAAGTTTGGGAAATGTAGTTTGTAAAGACAACTTGTAATTAGAGCACAGAACAAAAGAAGGGCTAGGAATGGTTGGTTAGTGAACAATCTGCCAATCACTTCCCCTCTAATGGTTGCCTCAGTTTCTGCTTTTGTATCACATTAAACAAACAAACAAAACCCCACTATAAAATCCTTGCCCAAATTGAATCCCCTCTGAGATTCTTTCAATGAAACTTTTACCACTGAGTTAATGCTTAGTACTGCTTATTAGCAAAACCAAAGCGAGGACCCTAAATGACTGGGCTACAGGATGGATTCATTTTGATGCAAACCCGTAGGGACCAACGCATGGGGATTCCTACTTCAGAGGATGTTTCAGACCCAGAGCCAAATAGAGGAGCACTGCCTATGAGGCTGAGGATAAAGGCTTTGAAGAGCAGATAGAGTTTTTCAAATAGTATTTAGTTTCTTAGTAGTCTAGAGTAACCCCTAGCTTTGCAGGATAATAAGAGGAGGCCGAAGACGTAATCACTAGTGTTAGAAGTCATATTCAGGCCCACCAAAATGAAGTCTAGTCATCAGCCATTGTTGAAGGTCCACAGTGTGTTCTCAGGCACATTACCCATGGGATCCATAAGTTGAACCTTACTTTCCACTACTATTATTATAAGTGGTAGTCAGTGACATCAGAGTGGAAACATCCAACTGTTGCCTGGGCACAGGCAGCAAAGGCTTCTTCTGGTTCTAAATCTAACCTGGATGTTACTGCTCCAGGCAGCACAGAGAAAACCTTTCCATGTTGAGACGGGGGATGTAGATGCAAAGAGGAAAATGTAGTAAAACAAACCTTGAGTTCCAGAAAGGTTGAGCTGGTTGCTGAGCCTGGTTTTCTGAAACAATAATGCAATTTGTCAGGCTAAGCATATAAACTTTAGGGTACTTAAGAAAAATTGTGTTTTAGATAAAAAGCATGTTTTAGTGTGAGAATGCCCCTGCTGCATTTTAACCAGCACCTATTAACTGTCTATTTATGGTAGACTGTGTTTTGCATAGAAAAAAATATGTTCAAAAGGGAGAGGTTATGATTCTTAGTGTTGGTGCTTGTTTTTTATAAAGAAGACTAACCAGAGGGCATTTTAAAATATCTTTTATGTATCTTTTGAAAATTTTATTCGTGTACAATATGTCCTGATCATAGCCATCTTCTGTCCTCCTCAGCTCTCCCTGGGATCCCTTTCTAAAACATTTTTTTTTTCCTACCAACTTCATTTTTCATTCTATAGATTTAAATTTCATTGTCATTTATTTATTTTTTTTATTGAAAAAAAAAATTTTCCCGCCTCCTCCCTGCCTCCCATTTCCCTCCCCCTCCTCCCGCCCCTCTCCCCCTCCCCCCACTCCTCTTCTCCTCCCTCTCCAGTCCCAGGAGCAGTCAGGGTTCCTTGCCCTGTGGAAAGTCCAAGGTCCTCCCCACTCCATCCATGTCTAGGAAGGTGAACATCCAAACTGTCTAGGCTCTCACAAAGCCAGAACATAAAGTGGGATCAAAACCCCGTGCCATTGTCCTTGGCCTCTCGTCAGCTCTCATTGTCCGCCATGTTCAGAGAGTCCGGTTTTATCCCAATGTCCCCAGTTAGTTCCTTGGGCACCTGAGGATAGGGAACCTGAAATGAACCTATCCTATAGCCATACTGATGAATATCTTGCATATCATCATAGAACCTTCATCTAGCGATGGATGGAGATAGAGACAGAGACCCACACTGGAGCACCGGACTGAGCTCCCAAAGGTCCTAATGAGGAGCAGAAGGAGGGAGAACATGAACAACGAAGTCAGGACCACGAGGGGTGCACCCACCCACTGAGACAGTGGGGCCGATCTATTGGGAGCTCACCAAGGCCAGCTGGACTGTGACTGAAAAATCATTGTCATTTATTTTATTTTAGGTTTTAGCTTACAGAGTCTAACTAGTGATGCCCATATGTGAATTGTTGTGGGACCATCCACTGGATTACTGAGCAACCTACCAGTCACCACACTTGTAACAAAAAGTGACTGAACCTCCCTCAGCGGCCATCAGCTGCCAGTAGATCCTCTGATGGGGTGGGGCCTCAGTTGCCCCTCCCCAGTCATGTTGAAATTCTTGTTTTTTTCTTCTTCTTTTTCTTTCTTGGTTTTTTGAGACAAGATTTTTCTGTGTAACACTCCTAGCTGTTCTGGAACTCTTGTTGAAGACTTCTTGCCTCTGCCTTCTGAGTGCTGGTATTTCAGGCATGTGCCACCACAACTAGGCATCATGGTGAAATTCTTAACTGACTTGACCTTGTACAGGTAACTGTGGTTGCTGTGGCTCTGTGTGTGAGATCCTTATATCATGTCCAGAAGACAGCACTTCACAGAACAGAACTCTTCCCCATCCTCCAGCTCTTACATTCTTACCTTGTCTGGGATGTGCCCTGAGCCTTAGCCTGAACAATAGGCTATGGAAGTGTCCCATCTATAGCTGAGCACTCTGTTTCTCAGTCTCAGCATATTCGTCATTAATTACTACCCACTCCCGAGAGAAGCTTCCCTCACCAAGGTTGAGAACAGCACAAATCTATAGACAGTAACACATAGATATTTGGAGGCAAGCTGGCAGCATTACTGTTTAGCAAAACAATAGCTCTATATTCCCCCAGGGCCTATGACCACCACCATCTTTCCCTTGCAAAATACTAATAAGTAAAAAAGTTATAAAAATAATAAAAATCAAGCAGCCCAATCAAGAAATGGGCAAGGGCCTAGATATTTCTTCAAAGACAACATATAAATGGTCAGTGAAACTATTAAGACATGTGCCCTCTTGGGTTTCCTTAGGTTTTTCACCAAGTACATCATACTTTGTTTCAGAGTGAGTCTAGTATACGTCAGCTTTGTTCTGAACCATCACAGGACATTATTATCTTGAATGTGTTGTCATGTAACAGTCTGTGAACACTTGTGTTTCTAACATCTGTGGGAAAAAAAAGATATGTGTAACACTGTGAATAATTGGGGAAATGAAAGGAAAATCCCTCTTCATAATCTTTAAATTTTTTAATCAAACAAAATGTAATGAAATAGAACGAAAATCCTTAAAATCATATGTGTTGATAAAGATAGAGATAAATTGTAACTCTCACTGATGGTGGGATGTAAAATGGAGTACTCACTAGGAAACTAGATAATGTTTCCTGAAGGAAAAAAAACCAACTGGAAATCCTGCTTCTGGGAGTATATCCAAAGAACTGAAAGCCGGGATCCAATAGTTATTTTCAAACTTGTTCATACACTCTATGGGGATCCTATTTTCCTTCCCCAACTCTTTCCAAATCCTCCCCACCTCCCTGCTCACCTAACTTCATGCTCTTTCCCTTTCTCAACCGAACAAAAGAACAAACAAGACAACAGCAAAAGCAAAAATCAAAACAGACAAACTAAAATATAATACCCCAAATAAAGCAAAACATAAAGTACACAAGTGCGTGAAAAATGGAGTCCATTTTGTCTCTCAGGCATTTGTACATCCATGATTGTAATGATATTATTCACAACAGCCCAAAAGTGAAAAATAAATCAAATGTCTGTTAATAGATCTCTCTTTCTTACACACACACACAATATTTGGTAATATTCTACTGCTCTGTCACAAAGCCTGAAAGATTCAACTTGAAGGGTAAACATTTGACAGTTTTCAGTCCCTGGCTGCTTTTAAGTGAAGCATCACATAGAGAAGATAAGACAGAGAAAGGATGCTCGTCTCATAGCAACCAGGATAAACACTCATGGTAACTACAAAGCCCTTTCACTCAAACCCATTAACCTTAGAGATCCATCAATGGATTAAGCCATTCATGAGGTTGCAGCCTTATGATCCAATCACTTTTGTGTGAACATTGTTGCCCTGGGAACCACACCTGTAAAGCATGAGCCTTTAGGGTGCCATTCCAGATGGGGACTATATAAAGATAGGACTTGACTCAGTTTCCAAGGGAAGTAAAATTGTGATATATACTATGACATCAATGGACCTTGAAAACACTATGCTGAAAGTCAGTCACTATGGGAAAGATGTATAACTCCATTTTCTTGGGGGACCCAGAATAAAGAAACAAACAGGATTTATACTCCACTGATTAAACATTATCAGGAGATGAGGGAGAAGGGGCTAGGACATTGTTCTTTAGTGAGTACAGAGGTTCAGTTGGATGGTGGTGACAGTGCATAAATGCTCTTAACTCTGTGAACTGTGTGCTTAAACATGAGAGAGGTAGTAAATTTCAAGTTGTTTATATGGAAAAAAGGCTGCCTGTAAAGGGTACATGATTAACCCAAAACAGTGGGTGAGAAAATGTTTCCAAATCAGAAACAATGAGGAACTTTGTCCACTTGTAAAAATTTTAATAAATCTACACAGGATTAAGATTTGTAAAATTCCTTAGTCTTCTTAGACAAGTTATACTTCAAAGTATCACTCCAGAACTTTCTCAGGTGTTCTGGGAGACTGCACACCTGGTCACGGTGTCTAGATTACGAATGTTTTGTAGGTGTTGGGCATGGTAAAGGGCATGGCTGGGAAAGTCCTTGCCTAGGGTTTTGGATATTAGAAAATTTCTGTGTGCATGGAGTGCTGCTGCATGTTTATGTGGATGCATGTGCATGTGGAGACCAGAGGTCAACCCAGGAGCCATGGCTCAAGAGCAACCACCCCTTATTTTTTGAAACATGTCTCTCATTAGCCTGGAACCCACTGATGAGGCTAGGCTGCTGGCCAGTGAGAGGTCCAGTTCTCTGCACACCTGGCACTGGGATTACAAGGATATGCATCTTTTCTGACATGGATTCTTAAAATCAAATTCTGGTCTTCATACTTATATAGCAAGCATTGTATGCGCTGAGTCATATCCACAGGCCAGTAATACCTTTTTGAATCATCTCTGCAAGCCAATGCAAGTGCATGACCACTTTCCTGCCATTTTGCATCTTTCTCAAATTTTACTTCTCTCTAGCCATTATCAATGCCTTGTAGAATTTTATGACTTTATTTTTAACCCCAGTCTATTTCTATAGATGTATGTGGCTTTCACAATAAGAATATGATAAGACTGGGAGGTGGAGGAGGTGTGCGCTGCCTTTAATCCTAGCACTCAGGAGGCAGAAGCTAGAGGATATTCTGAGTTCAAGGCCAGCTTGTCTACAGAGTGGTTTTTTTTTGTTTGTTTGTTTGTTTTTTCACAGCCAGAGCTACACAGAGAAACTGTCTCAAAAATCCAAACCAACCAAACAAAAGTATGATAAAATAAAAATTGAAAATCAGAATAAAAAAATATGCTCTCCTTGTCTCAATAAGATTTTTGTCTGTTACATTTTTAAAAATTTGTTTTGAGAATTTTTTATCCTCTTTTTTATTACTTTATAAATAATACCTATCAAAATTCCCACTTCCTCCCCTACTCCCACTTCCCTTCTGCTCCCCTCTACACCTTCCTCCCCACCCCTCTCCAGTCCTAAGAGAGGGCAAGGCACCCTTCCCTGTGGGAAATCCAAGGCCCTCCCTCCTACATCCAGGCTTAGGAAGATATGCATCCAAAGAAAATAGGATCGCAAAAGGCAGTACATGCAGTAGAGAAGATCGAGAATTTCATACATGAGCACTATACTCACCTCATTTCTACCCCTCTCTTTTCCTTCTAATATCTCCCATGTCTCCCCTACTCTCTTTCAAATCCATAATCTCTTCTAAATTGTTGCTTCACACACACACGAGGGAGAGAGAGGAAGAGGGGGAGATAGGGGAGGAGAGGGAGACAGAGAGAGAGAGAGCCTCTGAATTCATTTAATGTTGTTCACGTGTATTAGTTTGGGGCTGATTTCTTGGAACAAGCAATTTTTCTATTTATCGCCCCTAAGAGTTTTACAGTTTGAATACCAATGGTGTGAAAACTTCCTTGAATCAGGCCTCACCAGATTGATTTTTCTAAGGGCTTGAAGTTATTTTGGACCCTTGTGCTTGACCCTGGCCTGTGAAGGTACCATTATGTGAAAATGGGTTTCATTTGTAGTAAATTGTAAAATTATATCTGCTTTTGAGATACGCTAGATGCTCGAGCTATTGACAGAGTTTGGTGTAGCCTTAGAAAAGCTTTTTTGGAATTATTGATGAATGTGAACAAAGTGTTTCTCCCCATAATGTGATAATTGATCTAGATAAATAATATTGGGGCAGGATACACAGACAGCAAATGTATACACGCACCCTGTGTGTTTGATTCCTTACCTGTCTATCTTGCAATAACTCATTTTCAAAATATATTTTCACTGATTTTGCCATGTTACTTGAAATGGAAGCATTCCTGCTAACAGTACTATTTAAAGGTTTCAGTTCTTTTTTCTTTTCAGTATAGGAAAATAAGAATCGATCTGTGCTTTGCTTAGCTCCTTCTCTTAGGCCTTCTCTGTTAGCCTTGTTATGCTTCGGTGCAGCCCAACTCTCTCTTCCTTTGCTGCCTACCTGTCCTTTCTGCCTGTGATTCACTCTCTTCCGTGGGACTGGCCCCAGAATGGTCCCTGTCAATTACAAATCTCTTATCTCTTCTGCCCAGTAGTCTTTTGTGGCTCTCAGGAGTTTGCAGAGTAAAACAAAAATACTATTTCCTTATCTCTTTAGTCTATTATTTTTCATTATGAATGCACTATTTTTGTTAATTATTTGGGACTTTCATACATGTTTACAGTATGTTTTATCATTCATCCCTACTGCTTTCTGTAATTCCTCCTAAATCCACCACCCATGTTCTAGCCCACCTCTCTAGTTCATATCCTTTGCTTTCTATAACTCACCAAGTCTAGTTAATACTGCCCATATATGCATGAGTGTAGAGCCTTCTACTGGAGTGTGCTCTAGCTACCTAGATTATATCCTTAAGGAAAACTGATTATCTTTCCCCTGGTAGCTATCAATAGTCAATAACTCCTCAGCTAAGGGTGGGAGTTTGTGACCCTCTCCCCACTCCATATTGTAATATTAATCTTGTGCAAACAGTCACAGCTCCTAAGAGTTCATGAGTATAGTGGTTATATAACATCCAGAAGACACGGTTGCACTCTGGCTTTTATAATTTTTCTGCTCCCCCCCAACATGAGAGGTGGAATACTCAGTCATAAATGGGGCATCAATATCATACCCCTTCTTCCCAAAGCCTTGTCTCTCCTTGTACTGAAAGACCCTCCCATACTTGAAAGACCCCCGTGCCCACGTACTATGTTAAACTCTGCTGAAAATTTAGCTGGGTCCTCGGGCTCAGCTGATGCCAAAACTGAATATCTATGGGTTGCAGACTCACTGACTAGGCTAAGGAGAGGGAATACTCCACCCCCCAAGGCATTCTATCTAAATTGTCAACTTGCTACAAAGTGCTTTATCTAGCTTTGTGGTTTTTTTGGGACTGAGGAGAGGGAATACTCCACCCCCCAAGACATTCTATCTAAACTGTCAACTGGCTGCAGGGTGTTTTATCTGTCTTTATGGTTTTTTTGGGGAAATTCAAAAATAGACATGAGGCCATTCCCAGGGTGAGCTAAGCCCACCAATTTGAGAGTCAATGAAATGCTTGTGGTATACTACCCTCTTATGTAATCATTTTTCCCTATAAATATGGCTGTTTTGAATTTGCCCGAGGTGCTCAGTTGGCGTAAGCTGCTGGTGCACCCACAGGCGCCTGTGTAATCAATAAAGACACCTCTTGCTGATTGCATCTGTTGGCCTGAATTATTGAGTCTGGGGTATTTCTCCCACTGTCCTTGAAAATGAGGGTCTTTCAGTACCACATTCTATATGCAGAATAATCACGTGTATAACCTCAATACACATTGGCCCCTCTTGCTTGCACTAACTAAGCTTTAGCTTACGTTGTTTGGACATACCTAAAGTTCTCTTCTTCATGCCCCTCATTTTGCTGCTCCATCTCTCACCTGGTCTCCCTCTCCCCCTCCACACTCCCTATGTCTCTCCACTTCTCTCCTTCCCCTCCCCTTCTTCAAACCTTGTTAGCAATCTTTAACTTTTGTTTTTCAGGTCAAAGAAAATATACTTTCATATATCAGAGGACTGCAGTAGAAAAAAGACTTTCAAACCATTTTTTGTCACCATGCCCATTAGGCCCTTTGTTATCCTTACACCTGTGCACTTACTTAGGTAATAGGGCTAACCTTTCTGGCCAAGGGAGTGAATCAGCCAAAGAGATTTTGTGGAGTGAACATGCTATATGAATTCAAGGGTGGTGAGACTGCCAGTCTTACCAGGGTTCCATGGCATAACTACAGGGTTTCATTCTTCTCTTTTTGCATTTTGTGAAAGAAATACTTTCCACAGTAAAACATTATCCTACTATCAAACTCCAGGATAAATAATAGGATACTTTCTCAAATATGAGATTTTATGTGTGTGTGTATGTATGTGTATTTGTGTGTGGAGAAAGGGGACAGGGCTACAATCTTGGCCTTACTACTCTTTCCTAGAACATTTAAGATTATTTTATATAAGACTTTTCCTCCCTACCTCATTGTCAAAGACAACCATAGCATAATGTTATTGTTCCTTCCTACCTCATTGTCAAAGACAACCATAGCATATGTTAGTGTGACTTTTTAGAAATATGGAGGTATGTGAGGGACAGGTGCTTTTATTTTCTAATTCTTGCTTTAATGTCTGCACTTTACCTCTACTGATGGTCTTTCCTGACTTAGGATATGGCATCTCTCAAAAACTCATGAGTCTTTCTATTTAGCTCACTTCTCTTTTCTAATCAGTCTACCTGCTGGTGCCAGAACAATCTTCCTGATTCGTAGCTTTGCAGGTATTGTTTAATTGATCCAAGGCCTTCAGGGACTCCCAGATATGTGTAGGATAGAGGCCAAATCCTGGGTCTGGCATGGTGCATTCTCCATTCATGGAAGTCCAGCCTCTCTCATTATCTTGTGACATTTTCTTTTTTCTTGTCCTGTTTTTCTGTCTTTAACAGACTAAATGCAAACTGCATACAAGACTGTGTTGTGATGTGAACCCAATTCTAGGCAGCTCTCAGAGACATCTACTGTGTGTGTGTGTATATATATATATATATATATATATATATATATATATATATCTGAGCAAGAGAGGTGGCACAGTTCCAGCCACAGTGTGTGGGATGATGGTCCCAGAATATGTGTTAGACATATATATAATCATTTCACAGATGTATCATGGCAAGACCCGACTGGTTCCCCTAGCTCTTCCTTTAGGAAGTTAGTGTGATAGAAGGGGTTGTAGTGTGTAAAAGAGGCATGTTACAAGGAGAAGACATAGCTAGAGATGATCTGTCTTGCATCTATAAAATTACTCAAAGGAGATGCAACGAGGTCTGAACCTCTGGTACACCCAGGAAGTTAGCAGTGAAAGTGTAATGTAGGTAACTATGGATGATGGAGAATCAAAACAAACACCTAAAAAAAGAAAGGTCAACAAAGATAAAAATATGCTTTCTAGTCCGATGTTCCTAATATCAAACACACACACACACACACACAAAAACAAACAAACAAACAAACAAACAAACAAAAAAAAAAACCCCAGAAAATCAAGGGGAGGTTTGGAGAAGCATATTAAAGGGCTCAAGTTTTAGGACCTAGTGGGCTATTCCAAGAGAGACACAAGTGTTTGCCTGCAGAATATGTATATGGTTGTTGGAGAGGTATTTAAGTGGCAAGTGAAAGCCTATTAGTTGGAGACATGGATGAACTGGATAGTGAGGTGCTTATGGAGAGACTATTGTTTTGTGTTCTGTAGTCCACCAGAAGCAGCTACCCTGCCAGGATTATGCCACTCTTTACATGTCCTTTGCTTTTCTGAAATGTGTATTTCTGTTGTTTGAACTTGCCAAGCATTTATTAGTCATAGAGCACATAGGAAACTTTTTACCACTCTAGAGACAGTGGGACCTGGGAAAACGGAGCCGAAAAATAAGGTAGACTAAAGTCTCATTCAATAACCAACTTTATTGAGAGCATTTGGCAATTTACACTCTGAGGCTCTAAGGTTTAAGAGGAGTCATGTAAGTGAAGTGTGCAATCACAAGGGCAAGCTGCATGTGGCAGAGACAAGCTGCATGTGACAAAGCTTGCTTTTCCATAGAGGTATATAAACGATAACAATAGCCAGTTATCATGAATTATCTGAAGTAAAACCACTCTTATTGCTACACCTGGGAGGGGAATGAAAACATAATCTGAGAATAATTCCTTGCTTTTGAAGAAGCTGAGGTTACAAGACTTTTGTCTTGGTGTCTTGGAGTTAGCTCACAAGGAGTCAGAAATCTCACCGGAATTCATTCCTGGATCATGTTCTGATAAGAGACCCTTGGATGGTCATGGGGATAGAAGCAGTTTTTGCATCTTCTGATGAACTATCTTGAGTGTCTTTTCCAAGTCTCAGTCCAAACTGACTCTTCCTCTCTTTAAATCTTTGAGGACCACACTGAACATGTGAAACCACAAGTCTTGTTGCTTGTATTTACCCTGTTGCAACTCCACTTCATTTGTCCATCTAGACCAGCAGTTCTCAACCTGTGGGCTGACCCTTTCACAGAGGTCACATATTAGGGTATCCTGAGTATCAGATATTTATATTATGATTCATAACAGTAGACTATTATAGTTATGAAGTAGCAATGGAAATAATTTTATGGTCAGAGATCACTGCAACATGAAGAACTGTATTAAAGAGTCACAGCATTAGGAAGACAGAACCACTGATCCAGACAATGGTCTCCTTAAGAACAATCACTCTCATTTCAAGTTCCCCCAAATCCTCAGCAGTGCCTTGTGCAAATAAAGGACAACTGTTTTGAGGTTCTAGTAGCTTTACTGCTATTGATTGTCCAGCTTCCTTCTCCCAGCAACATTTTTTTGAACTCTCTTAAGGTTCTCATTTAATGACTCAAAAGTCTAGATAAAAATATGACTTGTTGTGACGGACAAATTACAGAGACAATTTTAGTGGAGAGATGCTTCCTTTCAGCTTGTCACTCAATGGAGCAGAAGTGCTTTCTGCATGCTAAATATATGAAGATGCTGTACACATTACAGCCAGAGGATGAGGCAATAATTATTAATTAATTAATAATCCTGCTGATCCCAAGGTACAGTTGTTGACGATTAAAACTCTTTTCTTCTTTTATAGTGGCAGACATTTAAAAAGGAAATGGATTATCTGAAGAATTCTGTGGCTCTGGGATTAAGGACACTTGAACAGGAGAGGCTGAAGGACAGAACATATGGCACAAAAATGTCTTCGTGTCCAGGGACAATTGTAGACCCTCTTAGGGTACTGGTTTGAAGTGGGTTAAGGTGGATGCAGGGATAATGGAGTGTGTCATGCTGGACCATGTCTTCAATAGAATTTCATTGGACTAAAGCTTGCTATTACTGAGTAACTTATTTCGTGGTATGTGCTTACCCAACCCCTCTGTGCCTTATTGGGAAGAAAGAGGGATGTCAGAGTCTCTTGACATATTTCTAGGTGCTAGAAACTATGTCTAACTTTCTGTATATTCTTTCACATCCCACACTGAAGAAAGATGCACTCATACATTTATTTCCAGCTTCTCACTTAGACAACAAATTGAATGTTGGTTTCTTAACAAACTAAACATAGTTAGTTTTCATACCTCTTGGTTTTTACCAGTGTGAAGTTTCCCCCAGGGAATGACTTCACTTACATTTTAATGTAAAAACAGTGCTGATCTCGGTAGAATTCCTGAACCTAGATGGCTAATACTAAGTCGTTTGAATTTTAAAATAAGCAAAGGCTAATTTGTGAATTTGTTCATTTCTTTATTTTAATACCCATAGAACATTCCGGTAGATATTAAGTCTTTAGTTAACTCACACATCTGTGTGCCGAGAGTGTTTTAAGTCTGGATATTAAATATTCCAAAACAAATTGTAGAAGATTCCAGCTTTCAATTTAACTTTTCAATGTTTTAATTGGTGTGTTCAAGGTATATAAGATTGCGATTCATGGAATACTTGTAATTATTTTTATGTCTATAGAATTTAGGTGGATCTATTTGATGGGTGCTGCTCAGCTATCCTTTCTGGAGAAGAACTCTACAGAAGACATATATCTAAGGTCCTATTTTCTACCTGCTGTGTGAATTTTGTAAGTCCCACTTAACTTCTGTTTTTATCTTTGTAGATCATAATAAGCCCATCTTTTAGGTAGTATGAAAATAAGCTTAGTATTACAATGGAGATCATATCACATCTATTTTAGTTATCTACTATTATGTAGCAAATGGGACTCATCATTCTGAAAAGAAAATATCATGCTATTGTCTTCCATGATTGTCTGCATTGACTGAATAAATCTCTACTCATGCTAAATTGAAATGTGCTTATTTGGGTATCAGAAAGTTCAAGGTGATGCTTCTACATGGATGAAAATTGCTTGGCATGAGCTGTGTATTAGAGAGCTGCTTTCCAAATCTTAATTCTTCAGGGAACTTTTCATGATATTTGGGAGCTGTTTTTTGAGGGAGACAGTCTTCTCAGTGCTCAACAAAGAAGGAAGTAAAAGCTGCCTGCTCTCTAGATACTTGCATTTGAAGTTTCAGAATACTACTCCTTATCCTGTTGGTCCAGCTTCTCATACAGCCATCCTAAATGCACAGGATGGAAAATACTTCCATCTCTTCAATAGTGATGTGTTAACAAGTAGAAGTGTACTTATTGAAGCCCTTGTGAGTATTCACTATGATACACTTATGTCTAATGTAAAATCCATAATCCATATCAATGGGTTTCTAAGCATTGATTCTCATCACCTAACATCTCCACCCTTTTCATTTTGCCTTCATAAAATAGCTTGATCTTCAAAGGCAAATCTTGTTATCATTCCAGGATACCACAGCTTGTTAAGTTCTTCTCTTAGAATATTCTTGCCCTACATTGTAAGATAGATTTTTATTGTTTCTCCTTCAATGGCACCTCCCCAGAGAGTTTTTTTCATGATTATCTTATCAAAAATTGCATGTTCTTGTCTGTTTCTCTTGTCTCATATTAATATAATTTAACTTATCTAGTTTTCCTCATTATTATAAGTTTTTTTCTTTCAGAAGAGTGTAGTAGGATGATTCAATGAGATGGCACATGCTTCACATGGTTAAGATTCTTAGCTCTATTCCTAATACTTAAAAAATAAAAATAACACGAATAAATAAATAAATAAATACACAAACAGAGGAAAAGCAAATGAAATATGGAGAAAAACCCCAATTCCTTTGTAATTTACTATATGCTAATTAAATCTCCTTTTTAAAATTGCCTTTCTTGAACATTGTGACCTAAGGTCCATTAGGGTGATAACTGTCTCACTGAACATTTCTAGTTCCTAGAAATAGTCAAAATACAACATGTGTGCATGTAAATACATGTATTAATATAGTTGGCATATATTTGCATAGCAGTAATTAACTGGATTAACTTTAAAAGTCTTTGTAAACCATCTAGAGTACTGTTATTGTTGCTAAGTGAAATGGTACTTCCTTCTTATCTTTTCAACTAATTCATATTGTTCAATAAAATACATACACTGTGTTTATGATAAAGCTGACAATTACATTGTAAAAAGGTAGCTTAGACTCATGGGATCTTGGTTTACAAGTCTGTTGTTAGATCATGTCTAGAAGATGATAGGGTCTGGTGCATTCTTATTCAGAGTGTCTGGTTAAACTGTAGTTTACAAAAATGACCTTTCTAGCTCACATTTTGGCCCTACAATGCTATGATTCCAATAACAGCATGTGTCAGATTCACCCAGTGTGGCTGTAGGTGTTTAGTGCATCTTGTGTTGAGGGATGAAAATAATTCTATGACTTACAGAAGGTCCACTGTATCCCACATGCCCTCTCTGTTCTCATTTTGTTAGCAATGTGGAATTGTGAGATAGAGCTGAAGATATTGGGTTCTACACATATGAAAAAGGAAGTGCCTAGTACTTTTGTTCTCCTATTTATCTGGTGGTCAACACAGAGCCCCCCAAGGAAGGGGAGCATGGTAAATATTTGGTTGATATTGACCAATTTAACTCAATTGAAATTTTAAAATGTGCCTAAAAAATGATAGACCTGAGTTTAAATCCATGCCAAAGAGCTCGTTGGTTCAAATTATTTCTATCAGATGGAGCTAGCCATGTTGACCTTGATACTATTAGTGTCAGAGAAGAGGAATAACCCTAGAGGTGAAAGTTCCAGATCCATTTTCAAAGTGATATTGAGGAAGGAAACGAGGTAATTATTTGAACTGACACTGTTTTATATTAAATGCTACAGTTGGCTCCATGTGGAACATCTGGTTAACATCACATGCAAAATAAAACTTTCTCCCTGACAATTTTTGGCTCTGAAGCTTCCTAGAAAATGCTGGGTGATCTACATCCTTTGAATATTAATGAAACAAATTAGCTCCCAAAATGCCCTACTGTGTCTCAGCTCCAGGAACCAACATGATTCATTAGACTCCTGTTGATTAGAAATGTTGAAGGAGATTTTCTTTCTCTTCATTTTAATTAAGCGCATTTGACAGATTTTCTTGATTCCCAATTGGCCAGACCTCCTACAGTGTGGCACAAGAATAAAATGGCACCCTCTCCTGCACAGTTCATACAGGTCTGTGTTGGGTTGGGTTCTATGGCTTTTTGAAGGACCTTCTGATAAAATCCCTAAATTAGTTTTAAATTGTTCTTTAGTTTTAAAAATTTAGAACTTGCATACAATGAATATGACCCATCTCTTTCCCAAATTTTCCTTTTTCCTTTCTCTTCTCTCCACATTCCTCTCAATATTCTAACTCTTCTTCTTTCTTCTTCTTCTTCTTCTTCTTCTTCTTCTTCTTCTTCTTCTTCTTCTTCTTCTTCTCTCTTCTTCTTCTTCTTCTCCTCCTCCTCCTCCTCTCCTCCTCCTTCTTCTCCTCCTCCTTCTTCTTCTTTTCTCTTCTTCTTCCCCTCTTCCTCCTCCTCCTTCTCTTTCTCCTTCTTCTTCTCCTTCCTCTATAACTCACTAAGGCCAGTTTGTCTTGCCCGTATATGACCTTGTCTAGGGGTATCTACTGGAGCATGAGTAACCTACCATTGGCATATTCTCAATAAAGAAGGATATTCCCTACCCCTAGTCAGTTTTCAATAGCTCTACAGTAAGAGGCAGAACTTGAAGATTGTCTAAACCATCTATGCCAGGATTTGGGCTGGCTTGGTCTTGGACAGGGTAGGTAATCACAGCTGCTGTACACAAGTGAATGACACAGCCAAAAGTCCATTTCATATCCAGAAGACTGTATTTCACAGCATTCCTCCCATAATCCAGATCTTATAGTCTTTAATCTATGTTAATACTCTTGAGTTTTTGTTTGGGCTTAATTGGTATCCTTTTAGGGCTGAGCCCTCAGTCTCATCTCTTTGAATGGCTATCATATCTTCATTGACTGCTACTCATTGCACAAAAGAAGCTTCTCTGATTAAATTGATAGTAGTCCATGTCCATAAGAGGAGACATTAACTTTTAGAAGGCAGTTGGGAATATCAGATCTGGAACTATAATGCTAATTAGAGAACAAACTAGGACTGGGGAGGTCCTAGGTCTTAGGGTAGAAGCTGCTGATGCTGGTTTCATTAAATTCCTAAGTTTTAAGACAAATGGGAGCTGAAGTTATTATTTTGGAGTAGATGTAGAAAGAAAAAGATACCTCCTACAGAATTACAAAAGCATAGCTGGAGATCACAAATTAGAATGGTTTGCTCAGAGGAGTCAGCCCATGGGGTAAACAGGAAGCAGGATTTTCATCACTGTTAGCCAGCTGAGTCATACCAAAATGCTGCTGTGTTTCATGGGAACTTAGTTTTTTTTCTACATATTGAAGGTTGGATATACACATACCCTGTGCAAGATCACAGCTGAGAACACAGAGATCAAAACTGTGAGGACCAAAGAAGATTTGATTGCTGTCTTTTATAAGAAACATCACATAAAAGCATCATGCCTTTAAGTTGGGCTTCATCATTTTTTCAGTTTATAGCCCATGTACATATCTTCAGAAATTTCAGCAGATAGACACTGGGGATGAATAGGTAGAAAAGGAAGGGAAAGAAAAAAAAACTTGTCTTCCTTTTGAACTTCTGGCTGTGTGAAGTTCTCAGAACAAGGAGGGCATGACTGCTTTGAGCTTAGAATAAGTCACAGTCTCCTGCCTTCAGAGAGCTTATATGCCCATAATGTAGATGCCCCAGGTATACCAAAGAGTGCAGAAGGAGCTTTCTTCTATTTTTTTCTTCTCATCCTCCTCCTTTTTAAAATTATTTTTTATTTTACATGCATTGGCGATTTATCATTGGTTGTCGAGTCCCCTAGAATGGGAGTTACAGACAGTTGTGAGTTGTCATGTGGGTGCTGGGAATTGAACCTAGGTTCTATGGAAGAGCAGTCTGTGCTCTTAACTACGGAGACATTCTTGAGCCCTAAGTCATCTCTCCAGATACAATAATTAGTACATATGTGTGTAGTACCCTAATATACATTAGTACTCATATATATATATATATCCTGAAACCTATGGAAACAGAAATTGGTAAAGCCTAACTCTTGTCACCACATGCCACTGTGTGACCCAGGACCACCAGTCTATCAGTTCCCAATAGTTAGAGAGTTACTCTTTGTTCTAGATTCTTGTCTGGGCTAAACAATTTTTCTGTAGGCTTCTCTTTCTTTTTCTTACCTGGAAGTCTGTTTATATACAAAAGGGAGTCGAATTTTTTTCTAATCACTCAACGACTGTGTAAGTGCTATAAATCAGTGCAGTGGACTAATCCTCTTGTATACTGTAAAGATTTGTCACTCAAATTGGTTTGATAAATGCTGATAGCCAGACAGAAAGTATAAGTAGGGCAGCCAAACTAAAGATAATGGGAAATAGAAGGGTAGAGTCAGGAGTTCCCAGCCAGATACAGAAGGAACAAGAAATGAATGTGCCATGCTAATAAAGGTACTGCCATGCGGCAGAACATAAATAAAGAATATGGGTTAACTTAAAATGTAAGAACTATCTAGTAATAAGCCTGAACTATTGACCAAGCATGTATAATTCATATACATCTCCATGTGGTAATTTGGGAAGTGGCTGCCAGTATTTGGGAACATGTGGATGGGAAAATAATGTCTGCTTACAGGTCAGTTTGTAAAAATGGAAAGACAAACCTGTAGTTTGTCTCCCTAAGAAGCTTGAAGTCTACAGGAAAATCCAAGCATTGGATTCAATATAACTTTGAATATAAGGATGCTAACCGTTGCCTTTTCTTCCATCTGAATCTCTTTGTCTTTACTTCCCACTCTTCCACGTATTTCATATGAACTTCCCTCCTCCATATATGGATTTTTTTTTTACAATTTGTTAATAAAGAACTATGAAGGAAGGCGTTTATTTGATTTACCTTGCTGTAACTGAAAATCTTTGAGGAATTCCTGATGGAATGTCCGAGAATTTTTTCGGAGGCTGAAATAAGAAGAGAAGCTGGCATCAAAAAGCAAATGAAGAAAGCCATAGGTGTGCTTGAAGGATGGTCAGAACAAGGAAGACAGTCTTCAAGGAGAAAGGAGAAACAGAAGCCCCTGTTTTCCTCTCTCACCTGAAGATTTATCCTGGTAAAAGCCTAATGTCAAACACTGGGGTTCCGGGGTACAGCCTAGGATGGCAGTGGGGAAGGAGCCCTGAGCAAACTGTTGCTCAGTATCTGTGGTATATGTCTTCATGGTGACTGTTATATATTAACGATTTCTGCCTCCTCCCCGCCACCGCCTCCCATCTCCCTCCCCCTCTCCCAATCAAGTCCCCCTCCCTCATCAGCCCTAAGAACAATCAGGGTTCCCTGCCCTGTGGGAAGTCCAAGGACCACCCACCTCCATCCAGGTCTAGTAAGGTGAGCATCCAAACTGCCTAGGCTCCCACAAAGCCAGTACGTGCAGTAGGATCAAAAACCCATTGCCATTGTTCTTGAGTTCTCAGTAGTCCTCGTTGTCCGCTATGTTCCGCGAGTCTGGTTTTATCCCATGCTTTTTCAAACCCAGACCAGCTGGCCTTGGTGAGTTTCCGATAGAACATCCCCATTGTCTCAGTGTGTGGGTGCACTCCTCGCGGTCCTGAGTTCCTTGCTCATGCTTTCTCTCCTTCTGCTCCTCATTTGGACCTTGAGATTTCAATGTGGGTCTCTGTCTCTGTCTCCTTTCATCGCCTGATGAAGGTTAATATCCAGGAGGATAACTATATGTTTTTCTTTGGGTTCGCCTTCTTATTTAGCTTCTCTAGGATCACAAATTATAGGCTCAATGTCCTTTATTTATGGCTAGAAACCAAATATGAGTGAGTACATCCCATGTTCCTCCTTTTGGGTCTGGCTTACCTCATTCAGGATAGTGTTTTCTAAGTTTTTAATTTGAGGTCACTGATCATAGGGAGAAGATCTGGGTAGAACTGGTTCTGGATAGGAGCAGGAAGAAGTCTCAGAATCTCCCTATAAGGAAACCAAGAGTCACCCGTATCTAGACTATAGCTGTGGAAAGTAACTGTTTTCTAAATAGACTTCAGACTGACCTCTGGAGGTCTAGACACATCTCTGAACCAGTCTCAGTAGAAACCATTCTCCCTAACCCACAATATCTCCTCTTCAAGCTGATGCACACAATGGGAATGACTCCATTCAGGTCAGAATTGTTTGCTTTTACTGTATCACTGCTAATTTAGTGTTACCCAGAACAAAGACTCAAATATACATTGATACTAAACTGTGTATATCTCTCTTTTCTTATATCATATAGAGCAATAGTCTATGTCTCTACTTTGGAATACATTTTTCCCAATGTTTCCTGGCATCATCTTGACCCTAAAATCTGTTTTATATAAATTTTACTTTATTATTATTATCATATGTGTGCATGATTTGGAGAGTGTATATTATAAGGCACACATGCAGGAATCTCTTTTCTTCTTCCATATTTGTGTGGACCTTAGGGATTGAATTCAGGTTTTTAGGTTTGGTGGCAAGTGACTTTACTCAACAGGCTATCTCACTGGCTGTATTCTACAGATTATAGAACGATCTGAGCCCCAGAAAAGATTTCTGAGCATATCTGTTAATCAGTCCTTTGGTGTATCTTCTCATTTCCAACTACCTGCTTTAACTGAAGTATTTTGTTTTAATTTTTTATTTTCTATTATTTTTATCTTTTTTATTTTATTTCATTACCAGTGTTCTTTGAAAATATCCCACTTCTTAATATCTCTCTTGCAAGGCCATAGCTGTAATGTATGTTCTTCCAAATGTGGCACAAAAGAAGTGTCATATTTTAGATTCTCTGTAGGGACATAGCCCCACCCATTGGGGGTGTGTTCGCCTTGGGATAAAGCTGCCGGGCCCGAGCCCAGCAGCCCTTTTTCTTCTTTTGCTCCACTGTGCTCCGCAGGAACCTGTGGAAGAAAAAGGGCTGCTGGGCTCACGCCCAGCAGCTTTATCCGTAAACATTAGCCAGAGGCGAACACACCCCCAATGGGTGGGGCTATGTCCCTACAATTCTCCAATGCACATATTACCATCCCGCAAAAGGGGCTCCATCTTACAACAAAGTCTATAGTTTAATTACAGCCAACATCATCTTTGAGTTGCTAACTCATGGCCCTATCGATTCTATAAGTAAACACGGAAACACCTGGGTCTTCTGTAAATTCGGTTTCTTTGTTCATATTTGTGAATGTATAAATGAACTGTATGGCTTCTGTCTCATTATATTCAGTGAGCTGTGAAACTAAGTGCAGCTTCCTAATTAAAACATCACATGCATTTGGTGCATAAGTGTTTGCTTGTGTCTACAAACACAAACACAAATAGACCCTTCTAGAAGTCAGCTCCATTTGCAAATTACAGTATAGTGTTGTCCTCAGAGAAGTCCATCAGCAGAGAACTCTGTCACACCATGTCATCCATGGGCTCATCGTGTATTTCCTTATTGTAAGGTCTTCCTGTCTGCTTAGAATTCACCAAAATCTGTGTCTGATGATGTCTTTTCCAAATGAAAATTATGCAAGGATTTAAAGATCAGGGTCACATTGTCTGCGAGCCTTCCATCTCATGGATCATTATTTCCTTTATGGTTTCTTGAATGTCAGAGTTCTCAGACTTTTTATTATCAAGACCAGTCTCTTTAGACATAGTCTACTTTTTCAGACTTCATGTTAGTATACATCAGGCAGATCCAATACAATGCTTTCCAGAACTTAGCAGCACATGTGTCCTTACTTCCTCCAGATTATTTTATTCTTTACAGTCCACATAATTGGTTTTAATTTCCCTTCATGAACATAAAATTTCAGCAAGTACATAGTTCTTATTCCTTCACCTAACCTTTTATTATAGGTGTCGGCAAATAATAGATAACTGACACGTGATAATTGATTAACTGTATATCTATCCTTTCTCTGACATGCCTTACAGATACACTGTAGGCATTTAAGAATGGCTAGGCTAAGTTAGATTAGTCCACTGAAATTCTGTTTGTCAGGACCTAGACAAAATAAAAACACTGGGGAGGCCAGTAAGATGGCTTAGTTCATAAAGGTGATTGCTGCAAAGTTCCATTTCCAGGATTCATATGACAAAAAGGGAGAATGAACTTCTTTGGGTTGTCCTGTGACCTTCATTCTAGCAGCGATTTGCCCTCCCAACTTACTCCTCCTCACAAAATAAAGAAAATGTTAGAAAGACATATTTAAATGTTTTAATGGGAGTCTTCACTAAATTTAACTTTTACGTATTTCAAATAAAGACATATTGATATGTTACATACCAATAATGAATGTGTATACTCAATAGATTAGTATCTATCAACATATACTCTTTTCAGTCAGATCTGCCTGAAAGAGAAGGTAGAAATAAAATATAAATTGATCAATATCTTATTTCATCACCTATCAGTTTTAAGTCTTCTTCTCTGTACTTTATAAAAAGATTTTAAACTTGATAGGAATGGCAGACTGAAAATCAATTCTTTGTGGAATATTCCAAACTCATCCTATTGAATTGACTCGTATCTTTGGTAGACCTTAAATCTTTTTATATTGTGACTTTCTTCTGGTTAAGTTGTGGGTCACTGGCATCTGAAGGGTCATCTGATCCAGGTTAACCTGTGGAGGGTTTTGGGCTTTGTATCTTGCCAGCATCTGTTTTAGCTCTGGCTGTAGCTGAAGAGACCATATGTTTCCAGGTGCCTGTGTGTAACAATGCTTGTGTCATCCCTGAGTCTGTAAATTTACTCACGAGCTATTGGGTTTTAGAGAACGTCTGTCTTCTAGCACTAAGAGCTTTTTAACATGGAGTTAATCTTGCCACAGAGGCACATCAAGAAGTTTCTCCTCGCATCAATGCCAAATATCTTGATTTTGGACCTCTCAGTCTCCATATTTGTGAGCTGAATTTTTCTGTTCTTTGTGAATGACCCAGTATGTGCTTTTCTGTTACAGTAGCACTAAAGGAACCAAGCCATACTGGAAGAGAAAGATGTGACTATAGCACATAACTAAAACTGCCAAGGCTGCTTGAGAACTGGCTAACAGATAATGGCCAGAGCCTTTTGGAAGTGAATGTAGAAAAAAATCCAGACTACTGTGAATGACCCATTAAGGGTGATTCTGAAAAGGGTTCAAAAGAGCAGAGTTAAGAATGAAAGCCATATTCTTCTCAGAGATTGTCTGAATGGTCATGCGCAAATGCAGATCATAAATGTGGGCAATAAAGTCCTTCGTCCATTTGTTCCTTCCTTGCCTTCATCCCCCCATCCCTCCCTCTCCCCTTCTTGTCTTTCTTCCTTACCCCTCACTCTTTCCTTTCGTGTATGTGTGTGTGTGTGTGTGTGTGTGTGTGTGTGTGATATAAGTAGGTCAATGTACACCTGCCTTGACATGCATGTGACAATCAAGCACTACTTTCATGAGTTGTTTCCAGTCTTCCCTATGGGTCTTAGCAATCAATTCAGGTCATTAGGCTTGCATGGCAAAACCTTTTACCCACTGAGCCATCTTACCATCCCAGTAAAGTACATTTTTAAGAATCAAGGAGGAACTGTGTTTTGGAATTGGTAAAAAAACCATGTTTCTGAAAGTGGCTGGGAACTTTTCTGAATTCTATGTCCTTGTATTGTTGTGAAAGGCAAAACTCCACATAAATGAACTAGGATATTTGGCAGAGTGTTCAAGATTCAATGTGACTTATTTTAGCTACTTACAACAAGAATTGAGAAGATAGAAATTATTTTAAAATGGTATATGTGTTTTAAAGTGATGCAGAATGTAAGCATTTAGGGAAAATTCTCAGCCTGGCAATATAAGAAATAATTTTCAGTAATTATTAGGAGACAAAATTAAGAGTGGTGACCCAAATTTCACTGGATAAGGAGATCAGTGAGAGAAGGAAGACAGTTAGTTATTCACATTAAGAAAACAGGAATGGGACCCCGAGGATATTGAAGATCTTTGAGGATGGTCTTCCCATCATAGGTTCAAAATGCTGGGGTCTTGAAGGAATAGAGTTTATAGAGAGATGTTCAGATCATGCACAACTCAGAGTACTCTTGGATCTCTGTTGACTGAACTATAGGTTAAGAGTTCTCTGCTTTCTCCTCATCCAGTTCCCTGCAGCTCTGGAGGGCACAACTGTGAGATTTTCAAGCACCAAGTGATGTAGAGAATGCACAGACTCTTGATATAAAATTAGCACCACTTAGATTTTACGTGAAGTCTCCAAAAAGCCTGAGGTTCCTAACAGAGACCTGCCATGGAGGCCAAGTTGCCACAGAGAACACCACTGAGGTGTTGAATAATTAAAGCAATGGCATGGGACTGTCCATGAGATCCCAGAAAGGTGGAGCCAAGAGTGTGTGCTGCTTAACTAAGAGAGCTTCAGAAAGATTTTGTTGTTGTTGTTTGTCTGGTTTTTGTTGTTCTGTTTTTTTTTTTTGTTTGTTTGTTTGTTTTGTTTTGTTTTTTTTTCAGGATGTGTTGGAGAGTTTTCTGTCAACTTGACATAAGCTAGAGTAATCTGAGAAGAGGGAGTCTCAATGGAGAAAATGCCTCCATATGATAGGGCTGTGTGCAAGCCTGTAGGGCACTTTTGAAATTAATGATCAGTGTGAGAGATCCAGGCCACTATGGGGAGTGCCATCCCTGGACTGTTGGTCCTGGGTTCTATAAGAAAGCAGATTGAGAAAGTCATGAGGAGCAAGCCATGGGAAGCAAGTCAGTAAACATCACCTCTTCATGGCCTCTATATCAGTCCTGCCTCCATGTTCTGGTTTTGTTTGAGTTCCTGTCCTTACTTCCTGAGATGATGAACAGGGATATGGAAGGGTAAGCCAAATAAACCCTTTCTCCCTCAAGTTGCTTTGATCAGGTGTTTTATCACAGCAATAGAAACCCTAATTAAGATACAGCAGTTTTAAACTATTACTGGTTCCAAGTCCATCTACATGCTTCTCGAAAGCTGTGTGTGTCAGCTGCCAACTTGACAGAACCTAAAATCACCTGAGAAGAAAGTCTTAATGAGGAATTGTCTATATTGGTTTGGCTGGTGGGTGTGTCTTTTGGGGGGGCCGGTTATCTTTATTTTTCTAAGTTTTTTGAAACAGGGTTTCTCAGTAACTATGGAGCCAGTCCTGGAACTCGCTCTGTCGACCAGCCTGACCTCTATCTCACAGAGATCTTCCTGCTTCTGCCTCACAAGTGCTGGAATTAAAGGTGTGCACCACCATTGCCTTGCCATCTTAACTAAGTTAAGTGATATTGGAAGACACCCTGTAGGCAGCACCATTCTCTAGGCAGACAGTCCTAAACCATGTAAGAGTAGGGAAAGCGATCTGTACATAAAGACTCAAGTTAGCAGAGAGCCTGCATGCCTTTGTTTCTCTGCTTTTGCCTGTGGATGTAATGCAACTAATTGTTTCAACTTCCTGCTACCTTGACTTCCTCTCAGTGAAGGGCAGTAACCTGGACCTGAGGAGCTAACGTACACCCTTTTTCAGCTAAGTTGTCTTGTGTCAGGATGCTTTCTCACAGCAACGGAGATGAGGTGAGGACAGAAGACAGTGTTCAGCAACTGAGAGTTCCTGAGTAGGAAAGCAGATCAACAGAAGAGCCAGAAGTCCAAGGTGTGTGTGCTCAATGTTGTTATCCTCCTACCAAAACCAAACTAAACAAAAACAACAACAGCAAACAAACAAAACAAAACTGAAGTATGAAGTATGAGAAAGGGTTGATATAGGAGTGAAAGGAGGTTCAGGGTGCACTGAGAAGGGATGTGTTAGATGGTAGGTGAGATCTTTATAATCTAGTGCATCTTCTGATGTTTTCTGGCTCAGCTATCAATTGGTCTTATCCTATTCGAGTCTCTCTCTCTCTCTCTCTCTCTCTCTCTCTCTCTCTCTCTCTCTCTCTGTGTGTGTGTGTGTGTGTGTGTATGTGTGTGTGTGCATGTGTGTGGAGGCCAGAGATGTCATTCCTCTGTCTCACTGGCCTGGAATTCACAAAGTAATCTATGTTTGCTGTCCACTGAGCCCATGGGGTCTGCCCATCCCTGTTTTCCCAGCTATGAGGTTCTAAGTGTGCTCCATCGTGCAAAATTCTCAAAAATTTTTTCTAATGTTCTAAGCTTGCAAAACAATCACTTTACTAACTGATCCATCTCTCTGGTCCCTAGGGCTAGTTTATTTTTTTAATACACAAGCATGTTGGTTTTCTAAAAGTTAACCCTCAAAGCCATTTTTCATAGCATGTGAACAATACTAGGATAAGGAAGAACAACAGCTACCAGATGGTCTGCAGTTTGCAGATCTAAAGAAAGACTTATTAGCAGTTAACATCTTCATTCAGGTGAGAATGTAAAATGCTGAGTTGGGGTGAATGTCAAAGGGCAACTTAGAAGCTGCTACTTTTGCAAATTTGTTCTCAGCAAGACTGCAGAAGTGGGGCAGCCCAGGGGAATTGGAGATGACAGTGTCCTCCTGTGTCTGAAAGGTAGCGTCTTGAGTCAGACAGGATGCTTCCCCCTTTCTTGGTGTTGAATATTGTTTGCCTTGTTGGGTTTTGAGATTACCTGGTCCCCTTTACTCATTTCTTCTTCTCTGGAGTTCTTCTAAAATGGGAACTTCTATTCTCTGCTTGGCTCAGCTCCCTGTTTTAAAGTTTGATTTCACAGGTTCTGCAGAGCAATTCACTGCAGGACAAATTGCCCTGAGTTGCATCCATATGGTGTTTAGATAAGACTTTGGACTTTAGACTTTCAAGGTAATACTGAAATGCATTAAGGCAGCTTGGGGATGCTTCGATGGAATGAATTTATTTTCTCTGTGAGAATGACATTCATTTGAGAGGCAAGGGAAGAATGCTGTGGCTTAAATGTAGATCCTAAAAATCCAGGTGCTGTGTTTAAGAGGCCAGCAATCCACGAAATGTCTCTCAGAAAAATAGATGAGGCTCTATTTAGACAGGATTTATGGAGCACTAGTTAACTTGTCCTTTGATATTCTGTGAGGCTAAGAAGTTCCTCACCATCAAATGCCTGAACTTTGACCTCAGGTGTGACAGCTTCCTGAGAGATAAGCCTATAATCTTTATTAATTACTCAGCTCATTGCACAGTAGTACACGACAGATGAAGGCACACCCCAACACTCTTTTCTCTGTTCAGGGTTGGGGTCCATCTGCACATGCTTTTAAGATCATCAAGATATTCTAGTTTTAGTACGATTACATCTTCAATTATTTTTTCTCAAAATAAGGTCCAAAGGCCACAAAACAAATTCAAGGGGTTGGGGGGGACAGAGTCATAAAACATGCCCTCTGGTTTTATCATGAATTCAATGAACCAAAATCTCTGAAGCTCAATTCTTAGTGAATATTTTGTATTCGCTATTCTCTATCTCCTTCAGGGCATATGTAGGTGACTCATTAGTTATGGGATGTCTGCAAACACTGGTGTTCAATTGGTTTTTTTCCCCTTAATCATCTAATTGGAACTTTCTAGATTTAGCATATGGGACTTCTATGGGAAAGACTTTTGCTATCAGAGTATAACTCTCTTTATCTGAGCCTTTTGTAATAAAATCAATCAAAAGCATCTCCAAATATTATTGAGATTACAAAATATAAACTTCCATGATAAAAAAGATGCAGTCAGTCTGTCATGTGCTTGTGGAGGGCATAGAAAAGTCACCTCAATGAACACTAGTTCTTTCTAAGTGTTGGCTATTAATGAGTAACAATAATTACATGGTGCAGTAATTATATTACAGAGCCAATATGATCTGTAATTGTATAACAAGAGACACAATTAACACCAAGCTTGCAAACTATTATTGTAATGACCATTTGATATGAAAGGAACATTATTTTTACAAAGGTATGGGAGATGACTTAATGTACCCGTTGGTTTCTGAGTACGTGCTAAATGGCTTAATTGTCAGTGTTAGGTTTTGAAACTGGAGGACAGATCTGTGAGGACTGACCTTTGTGTGGAGATGGTGTCACCAGACAAAGAGAAGAGAGAATGGGAGACTCAGTGGCGACCTTGCTAGGAGCTTTGGGTTCATCTCATTGAATCCACTTAACATGACCATGTGTAGTTGGTGGAATCAAGTTACAGAAAGTATCAAGGGTGCTAATAGAAATGAAATAGGGGCTTGTATAATGAAGGATAATCAGCCTCTTCAACAGCTGCCCTTGGTGATGGCATGCCAGGAGGAGGGACGCTCTGAGAACTGTGAACATTCCCCAAGTCTCACCACTCCATTTAGAGAGAAAGTTTCTGTCTCACCCCCTCCAGCCTAGTAATTATATGTGGCTACCTTTACTTTTCCCGTCCTTGCCTAAATTTCCTGCACTGAATGTCCTACCCTGGGCCTCTTCCTTCCTAATTCCTACCCATCTTGAATTCACTGTAGTTAAATCTTAATCCACAGAAGAAATACATTTATGGATCAGAAATTTTTTTAAATATTATAGGTAAAAGGAAGCAAAATTAGCTTTTTATTATACATAGTCTAGGACAGAGTAAGTTTTATACTTGCCGACAGGTGAAAATCCTTCAGCATTAGTTTTGAAAGTGGTAGGATGCTTTCCACCGATACAGATACCTCAGGGAGCCATCCTCAGGCTCCGTGCAATGCATGGTTTCTAAAGGAGCATACATTTTCTGCCACACAACCCAAAAGGAGGGTTCAGAACTGTCACATCCTCTTGCTGGGTCCAGAGAGTTTCACTCCTACTTAGGCATGTGTGAGCCCCAGTTATTTTTGCCCAGGTGCTCCAATGTCCAAAGCTAGTGTGACTATGATTCTTGGAAGCAGTGGGCTACAGTTTCATAAACTGCATATTAGGTTTTGTCCTTGCAAAGTTGGTCCAAGTGTTCATGTATCTGCTCACTGCCATGATGGCTACTGTCCTTTGAATCTTGAATGTTCTTCAAACGTCCACATGCTAAAGATTTGGCTACTCTTAGACCTTTCATTGTTACAACACGGGGCTCATGGCCTAATGTGAGGTATGAAGATGATAAATGGAGTTATTCACCTTATGGTGTCTAAGGGGCAAAGACAGAGGCAGGATGGGTCTCCCAAAGTAGTGCTAGAAGCTCAAACTAAGCATCAGTGCCTTGGCTGTGTGGGGGCAGACTTTACAAAAAAGCATAGCAGCTGCCAGCCTGTGGTGTTGCTGGGAAGTAGTGAAGGCTTTGGCATAGGGTTTAGAGAAAGGAAGTTACGTCATTGTGTTTTACCTTTGAAGGGTTTATTAAGATTCGCGTCACTTTCTGTCTCTTTCTTTTGGCTCCTCACAGGCCATGAGGCTATCAGTTTTTCTACCATGCCTTTTCAATATGATGTCCTAGCCCAAAAGAAACATAACAAGTGGCCCATGAGCTAAAACATCTGATGCTATAAGCCGAAATAAACTGGTCCTCCCTGTAAACTGTTCCTGGTATTTTGTTGCAATGTCCAAAAGCTGAGTGAGCTGGGGTTGAAAGAATGAATATATACCAATGTGCTTTCAGTGAGTTATATCTATTTTAAAAACAATACCATTGTATGAAAGGAAAATGGAGCCTCTGAGGGTTTCAATTTAATTGCCTAAGGTCACATTGTCAGTTCAATAAGAAATTCTGATTTCACACCCATAAGTCTAAATTCCCACCTGCCACACCTAACTCCTATATTCTCACAAATAAATTGCTTTGTATTTGTGAGACCAACTCTAAATTAAAGCCCTTACTTAAGGTATGGTGTAAGTGCCAAACCCTAATCATCACCAGAGGGGATTGGTTGGTTGTATCTGACAGGAAGAATAGAATTTCCCGTTACAAAGCCAGTTCTGATGTCAACAACTTAGCTCAGGCAGTATGTTAGTGACTGTGTGTTTAGTACTAGTAACATGACCTGACCTAGAAAACCACAGGGGTCCCCACCTGTTTACTGAAACAGCTGTAACCTTTTGTCTGCTTTCTCATCAAAGCCAGAAGGTGCTGTCCAAGTGGCAACAGAGTCATTTGGAGGGAAAAATAATCTCCTTAAACAAAATAGCTCCAGCAATTTACGGGGTCTTAGTAGAAGAGGAAGGGAAAGGCAACTTGAATCCTGCTGTTTGCAGCTGTACAAATTATAGGTCCCCAGTTTGTGGGTACCAGAGCTGGGATGGAGGGCATTAGTGTGCAGAAACCCATTGAACACTTAATCACAGCTCTCTGGGGGCATGCTGGCTAGTCCAGGGGAAACATCGGAGCCTGATGAGTTATTTCTGCAGTGGACCTTTGAGGTAGATTACACAGACATGCAGTTCTCTCTTTTGATCTCTCTTCTTCTCTGGAGACATTTTTTGAGTCTAACAATCCTTTGAATGCCCCTGAGGAAAAGCCTCCTGTGGTTACCCCCAACCAGGCGGTTGTGACAAGATATCAAGCAGCATTTGTGAGTGTCTCATATCCCTGCTCGGCTCTGAGTAATTATTAATGAAGGTCGTATTCGCTTGAAAGAAGGAAAGTGGAGTGACAATACAATCAGAAGAGCTGGGAGGCTGGGCTGCTGCTGGCCTAGGACCTCTGGTCATAAAGACTCCAGTATCCTCACAGGTGCTAAGCAGTGCTGATCATTAGTACCTTGCTCAAAGTAGAGACAGCGTGGTGGGGCTGAATCAGAAACACTTCGCAAATTAGTTAAGTGTCATAAGACTTAAGACTCAGCAAATGCTAACCACGTCCTAGCTCCAATAAAAGAGAAGCTGAAAACACATCCTCACATCCTAACTCAGCCAAAGCTTCAAGGTGAGGGCATAGGGGAATCTAATCTAAGTTCAAGACCAAACCTCGAGAAGAAAGCTGTGTCTTACTACCTGCTTTGAGAAACAGTACACTTTAATAAACTCCCGTGGTCATTTGCCATGAGTCAGGTAAATGTTGCCCATTCTTTATACCTGAGTATCTGCATTACTTACTTTTCTGTTGCTCTTCTAAAATACTGTGCCCAAAAGCAACTGATATAAGGAAGAGTTCATTTTGGCTTATGGTTCCAGAGCGAGAGCAAATATAGGCAGGGGGAAGCATGGCAGCAGGCAGACAGCAGGAAGCTGTGAGATCACGTGGTCAACATGGGAATGAAGCAGAGAGTGACAGGAAGTAGGATGATGAAGGTATAAAACCAAAGCCCTGTATCTCCTACAGGAGCCACAACCTCCCCAAATAGCACCACCCACAGGGGAAAAAGAGTTAAAATATGTGAGCTTATCGGGGACCTTTTTCATCCAAAACACCACAGTATCTATGAGTCAATTGGCTGTGAGTAGAGAGTAGGTTTCTTTTAATTGTATTTAAATTTCATAATGTAAGGTCATCTTTTATCAAAATTATCTAACAAATACAATATAAAAACTTTGTATATGGTGTGTCCAATTGATGTAGAAATGATTTAAACAAATGAATGATATCTAATACTTAAGAATTGATGCAAGCAATAAACTTCATATACAGAATTTGAACATCTGCAGATTTTGGTGGAGTACCATCCTGGAACCAGTAACTCACAGACACTGACAACTCTATAAGCCCCAGGACACCTGGGCTCCTGATCAGCTTTTTGTCTAATGTCAACTCTCTTCATAAACCTGTTATAATAATACACCTTCTACAGAAATGTCTATAAAATTTTAGTTCGTGGTAAGATGTTGTTACCTCTTTCTGGCCTCCATTTTTTAAATGGGGGAAGCCTTTAGGCCAAAGGCTCTTGGTAGATAAGCATATTCAACAGGATATTTTGGACAACACTGGAGATATAACACAAGTCTGTAGGCGTGCTTGACAAACCTCTTACCTCCTGGACATTTAACAAAAACTTTAAAATTCAACGTTCTTCTCATTGTATTTACTTTCAAAAGTTTGTATGCTGGAAATGGATTCTTTGGACCCAACTGTACATCTTTAAGACATTGGGAGGAATTAAGATATAGATTGCATGCATAATTGCACAGCTCTGATTATATTATTAAAGGTGGAACACTGCTGCTGACAGGCACATAGGGGAATGCTGATATGGACTTCTACGGAATGTCTCTGTGGATTAATGGGAGCACAGCACATTAACGGAAGTTTGGGGCAGGCATACACTCCAGAAATCTCTTGCCCAATGTCTGATGATGGTCTACCTATATAGACAGGAGGAGTACTCACAAAACACTCTGTCATTTAGTGACTCAAATTATATTGATCCCCATATCTTGTGCTTCATCTTGGCTGCTAAAAATAGGCCACAGTGAATGAATCATTTAGTTAATTGTTTGAATCTTCATTGGGAAGCCTTTGCTTTATCACCACAAACCTCTGTGGCTTAATTTCTGACCAGGAACAAGAGATTACATGAATGTGTCTTCCTTGGTCCAATTGCCACTGCTTACTGAGCTCCCCATTCACTTACTTCAGCATTGCTATTGAATCCAGCCAGAATCTGTACTCTATGACCCCCCAAGGACAGACATTTGCTCAAAATTCTTTATATCTCTGGGAACGATGCTCAGTCCCATAAAGATGATATACAGCAGGGACCCAGAGGGGAAATACCCCTGAGTGGTGCCAGTACCAGTTAGACACGCTTCTAAGCCTAAAACAGAGTGCATGGAGGCCTTTTTTCACATAACTCCTAAGAAATGGCCTTGTTTTATACTTCCACTCTAATTATTTTTAGAATGTTCAAAAACCTAATATGGCTAAAGGATTGCTTCAGGACTGAATGGGTTCTGGTGTAGGAAGATGGCATTAAGTCCAATGGGGCCTGGTATCGCATCCCCACTATTGCTATTGCAAAGCCAGGTATTCTGATTCCTCCACTAGTTGATGCTGGAGGCAGCTTACCCATTCCTCTAGCCTTTACTTTACTATTAATCACAAACATCTGCAAGTCTTTGCTTAGTGTGTCTTGAACTATGGGGCCTGAGTAATCTTTAGATAGAGCTGAGTATACATGTCATGGTAAATGGTATGAGCTGCTTCTCTGGGGGTCAATACTCTGCATAAATACTCTGGCATTGTTGCCCTCCACATATTTTGGTTGACTGTTGAAAGAACTCACTCCTTATGCCAGAATATTAAGAAAAAGAGGTGTTTTTTGCACACTATAAAGAAAACAGTGTGTGGGACAGCAACACAAAAAGGGCCTGCATACAGTCTAAGACCTTACCGCCCTTGACAAAATCAGTATTAATGACAGCCTCATCTTAGAAGCGAAGCAGGGGAAAGTCTGTTAAGTATTTGGATGAGGGGAGTGCTAATGGGCATACTCCTTTTGATGGAATCATCTTGAGATTGAGGAGCCATGTTGAATGTAATTTCCCAGCATGTAATTCCTGCCATAAAACTGAGGGTAGCTGTGGTGTATCAGATTATGGTTGATTTTGTTTGCCCATGATAGTCTATCTACTGAGCAAAAAATAATCTTAGTTTTTCTATTTGGGGGATGCTTTCTGGATCAGGATCATGTTGGGGGACTCCTTTTTGGCCTCTCAGTCATGACCTTCCCTCCATAAGAAGACCCTGATACATAGCAATCCAGAATTTCTCAGTGGAGTCCCTAAACTGGGCAAGGTACTCTGCAAGGTAAACATATACCTTGGTGTTAGTTGCTAGGACTCAGCCATGGCCACATATGGCAATGCAAAGAGTAGCAGCTGGGAGGCTAAATAGTAGGTAAATCCTGGAACTAGCATATGCTTCCTACCCTCCCCCTGCCTTTACTTAGCAAATCAAAACCCAGGCCAAGGGCTTGGAGCTGTATAAAGATGGATCCTCGGAGGTCTCTAAAAGCTGCTAAGTGAATGTTCCCACTTCCCATCTGTCCCTCTAATCACAATCCCTATGCTCCCTTTAGTCACAGCAAGCCCACACACAGAGGGCATGGGAACAGACAGGACATGCTCCTGCCAGCTTTTTGTTAAATGTGATTCTCAGAAGGTTCCTCTCCATCCTCCAAAGGAACCGGGCATTGCTGGCTTACACTCAAGCTCCCCACAGCATCTCAACAATATCATGTGGTCTGCACTAATTGGACCCACCAAACTCATTACCAAAGGAGAGCCAGAGAGCTTAGGCAATTAGTGATGATTTGGCCAGTGTCCACCGTCACCAGATGGCCTCTGCAAGTCCCCCGCATTCTCGAGGAAATAACACACGGAAGCAGAGCTGATGTCCTATAAAGGGAGGGACAGAACGAACATTCTAGATATGCAGCAGGAAGAAAAGATGATACCAGTGATCATGCTCGTTAACATAGGTGTCATTTATCCTACAGCAGTGACGTAACAGGATTGGAGCTAGATAAGACACATTCTGTCAGCTCAGTCCCACTACCACCACTATGGAGTAGGTACTCACATTCTCCCTATTTTGTCAAAAAGACGATCAAGACTTCCACAGGCTGCCAAAGTCACTAACAAGGATATTTGAGTCAAGGATTCAGTCTCAGATCTATCTGGTTCTGAAGCTTGGTCTGACCTCAAATAGACCTTTTTGAGATCATTTTTAAAACCATTTATTTTGTTTTAAATCATGCCTATGTGTGTTGTGTGGGGGAGTATGTGCATGTAACTGCAGTGCCCACAGAGGTCAGAAGAGAGCATTGGGTACCCTGAAACTGGAGTTACAGATACCACATGGGTGCTGGAAATTAAAATCAGAACCTCTGTAGGAACGGTAAGTTCTCTTAACTGCTGAGCCATCATCTCTCTCGGCCCTGCAGTGTGATTATTGATAGCAATACCAACTTGTTATTTTCTTGGAATAGATGTTACCTTCTTGAATACATCATAGCTCATATCTGGCACTTTATTTATAGCTATAACTCCCTCAGTGCCAGTGCCTTTCCCTTTACCAAGTCCCAGCGAAGACAGTACTGTTTTTATTTTTCTCTTACCATTTTTTTTTTGTTACTGCAGAACATTGTGCCTGATACGTAAAAAGTCATCAGCATTTGTTTGGTTAGTGGAGTCACTGTTTGCAGACAAACATGCAATAAGAGGAGTGAAAGACAGGTAAGTTCTGTGGGCATATAGAGTACCATTTGATTCATATTTACAAATATCTGACAGTGATAAGCCAAATCTTTGGTGGGGGTGGCACCTTCAACTATAATGTTCATAAGTTTCCCTAGGCTGTATGCAAAGATTCTCTAGAGTAATAGAATTGATAGGATAACTATATATTTCCAAGGAATCTACTATATTGGTTTATATAATAGGAGCTGGGTAGTCCAACAGTGACTGTCTGCATACTAAAGAGGATAAGTCTAGTAGTTACTCAGTTCACAAGAATTGATGCTTCAGAAATACCAGTCTCTTGCTGAAGCTATGGGGAGTTCTTAGAGAGCCACTAGCTATAGGCCAAAATGGCTTATGTATGAGTCAGTGAGGGATGGCTGTAACAGCAGTGTTAGAAATAGGGTTGATGTACTCATCAGCAAGGAGTAAATTCAAATAGGTACCCTGTTTTCCTTCAGGACTCTTCAAAGCTGGGCTGTTGGTAGAAGATGCTTCCCACCCAGGGGTGTGTGTCTCTTAGTTGGTCTCAGATCCCATTAAGTTGGCAAACAAGAGTGTTCATCACAATGAGCATCTTCTCACCACAGTGCATTTATTCTTTCAGTGACTCCATGCTGGTAGAGCTGGGAAGACAAATACAGTACAGGTTCTTGCCAGCATTACATGCTCAGGATTTTGTGAAGTGTGTGGAAAGCCTTTCCCTCTTGTTTCCATTTATCTAATCTTCAAGACTCAAAGATACCACAGTCTCAGTTTTGACAGTCTACAAGACTGCATATCATGTATTTACTTTCCCCCTCCATTAAATTTGAGTGATAAATGCAGGGATAGGGTAGAAGATATAATCATGAACTCCAAGCTTAAGTGAAGGGGTCAGTCAAACATGTGGGCATTGGTCTTCTGGTTGGCACAGGTCCTCCAAATAGGCCACTTCCTATAATCAAAGGAAAAGATACATCTGTTTGCTTCCCTAGGAACTTTCAAGGGCTTCTTACTGGTTTCACAAATTGATGGGTTTTTGAAAGGTAATGCTTTACATTAGAAAATAGCTAAAGAGGGCCTGTGAGGTGGCTCAGACGGTAAGGATGCTTGTGGCCAAGCCTTAAGATATGTGTTTGGTCCCCAGAACTCATCTGATGGAAGGAGAGAACCCACCCACCAAAGCAGGTCTTCTAAAGTCCACATGTGTGCTGTGGCACAGATGTGTTCCCACTTGTCTTAGTCAATGTTCTGCTGCTGTGGAGACCATGACCAAGGCGACACTTAAAAAGGAAACCATTTAATTGGGGCTTGCTCACAATTCCAAAGTTCAGCCCATTGCCATGGTAGGAAGCAAGGCAGTCTGCAGGCAGGCAGGATTCTGGAAAAGAAGCTTGAGAGTTCTACATTTTGATAAGCAGGCAGCAGGAATAGAGAGATAGACACTGGATCTCACTTAAGCATTTGCAACCCTAAAGCCCACTCCCAGTGACACACTTCCTGCAATAAGGCCACACCCACTCCAATGTGGCCACATCTCCTAATGCTGCTCCCTAGGCACCCAAATATATGAGCCTATGAGGGGTACTCTTGTTCAAATCACCACACTACAATGCACAAATAGATAAATGAATAAGTAAATAAATGCTTTTAAAAAGAAAATGGCTAAAGATCATGTGACTTGTTATGTGTAAATATTTTAAATTAGAAAAACAAATAGGTACAACAGGTAAAATTTCATGCCCCTGATGGAGGAAGGTCATTGGTTAAAAAATAAAGAAACTGCTTGGCCCTCATAGGTTAGAACATAGGTGGGTGGAGTAAACAGAACAGAATGCTGGGTGGAAGAGGAAGTGAGCTAAGACGCCATTTCCTCTCCTCTCTGGGGCAGACGCCATGCTCCCCTCTCCCGGGCAGATGCAGGGCAGCTCCTCTCAGAGCCAGATGCAATGAAGCAAGCCGCCAGGTCAGACATGCTGAATCTTTCCCGGTAAGACTGATGCTACACAGATTATTAGAGATGGGTTGATCGGGATATGAGAATTAGCCAGTAAGGGCTAGAGCTAATGGGCCAAGTAGTGTTTAAAAGAATACAGTTTGTGTGTTGTTATTTTGGGGCATAAGCTAGCCAGGCGGCCCAGGAGCTGGGGCGGCAGGAACGCAGCCCGCATCTCCCACTACACGTCCTTTTGTGGCCAATTCTTCCTGCTCTTTCACCATTTTATTTACAGTACATAGGCTATTCATTCTAAGGTAATGGTGGATAGAACAGAATACTCCAGAAACAACAGGAGACTGCTGCTCTGATGAAATACTGAGGACCATAATTCTATCTCTATAATATCTTCAGTGGGCCTTTCTGTCTTAGTGTCCTGGGGCTGGTAAGTCACTTGCTTAAGTGTTCATCTGGTAGAGAATTATAAAGCATCACTTTCTATAAACAGAAAGTTCTTAGAGTGTTCACTACAATTTCTGTGGTTCAGCATAGAAAGCCTAGTTGAAGAGGCTTAGGGATTTGGGACAGAGAATGAGCTGTGACTGTTTGCCCTCTTATGCAACTCCACCGAAATGGATCCAGTTGGAGTGCTGGCAGTCACCCACACAGTCAGGCTAATTAGATCTTTTGACTTGAAGTTTTTCCCCACCCTCGGTTGAGATGCCTAATGCATTCCTGTTAAAGGCAAATACAGGAAGCATTTGTGGAACCTCTAGTTTTTGCCTAGTCCATTAGTGGAGTGGAAAGAGGGATCAGGGGAAAGGAATCTCTCCTCCCAGAACTCTCATGTGTTTCCTGGAGACAGGCAGGAAGAAAGAATCAAGAAGCAAAGCAAGGACATACACTTTAAAACAGAGGTGTTCGGGATAAATGCAGGGCTTCGAGTTGGTATAGAAGGTTCCAGTATCAGACTATGAACAGATACCAACCCTATGACCTTGAAGAAGTTACTTATTTTTTTGAAATTCAGTTTTCCAAATTCCTACCCAACAGGCGGTTTGGAGGATTACAGTGGTTAATTTTGACCATGAGTTGACCCAGTGTAGAATTACTCTGAAGAATGAATCGTTTAGATTAGGGTCCTGCTATGAGAGGTTTTATTTTATTTTATTAAATAATTGCATTCTTTGAGAATTTTATATGTGCATATAATTTAGTATGGGGATGAAGATAAAGAGGAAATTTGGGGTCTCTTTTGGGGGTTCTCATTCTCATTAATAATATAACTTAAGAATGGACTCCAGTTGAAATAGAGTGGTAATTTTAATATCATTTAAAAGCTCAGAGCAGGTAAGCTTTGTATTCAACATCAATTATTGATCAGTACAATCTCCAATCTCTCACAGACTTTCCCACAGGTCAATTTCATTTTGGAAAACCCTGAAATAAGAGTTCCTTCTCAGAGTAACAGCAAAAAAACAATGACAAGGAGCTCCTGCATTCTCAGGAATGTAGACAGAACTTTTGTCTTATAGGATTTTGCCAAGTGGCTCATGACCTCCCTGGGGTGAAGTGTTGGTGTTGATGAATACTGCCTTTCTCCAGCACTGTGGGGAGCCTTGGAGGAGGCACAGAGAAAATATGGGACACACTCAAGTTTGGTTGTTGGGTAATATTATTACCAGGTGTGTAACTTTTGTTTATGCTGCATTTGTTTAACTCTGTGAAGCTGTGTTATTGTGCCTGTCTAAAACACCTGATGGTCCTAATAAAGAGATGGATGGCCAATAGTGAAGCAGGAGCAAAGATAGGCAGGGCTGGCAGGCAGAAAGTATAAATAGAAGATGAACTCTGTGAGGAGGAGAACAAGCAGCAAGAGAACAGGGGGAGAAGGATGACAGGAGCCAGCTACCCAACCACCCAGTCAGTCATGGAGTAAGAAGGAAAGTAAGATACAGAGAAATAGAGAAAGATAAAAGCTCAGAAGCAAAAGGGAGTCAAGATAATTTAAGAAAAGCTGGCAAGAAACAAGACAAACTGAGGCCAGGCATTCATAGCTAAGAATAAATCTCCATGTAATTTATTTGGGAGCTGGATGGTGGGTCCCTCAAACAGTCAAAAGAATAAAACACCCACAACAGTCAGTGATCATAAGTGTGGACAGTCAGGGCTTCTTGTTTATAGCTTCTGTCATCTCTTCCATCTTCAAAATGGAGTCAAGTTCTGCTTGTGAAATGGAGTCTCTAAGAGGAAGTTACCATCAGATCAAAGCACTATTTCACACAGTATGGAGTAACTCAAAGCAGGATACAGCTTGATTGCAACAATTAGGCAAATCCCTATTTCAGGGGTGAAGAGGATGCAAGTATCACTAAAAATAAAAGACACATTTGGGGAGCAGTGAAGGAAGAAATGGGGAGAAAGACAAATGTTCTCAGGAAGACAAGGATGGGCATGTCTTTCAAGATGGAGCAGACCAAACAGCACGGACAAGCAAAGAAGGCTGACTTGAAAATAGAGCAAGAATGGAAACAATTTTATTTATTGATGCACTAATTAGAGCAAGCTGAACGGAGATATCCATTTTAGCTAGCAAAGGAACAGACAAGGGCATGGAAAGTGGTGTGTGCACATGAACTTTCCAACAATTGGGCAGTAAGAACCAGCGAGTCCTGAAGGCTGAGGGCAGAGGGGACTAGAAGCTTTTTTTTTTAGCTGCATTTATTTTATTTGTAGGAAAGTTTTGCCTACATATCTGTATGAGTCCCACATGTGTGCCTGATACCCAAGGAATTCAGAAGATGATATTGGAATCCCCTGGGACTGGAAACGCAAAGGTCGTGAGTCACCCTGTGTATGCTGGGAACTGGACCCAGGTACTCTCAACATTGAGCCAACTCTCCAGCCCTGAAACTAGAAGTTAAAAATCTAAAAAAAATAATATATTCCAATAGCTTTAATAGAGAATGATTTGGTCAGGAAGAGGAGTTAATATCAGGAAAAATGTCTGTAGAGCGTAGTAGAAAGATAACAAAAAGTGGGGGAGTAGGGTGAGGGAGGACAATGAGATGGCTTGGCTGGCCAAGTGGCTGCCTTGCAAGCATGAGGACGTGTGTGTTTGGATCCCCAGGACCCATGTAAAGGGAAACAAAAAAAGAAAGGAAGAAAGAAAGAAAGAAAGAAAGAAAGAAAGAAAGAAAGAAAGAAAGAAAGAAAGAAAAGATAAAAACAGTTGTGTGTGGTTCTGAGCAGCTACAATCCTAGCACTAGCGTGCTAGAAGGATGGAGACTACAGATCCCTACAGCTCACTTGTCAGCTGGTCAGCTGGTATAATTAATTAGTGAGTGACAGTTGTCTCAAAAATGAGTGAAGAATGGTTGAAAAGGGGCACCTAATGCCTTTAACTTCTGGCCTTCACACATTCTCCCCTGTATGGTCACATTTACACATTCTTGTATACACATATGCATACACACAAAATGTACACACACACACACTAGTATAGTTGGTCTCCAGTGCTAGGTGAGACCCTTTCCTCTTGGGTCAGGAAGGAATGAATTAAGGGTACGTAGGTGAACAGGCAAAATAGAAATGACACATTGGCCTGGGTTTCCCTGGGAACAGGGGAGAGTTTTCTTTTGAGTAGAAGGCAGGAGAGAAGAGTCTTGGGGACCTGAGCTCATGAGTGAACCTTGAAACAAGACCTGTGGACAAGGTCACAGAGAAGACAAAAGCACCAGGTTCAGCCCATTGGGGCTATAGGAGGATGTGCAGGGTGCAGTCTTCCGGAACAATTCAAGGATGTATGGCGGGACCTGGAAGGATGAATTCAGGATTGGTATTGGAGAGAAAAATTTAGGCTCCCAAGAAGGGAAGCCTGCAAGCTTGAAACAGTCATCCAGCATGCTCTTCTAGCATTGCCGTAGTCCTAAGACAAGCAGGTGTGGGGGAAATTACTAAGTAACACATCTTTTTCCTAGAACTTCATAAGCAGTATCCCACACATTTTAGCATAAGCTCTAATATCTCTTCTCTACAATAAAAAAATTCTTTGGGCATGGGCTCCTGAATATGTGTGTGTGTGTGTGTGTGCGCGCGCGCGCGCGCGCGTGCCCACGCGCATACTGTTGCATGTGGAGGTTGGAGACCAACCTTGACTGTCATTTTTTAGGTATCCCTTACTTTGTTTTTGAAGAACTATCTCTCACTGGTGCAAGCTTCACTTATTTGACTAGGCTAGGGATTGGCCTTAGAGCTCCAAGGTCTGCCTGTCTCCACCTCCCCAGTGCTGAGGTTGTAAGTACATGTGACCATACATAGGTCCTTTGCATGGATTCTGTGCTCAAACTCAAGTGCCCACACATCAGCTGACTTACTTTCTTAGGCCACAGCTCCAAATTCTACTCATGTTCTTGTCTCAGTGTATGTTTATAATCTCCATTGCTTGGTATATTCAAACTTACTAATGCTTCTTCTCCCCCTCACCTAGAGCACATGCTTTCTGACTTCAGGACCTTTGAACATGCCTGTCCTGCCTCCTGTACAGATGTTTCTCCTTCTTCTGTCCAACTTTCCATTTGTATTTCTTCACTTTCAGCTCAAATATCTTCCCTGGTCCAAACATGTTATTCTCCTGTCCTTGCAGCCCATCTATTGTCTACATAGCATCCACTGTAAAAAGGACTTACTTTGTTTATTTGGCAGGATGATGGGGGGAACCTTGTCATCCCCACTCTTACTCACATGGTTCACTTAGGGATTCGATAAATGTTTGGGACATAAATCAGGTAGAAATAATACCAGTATCTATCACAGTATTTCTACACCTTGGGCAACTTGTATAATTTAATACATATTCCTAAGCTCAGCGATAGTTCTTGTCTGCGTTATACAAGTTAGTGCAAAGTTAAGGTGTCATGGAATTCGCCCAGTGTTGTTCTTCCCCATTATTCTCTGCTCCTCTTCTTTCTCCCCAACCCCCTTTCGCTTTCCCTTTTCTTCTCTTTCGTACTGGGAATTCAACCTGCAACTTAACGCATGCTAAGCACACACTCTGTAACTAAGCTGTGTCCCCACTGGAGCTCCACCACAAAGCTCTATCTTCGCTGATGGTTTATGAGTGACTAAGCTGGGATTTCTGAACTCTGGCTATGGTGACATAAGTTTGTGAAACTAACAACGATTCTTTCTGCCATGTGTTAGGCATATCATATTAACTGGTGAGATGGCACAGCTGGTAAAGGAATCCCCAGGTCCCACATGGAGGGTGAAGAGAAATGACTTCTGAAACCTAGCCTCTGAGTCTGTGTGTGTGCTACACACACAATAAAGAAATAAGTAGAGTGCAATAAGCTAAAAATAAACTAAATAATACTATATTGAGGTATCCAAACTCAAATGGCTCATATTCTAACCAAACATAATCATCTAAGTTTTAAAATGCATTCTTTTGGCTGTGGAGATAAAGCCAGGGCTTTGCATATACTAGACAAGCACCAGGCCACGAAGGAACACCGCCACTGCAAACCTCCAAAGTTTTACAACCCCGAAATTAGTTCCTGAGGTTTTTCTGAATCTGCACTCCATTTCCATAGCATTTTGAGTCCATTTCAGTACTGAGTTTAATTATTCAGAGAGCTTCCTGAGGCGTCTTTTCCCTTCTGATTCACATCCCATCTCTCTGTGGGCCCCTATTAAAGAGATGCTGAGATACAAGCAATCAATGTGAAATATGTATTTTAATAGTGGTTTTGGCTGCATGGGAAATTCACAGAATTAGGAGAAAATGGAATCCTACCCTATGCACCATCTAGTCAAACTGGTATTTCATCAGCCTGGATATTTTATTCTTCCACGAGAACTCTGCGTCCCTGGAGCTGTTTTAATCTTGGCTCATTAAAAGTTAATATAATTTGGACTGGTGCTATTCATTCTGTTTTGGGCCACCTCATTTACCCAGTGCAGTCTGTGTTAACTCGTACTCACGCCACGTGAACACAGATGTATCCATTTTACCACCACTCCCAATCCAGGTGGGATCAATCAAGAGCTGGTTATTGATAAAAGATAATCCTTACAAAGAGTACTGATTCATATGTCAGCTGCAAGATAGATGCCAGTGATTTCTTTGATAATTTGGGGATGTCAGGAGGTAATAGAGAGAGATTGCCCTGTTGTGGTCATTACC
The DNA here is from genome assembly GCF_950005125.1 of Chionomys nivalis. Taxonomy (NCBI): domain Eukaryota; kingdom Metazoa; phylum Chordata; class Mammalia; order Rodentia; family Cricetidae; genus Chionomys; species Chionomys nivalis. Next base: position 38,699,507 of record NC_080086.1, read on the forward strand.
TAGCCCAGAGAAGAGTGCTTACCATTAATACTTGAGCTATGAAACTAGCAGAAACTTGAACCCTAGGTAAACTCTGTAGAGGGATGACAGGAAGGCTAACATAAGGGAGTTTCTTCATCATGACATGGAAAGGGCTGATATTTAGAGCCCCCATTAAAGAGTAAGATGGATCTTTTGTGTGAGTGTGTCCAAGTGTGCATGAATTGTGAATATATATGTGTTCACATGTGTGTGTGTAATGTGAAAGAATATGTGTATGAGTGTGTGCTAGTATGTGCATGCATTTGTGAATATATGAGTGTGCATGAGAGTGTATAACCTGTGACTGACTGGGTGGGTATGTTGAGTATATTTATATGAATGCAATGCGTCTGAGTGTATAAGTGTGCATGAGCACGTGTGAGCGTATGTGGGCATGTGAGTGTGCCCATAGGTGTTTATGAGCGTGTGAGTTGGGGTGTATGTGTATGCATGTGTGCATAAGTGCATAAACCTGTGGATGTGTGTGAGTCTCTGAATGTGTGAGACTGTGCATGCGTTAGCATTTGCTACTGTGCATTTGAGTGTGAATGTGTGTGTGTGTCTGAATATGTGAATGCATCTATGTGTAAATGACAATGTGCCTGTGAATGACAGTGTTTGTAAGTGTGAATGTGGACATGCATGCCTGTGAGTCACTGTCTTTGAATTGTGAGTGTGGGTATAAATTACATAAGCATGTGTAAATGTGTGAATATGAGTCTGAGTGTGTAATTTTACACGGTTTTGTATGTGTTTTCTTTGGGGTCATATTCAGGCCCCATGCTTGTGATGCCAGCACTTAACTGACGGAGCCATCCCTTTCCCCAGGATATAATTTGTTATAGAAAGTTGTGACCTTGAGTGGAGGAATGGGTGTGATCTGGAAGTTAAAAGCAAGGAAGGGCTAGGGGAAGTGGTGCCTTTCTATTGAAGACTGATACCCACTACTGTGGATGGCTATGGGAGTAGGCTCTTCCATTCCTATTGAGGCCCATAATCACAGTATTTATTCACATATTCTTGCACTGATACTTTCTACCCAAACAATCCTCAGAGATCTTGTTGCATACAGACACCTACTCCAATAGGGATGCAGAAGTCTCCAAAGTGCTGAAACTGCCTTGCTTTTGGAAGTGATTGCAGTCTGGAGGTGGTGATAAATCCCAATGGGATCACCTTGATGGCAGAAGGGAGAAATGGGACTAAGTTGAGAATGGAGGGGAAAAGATGTCAGAAGACACAAAGAGACTTTGGATGTTGCTCTTGAATGATGACACCATCATACCTCCATTGTCTACCAAAAGTGGTGGTGAGGCAGGGGAGTGTTTTCGGGAGCAAGGGTGGTTGTAGCTGCGGTTCCAAGATCAGAGGCTCATGTTATAGGAAAATAATGGTGTGTCAGCTGGTACCCTGGGAGTTGGAACTGAGTCATGCAAGAGAATGGTTTGAGACACTATGTCTTCTGTTTCTCATGACAACTGCCCTGTAGTTTGACCACCAGCATGTGTATTAGGCAGCTCATAACCCCTGTGACTCCAGTTCTAGGGTATCCAGAGCTGTCTTCTGCCTGACTTCTGTGTTTATCTCCTTGTGTGCACACATGCATGCACACACACACACACACACACACACACACTCATCCAGTCATACATGTACTCACTAAAAAAAGAGAGATTCAAGGAAAAACTGTAAGATTGATCATTGAGATCACTGATGAGTCTGAGAAGGCTGAAGCTTAGGTTAAAGTTGTTATGTGTCCGTATCTTCTTAGTGAGATGAATAAGACATGCCTGGAGTCTAGACAACAGTGAGTAGAATGGTTTAAGGACAACTGAGTAAATATTAAAAGTACATTTTTCTCAGTTCTAATAGCAAAATCCCAATAAAATGAGCCCATAAAGAATGTATTTTATTTCGACTAGCTTTGTAAATTTTTATTAGTTGCATATACTGCATTTTGTTAAATATCTACTTTATTGCTAGTTGAAAAATTATCAAATCCCCTTGTGTAAATGCTAATGGTTATTTTGGCAGAATGCAGAAACATATTGGAAAGTTACAAGGGGGAGGGTAATACGGCATCATTGAGAGTTCTCCTGATCCCTACCAGAAGGAGATCTCACCCCACTAATTAGTAACAAAAATTTAATGGCACCAATATGTTTACAATAATTAGAAGTGGGTCAACAAATGGCAGCAATTGTCTCTGCCATAGGTGGTTTATTGGTACTGGTTTAGGCATCTCTGTGGAATTATATATATATATATATATTTCATAGTTGAGTAGTGTTTGTGGTTAAGCCACATCTTATCTGAGTATATTAGTTCATTTAAATTGTTTACTGAGGTGTATGGTTATGCATGTATGTGTGTGAATGTATGTATGTATATATGGGTGTATGTGTATGTTTGTATGTATGTGTATATGTGTATGTTTGTGTATGTTTCTCTGTATGTGTGTTTGTGTGTATGTATGTATGTGTATTTCTGTGTGTGTGTTTGTGTGTGTGTGTGTAAGGATTGGTAGTACTTAGAGATAAACTCAATAAACCATGTGTGTTAGCTACTGGGCTACATCCCCAGTTTTTCCTTTGCTATATATTTTGAGACAGTGTCTCACTAAGCTGTCAACACTTGCTGTGAGCACATTCTGCAGCCAGAGGAGGCCATGAACTTGAAGCCCTCCTCTTTCAGTCTCCCAAATAGATGGGATTATAGGTCTGTGCCACTGAAGCCAGACTCAAAATTCTGCATGACTCTAAAATTAATGCAGTAACGACTAGTAGCCATTATTACTTTTCTTTAATTCTCTTTGGAAAATTCTGAGAAAGAGAAATGATCACCCACTCAATCAAATGACATGTTCTTGAGTTAGTGGAGTGGAACAAAGGTTATATGCTAAGAGCTTTGCTTTTAAGGGCCAGTTCCTTGGGATCTCCCATAATCTCTGTTCTGTTAGATGAAGTGAAAATCATCAGTAGTCCTTTGGGGCATTTTCTGATTGAAGCCTGATGACCAGCTCTCAGCAGCACCTCTCATTCCTACTGTCTTCTCCCTTCTCCTCTCATGTTGATGCTCGTGGTCAGCTCATGGTTGATGCTGGATCCCAGCAGCTGCCAGATTCCTGCTGTGTTCCCAGTGGCGAAGTCTCTGTATGTTGTCTCTTTCCTGGATGCAAACATTTCTCCTTCCTTGGCCTCCCAGATAGGCTAGTCCCACACATTTTCTCTCATATGTTTGTTTTGTTTGGAATACTCATAAAGGTTAGGAAATTGGTAAGACACTGCTGGGATAGGAATGGGAGTGTTTTCTGGGAAAGGAGATAGACCACAGTCATATAAAGGGCTGAAGAGAAATGCTTTAAATATGGAGGGTTAAATTGGAGTAAAAGATGGTAGAGAATGTTTGATGAAGAAATACTAAGAGAGATAAATAAAAAAAAAAGATCTTTTGGAAAAGTCACGTGGAAGCCTACTATTGTAGATGCTTCCTATATGTGCACACATATAGAAAGTGGCCAAATGGAGTTACCCTATTATAATGAGTTAGCAAAACCTCTACTAGATACCACAAGCTGATAAATACAAAGCTCAGTGGATTATTTGGAATGGGTTATCTCTTCTGTGGTTGTTGGGCAATGAGGTCCCATAGATCACCAAACATTGCAGGTTACTTCCATTGTTCTCAGTTAACTTCCAGAATTGGATGGTAGGACCTTATTACTGAAGACATAACATACTTAAGTGTCACACAAAGCATTTACTTATCTGGATCTGAGTTACCTCTCTCAGAATGATTTTTCCCACCTGTATTCACTTTCCTGAGAATTGTACTTTGTTTTTCCTAATATTTGAGTGATATTCCAATGTGTTATTGTTCCACATTTCCACTATCCATTCATTGGGTGTCACCTGGAAGTTCCATCCTTATTGGCTAGTTGTAATAATGCTGGAAGGCGCTATACTTGTTACCAGAGAAGAAAGGGAATCACTATTCTTACTCAGCTGTAGACTCTACAAGTTATAATAGTAAACCTGGCAAGACACATCATGTCCTGAGTCCTCATGGTATAGGCTTTAACACTTAGAGATCATCTTGTCTTGAAATATCATTATTTGATGCCCAACAGCCATGTTTGGCTGTCAGTTATTATCTTAGATAGTGTATTTTTAGATATTTTTATTTGTTTTCTTTATGCTTACATGAGTGTGTACACCTGCATGTGGAGGCCAGACATTGGCTTTGAGTTTGTATCACTCTCAGTCTCCCTCTACCTTATTTCTTGAGACAGAGTTTGTCACTGAACCTGGAGCTCATTGCTTCAGAGAGGTTGCAGGTCAATGTGATCCAGGGGTCTGCCTGTCTTACTTGTTCAGCTCTGGATTGCAGACCTTGACTGCCATTATTCTGAGCTTTATGTAATTCCTTGTGAGGTAAGCACTTTCCCATCTAATCCACTAATTCATCCCCCATAGCAAGTACTACGCTTTATTTCTAGCCTATTATGACCCTTCTATGAAGAAAATTGTTTTTAAAATATGCAGAAAAGCCTGCCCTTGGATGAAGACAGTGAGAAAGCACACTTTCTCACTAACCAGTCCTTGTTCTGAAATCCAGAGGATTACAGTCAACTGGACAGATAATTGGTAGGGACATAAATTACACAAGGTCAGTATTCACTTTCCCAACCTTCCCAGAAATAAGATAAATCAGGATTATAAGCACAGAAGTCTCTATTTCATGAGGGACCTTAGGTGTAGAAAAGAATAAAAAGAATCCAGTGCCAAGGGAAATTAAAAATGGAAAGTAATTTTGAGCATATGAAATTCAGAAAGTCCTATGATGTTTAAGACTATAGTATTAACAATTTTATTTGCACTATTATAATGGAAGAGAGGGAGGAATTTGAAAAGTGATTAAGATTAAAAGAACTTTTTCATAATTGACAGATGATTAGCCTATTAAGATTACGCATGCACCTTCATTGAATCAGCCAATAATCGCCGAGTACTCATCAGATGTATAGAGAAGTGATCATTTATTGATGGTTGGTCATGTACCACTCATGATTCAAATATATACATGAGTGGAGCAATCCATTGTATCTATAGTTATAATTCTTACACGATGAACAAGAGATCCAGGAGAGAAATGGTGAGCACATGAACAAATTTGAAGAATAAAGAGGAAGCAGATATTCTGTTAGAAAGAAGTTCGGTGGGATGGATGTAGCACATGCAGTATTTATGGCTCCTTTCCTGTTTGAATTCAGCTTGAGATGACTACAGCCATCAATAGTTGAAGCCACCATGAGTACCCTGATTACCTAGTTAACTGTCTTCTGCCCATATTTTTAAGCACATTGTAAACAGTAAAACAAAACAAAAAAAATACAGTGATCTATGGGCTTTTATGATCAGAACCTAGAACCAGGAAGGTACCCGGCTTTTGGATAATTTTCAACCAGGAGGACTGTTCATTTCTTTCTAACATTTAAGACAATGCTTTCATCAGATTTCTCCCACCCCCAAGTGAGTCAGACTTTGCGTTTTCCCTGCTTTAGCCTATTTCTTTGACATTTTGCTTCTTTAGGATCAGGTTCTCACACACTAGGACTAAAATCTTCTGCAATATTCAATGTCTTGCAAGTGAAAAATATTAAGTTCTAGCTCAATAGCTCATGAATATGTCCAGTTATTAAGTGGCAGAACCCTCTTGTGTCTTTTAGCAGGGCATTGAACTGATTTTAATACCATTTGTGCAAATTAGCGGCTCATGAGCTCCTAAAATCACTTCTTGATTTCTTTCTTTTTATCAGAGGGCTTCATGCCTGAACGGCCCAGCTTTCTGAGGTTTCCATAGTGTAGAATACAGTTTTACTGAGTTGGTTGCTATGCAAATCACATTGGTGCTATGGCAATAACTCAGAAGGCAGATATAGTTACTACATGGAAAGGAAATGGTCACTGTTATGCCTCATGCTGTACTCAGTGAAGACTATCTGTGGATGTCAGTTGAGGGATATTTCAGCTGAAAGGGGGGAGGATTTATTGTTTTTAGATTGCCATCTTCCATCCATGAAGGTGGATTTTATGTTTCTCATGATATCTTGCTCCCAAAGATAACTTACTTACAATCCAAGCATAGTTCCTCTGATTACCTTGGGAAATATATCTGCAGATGTTGTGTTGAAACAGCTTCAGACCCAAGGTGCCATTTTTCAGTACATTAACACTCTATCTTCTCTGAATGACATTATGTTACCTATAACTGTTCCTAGTGACATATTTGCATTATGCAAGGCAGTATTTTCCAAAGTGTCCCTGATGTTTTGTCCTAGAAAAATAGAGTTCCCAAGTCAAAGACAATGAAAAATACAGGCCCATATGTTTATTTACTCTAGGGCTTCTCAGGGACTTTATCATGTGAATGTAAAAGCTTAATCTGCAAGCTTTTGCTAAAAACATTTGATCAAAATCTCCACTTACATCATCTTCTCATCTTTTAACTTTAATCAGATGATGTTCTAGTTTGTTTTGTGTTGCTCTGATAGTAACATGCCCAAAAGGAACTTGGGGGAATAAAGAATTTATTTCATCTTACACTTTGCTATCTGTCATCAAGGGAAGCCAAGGCAGGAACTCAAGGCAAGAACCTAGAGGCAGAAACCAAATCAGAGACCATGAAGGAATGTTGCTTAATGATTTATCCTGTATCCCTTCTTCTACAGATGAGGCTTATTTGTTTAGGGCTGGCACTGTCCACAGGATCTGGGCCCTCTTACATCAGTTTCTTACATCAGTTAGCAATAAGAAAATACCTCGCAGATGTGACCAGAGGGTAAACTAATATTTAAAATTCTTCAATTGAGGGTACCACTTTCCATTTGAATGTATGTATGTGTCAATTTTGTAACTGAAGCTAAGTATGACAAATAAGAAGCATTTTCTCTTTGTTTGACCTAAATTTATTAATTCAGATCTTGTAATATGGGCAATATTTGACTGTTATCCTACGGAAACTGTCAACATTATATATCTTAGGAGCTTAGCGTTAAAGCTTAGCTCTCAGATCACGAAGGGAGCCAGGCTAGCTAGATGCCTGACTACAGTCCTTTCTAATCTTCACCCTTAACATGAAGTGCTCTCCAGATATATTCATATGATCTGTCTGTTCCTTTAGAGAACCCTGACTAATACAGCTAGAGTAGTTTATTAATAGGTTAGTACTTCCCCTGAATTATTATGCAGAAAATTACAAAGTTGGGAAAGTTCATATGACAAGGAATTTAGGGAAAGTGTCTTCCAGACAACAGTCAGAAAGACAAGAAAGTCCTAAAAGAACCTAGTCCCACCAACACCTCCATGAACTTAAAAGTGGATCCTTCCCAGTAGAGTTTTGAATTAAGACAACAGCTCTGTTGGGATCCTGAATTTCTGCTTATGGGGTTCTGAAGCAGAGGCCTTACCTTAGTGATGGTCAAACAAGAAGACAATGAATTGTGCTCTTTAAAGTCATAATGCATCCCATGTGTTTTATTTTTATGGCGAATATCTCTGTAGTATATTAATTTAGATTTCCTTTGGACACATAGTCAAGAATGGTATACACTTGTCATATTTTTAGGTTTTTGAGAAATATCCACAGTGATTTCCACAATGATTGTAGGAGTTTGCAATCCCACCAGTAATGAATAAAAATTCCCCTTTCTTGTTTCAACCTCCGTGAGCCCTTGAGAGCCGTGCTTAGTTGGTTTGGTGAACCATGTTCTCCAGGAATCTTCCATCCCTATGACTTTTACAGTATTTTCTTCCCTTCTCCCATAGGGTCCCCCTATCTCTGAGGGGGAGAGACCCAATGGAGAACTCCTATTTAGACTGTCTCTGAATAATGTCTGACTGGGGGTTTCTGCACCTGCTCATACCTGATGCTGGATGACGCCTGGAGGAAACCTCTATGATGATGATTGGACAAAGCTGATCTATGAGTATAGCATAATATCATTGGTAATCCATTCATTCCTTCCATGATAAACTGTCTCTTGGGTTATTTCCTCTCCATGATAAACTGTTTCCTCTCCATGATAAACTCTCTCTTGGGTTATTATTATGTATCAAGAGTAAAATAATGTACTCTAGCTGGACAGATATGGTGACACACACATTAATCCCAGCAGAGGATTAATCAGAGGCAGAGGCAAGCAGATCATTGAATTTGAGGCCAGTTTGGTTTACAGAGTGTGGAAAGCCATGGCTATACAGAGAAACCCTATCTCAAAAGAAATCAAAACCATGTGTACACACACACACACACACACACACACACACACACATATATATATATATATATATATATGTATATATATAGTCCTTCATGAACTCATGAACCAAAGCTCTAAAGCTTCTGGAGTTGAGGTCCGCACTGAGGTCTCCATTGTCCATTAAAATAATCACTCTCCATATATGGCTATGATAATTGGAGAACAATGTTTTAATCTATTTAAACTAAAATTTTATTATAAGTTAATGTATTTATACTTGTTCCCTTTCCATTGTTCACCCAGTTGAGGGTGTTGCCCCCAGTTGTAATAGTTAGTCCCATTCACTGGTGGTTCTGTTCTGTAGTCACTATGAGTGTGGAACGGGAGAGTCCTGAACTGTTGATTCTAGGATAAACAAAGAGATAGATGTCCAAGAGCTTCTATTCATTACATTTCTATCAATTGATCGATGCATAACTATGTATTATTTGTGTTTCTGTTTAGGTGTCATAAGTCACACGTTGGGGTGACATCTGTTTGGGTCTAGACTCGACTGTGTTCACACGTTTCAGGGTAGGAACATGAGGATTAGAATTATTAAACAAAAGGAACAGAGATGTGAGAGAAATAGAAGAGAGAAAGACAAAACAGCATCAGGAGGGAAATCCAGTGAATATTGAAATCTCTCACATTTATTTTCCACAAGCTTATATACTCCACTTCAAAAAGGGAGGGGGCAGACAACCACCCCCTGAAACCTCCTGCCAGTCTCCTTGAAAGAGCAGGAATAGGCTTAAATTCTCTGACCTTTGGTCAAGGTGTAGCAGATCCACCTCTATACTTAAAATACTAATTAACCACACTCTAGGTCGGACCTCTTATTTGTAGTTGCACTTGTTGACAAAACTTTAAAAGAACAAAAACAAAGCTCAAATTCTCTGATCTTTAGCTAAGGTGGAATGGACTCACATCTGTGGGTTCTGGCATTTAGATGCCTGTTTAATCCGTATTGCTGACTAATACACATTGAAATCATGGAAACAGCATTGTATCTACATTTTATGTAACTCCTGTGTTTTCTCCAAGTGTCCCAGGACAGCTGTCTTGCACACTGGAACCCTGGAAAGAACACCAGTATCACTTGTAAGGATGAAACAGTCAATCCACCACAAAAAAAAAAAACAAAAAAAAAAAACAACCAAACAAACAAACAAACAAAAAAAACCAACAACAACAAAAAACAAAGATGTGAGAGCACAGGAAGAAATAGACCCCTAGAAAGAATATTTATCTATCTCATATGAAAGCTAAAGAGGACAGAAAGAGATTTTTTCCTTTATTTATTATTACTTTTTAAAATTTGCTTTGTGTATATGTGTGAGTGTCAGCCTGAGTGGTTTTATGTGCACCATGTGCATGCAGGAACTGTTGGAGACCAAAGGAGAGCATAGGATCCCCTAGAACTTGTGAGTTACTCTGTGGGTGCTGGGAACTGAGCTCAGGTCCCCTGCAGCAGCAGTAAGCACTTTAAACCACAGAGGCATCTTTTTAGTCTATATGTCTGATAACTCAAACTGACCATGTCTGTGAATGGTCCTAAGAACACTGTGAGGGTAGAGTTGGGGGCGTCAGTATTAGTAAGAAAAGTTTGAAACCACGAACAACGAAGGTAAACTGTATTTCCACCATTGATCCAGTAGGGAATCCAGATTTTTTCTGTCAGTTCATATCAAATCTAAAGATAGCCAGTCAACTCAAGGTCTGGGTGAAGAAATGGCATACACGTGGATCTGAGATGTTCATAAACCCAAAGTTATCTTTCTTGTATGGGACTAGTTTGTAGTTCTGCAATATTCATAGTCCATCAGAGAAGAAAGTTAGGACAGGAAGTCAAACACTGCAGGAACCTTGAGGCAGGGACTGTAGCTGAAGCCCTAGAGGAGTGATGCTCACTGGCTTGCACAGTCTGCTTTCTTATAATACCCAGGACAACCCAGCCAGGGGTAGGTGAGTTTGGCATGCCCAGCTCAATCAAGAGAATGCACCAGAAGCTTGCCCACAGGTCAGTCTGTTAGGGCTATTTTCTCAGTTGAGGTTCCATCTTCTCAAATGATGCCAGCTTATGTCAAGTTGGCATAAAATTAGCCAACACATCATGGATAGAGACTATATCTCCCATGACTTATCCTCTAGTTGATATAAGCATTCATTAAAAAGTTGTTGAATTGAACCAATTCTTCCTTTCTCTGCTCACCTTCCTGCAGTTATGTCATTAAACAGTAAATTAATCAGAACAACCCAAACCGATGACAAGAAAAGAGAAATAAATTACCCAGATAAATGGAGAGAGGTGTGGGTTTGTCTGCATTGCCTAAATTACTTCCCCAGTTACCATTTTATGTGGCATATGTTAGATAGGCTTTAATTGAGCAGACTTTCTGTCACATTGCTATGAGCAGCACACCAGCTTTTATCTTAAGAGAGTGCAGTGGGAAGGTCACGGTCCTTGAGAGTTTTAACGTAAGAAAATCTTCTATTGTTGTCAGATATGTGTATTAATTGGACAATTTCTCCCAGCCTTGATTACAAACCCCCGCTATGCTCTGAATAGATTTGTCTTAGAAACTACCTTGACAAGGTTTACAAATCAATTTTGCTTGCAGAGTTTGGGCTTTTGTTTGGAAAGGGGTTTTCGTGTTTTGCTCATTTTGTTCCTTCCTGGCACCAATCCCGGGCAGCATCTCGAGAACAATGCTACACCTAATTTGCTCTTGCAAATGAGAGCGATTAAAATAACTCAGCAGGAATGATGAAGGCTCTGGAATGATTTACAAGCCCAGAGTGAAGCCTAATAGCTCTGTTTATTCCTCTGTCATCTGACTTGCCAATGGCCTTGGCATACAGGTGATAGGCACTTCCTGCCTGCTTTGACCTGCACTGTCTACCCTTCCCTGAGTTTCACAGATCCTGGGCTGATCCTCAGTGTTGGTGCAATAGGGATAGGTTATCCTTACCAAAAACACATATGTAGCCAAACTGAACTGGCGGTTGTTGTTCAAAAGGAAATGTGCGCACATTCATGTCCTCGTGTGGGTGCTTGTGTGTGTGTATATATGTGTGTGTGTACATGCCCAGAGAGAAGCACCATATAGTACAAGGTAGTGCTTGCACAGGTGGGGCCTAATATTTTGATAGTTCTGAATTCCTACCAATTGGTTTCTCACCTTTGTCTTATTTAAACCTGTTATTGAAACTGATGTCCATAAAAAGACATACAAGAAAGATGTCAAGCTTGGACTATCCTAGAAAAAAATTAAATATCATTTGTCCTCTACCCCACCCCATATTTAAAACTCTTCTGATTTCAGGGTTTCTTTCGACCATCTTCACTTCTGGAGAAATGTGTCTTCATCAGATTTTGATGGATTGTCAGTGGCTGCTATGGATGACAATGGGTTATTTATCACCCCCCCCCCCACACACACACACACCATCTTTCAGAGATTCCCTCTAATGTGCTTGTGAAAGATCTGTGTATTAAGATGGAAGGACTGAACCTACCCTCTGAAATGTTTCTGAGATGTTGAGCTATAAATTATTGTGTCTTTCCCTTTGTGTTTTTTAAATTGTAAAAATATAAGGAAAGGACAAATCAAGATTCTTCTGTCTATGTATATAGCATATAAGAATGAGTGTTTGTGTATGTATGAGCATGCGTATATGTAGAAATTTACAGTTGACATCAGGTGTCTTCCTCAATCATGGACTACAATATTTTTTGAGGCAGTTTCTCTTGAACATGTTATTCTTAAAATGTGGGGTCCCCCCCCCTGCGGGCTCATGGAGCAGTGGATCCCCAGCGGGCTCATGGAGTAGCCACCAGCCCAAGGCAGAGGCATGTAAGCAGACCCATAGACACAGAAAATAGCCATAAAACATTTATTGAGGGAGAGAGAGAGAGAGAGAGAGAGGAAGAGGGAAGAAGAGGAGAGACAAAATCCATGTGCACTCCAAAAGAACAGAAGACACACACACACACAGATGGGGGGAGGAGCAGAAGTACTGGGAGTGGGCGTGGCTTGTCTCTTAAAGAGACAGGAAACCACAACATTCCCAGGTCTTTCTTTCAATAAAAAAGCAGGAGATTAGACACCACAGCCTGAAAGAATTGGGGTGGCAAATTCTCAAGACTGCTTCCGGCTGATTGTGGGCATCGTCTTTGAGGGGGGGAACCCGAGAGAAGGCTGGGTGCTGGTCACATCCTGGCATAGCTGGTCTCTTTGCTTTTGACCGGTGTCCGTGGCATGGAAATGTCTGGTGTCTCTAAGGTATTGGCGGAACAAAGAACGAAGTTAAATTAAGGAAAAAAAATTTTTAGGACCAGGGAATTGAGGGGGTATCTGACCTGTTTAAGATGGATTTCTTAATTCGGCTCCCTGGAACTCACAAGAACTCCTTGGGTTTGTGAAAACAGAAGTTTTAGACATATAATGACTGTGGCATAAGAGATAAATTTGATTGGAAATTTGTTTGGTGAGGTCACCTGGCAAAACCTCAACCTGGCAAAACCTCTCAGTTGTCAAACTGTCAGAGATCCCATGCTCACAAATTCTATCAGATCTAGATAAAGGGACAGATAGGTTGTCTATCTGTTTCTTAAGTGCTGACATTACAGGTGATCACTACAGGTCCTCAGCTTTTCTGTGGATTCTGGGATTCTGAACTTTGATCTTCACACTTTCAAAGCAAGTACTTTATTCATTAAGCTATCTCTCCAAATGCCCATCAGGTTTTTAATGAAATAATTATCTGAAATTAGGTTTTCATGATTGACTTAGGGATAAATAGGGCTGTCATTTTTATAATGTAAATATTTCATTTTTATTTTTCATAGCATTTGATTAGTGGCTTACTAGCAGGTTAGCAAGTTTTTGTTCAAAAGTTGTCTTGGGTGAAGAAAACAAAGTCTATACCTACTAAGAGGTCAATTAGTGGGTTTCTACCTCTATTCCATGCTATGTATTCAGTTCTAAATAAAATTATCTTTTTGTTGTTGTTGTTGTTTTGTTTTTTTGTTTGTTTGTTTTTCGAGATAGGGTTTCTCTGTGGTTTTGGAGCCTGTCCTGGAACTAGCTCTTGTAGACCAGGCTGGTCTCGAACTCACAGAGATCCACCTGCCTCTGCCTCCCAAGTGCTGGAATTAAAGGCGTGCGCCACCACCGCCCGGCTAAATAAAATTATCTTTATAGTATAAAAGTGGTAGCTAGACTCGAAGGCAGTGAGATGCTGTGCTGTGGCTTGCTAAGGACTCACATGCTAGAAGAATTAAACTGATTATTAACAAGTGATACTCATTAGGTTAAAGGGGAACGTCCATTCATCATGGAACTCGAATATGATAAAAAATGCATGTCTTTTTTATAGTAGCCAGTAGTAAAATACATATCTCATGAGAAGGAGTCAGCTTTAATCTGTTGTTTAATGAAAATGTATCTGATGCTATTCCATCTCCATGTGATTGAATATTCACTGAATTCTACAGTGAATGTTGTCAAGTAGTTCTAGCTAATAGCAGACTTATTTGTAAATTCCGAGAGGTCTCTGGGTGGTTCTATAACAGGAAAAACTTCTGATTTCTTCTGTCTTTTGTATATAATTAGGCATTTAGTTCCCATGCTCCAGTGTGCTTTCTAACCTCTAGTACTTGCCAACAGGTTCAACTGCATAAACTCAAGAGGTTGGCAGGATGCTTTGTACACTGGAGTCAAGGCTGTGTAGACAGCTTCCTAGGAATGATTCCGGCCCCACTCTCTCCAGGAAGCCTGAGTCCCCTTCCTTATCTGCCTGAACCCCATCTTACGGGACAATATTATTCTGCCTGCTTTAACCTAGCTTTCCCAGAATATAGACAATTGTCCTGCACCACTTCCAAAAAATGAACTATGGATGTTCTTGTTTTTTTAAAAAAAATAAAAGAGGGGGAAGTGGTGCAGAACAATTGTCTATATTCTGTCAATTATGTTTTAAATAAACGCTGATTGGCCAGTAGCCAGGCAGGAAGTATAGGTGGGACAACCAGACAGGAAGTAGAGGTGGGTCAAGGAGAACAGGAAAATCCTGGGAAGAAGGAAGCTCTTGGTGCTGTCCTGTCCAGACACCAAAGAAGCAGACTATGACCTACCCCACTGAAAAAGGTACTGAGCCATGTGGCTAACATATACTAGAATAATGGGCTAATATAAATTATAAGAGTTAATAAGAAGCCTGAGATAATGAGCCAATCAATTTATAACTAATGTAGACCTGTGTGTGATTTTCTTTGGGACTGAACGAATGCAAGGACTGGGCAGGACAGAAAACCTCAGTCAGCAATGATGGAGCACAGGCTTGACAACAAGTAGTAGGCACAGTGGCATGAGCAGGAAGTTGATGGCAATCCTCTTGAATCATAAGCATCAAGCAGACAAAGCCACTGAAAATTGTGTGAATCTTTTAAACTCTCAAAGTCAGCCTCTAGTGACATATTTTCTCCAACAAGGCAACACCTCCTAAACCTCCCAAACAACACTCCAAATAGAGACCAAGTGTTTGAACCCATGAGCTTATGGGACACACTTTCATTTCCACCACTGCAAGAAGAGAGCTTTATTTTTAGTTCATGGTTTCAGAGGTTTGAGTTTCTGGCCAAATCACCTATTGTTTTTATGTGTGTAATTTTAATAATAGAAGTATTTCATTTTTATTTTCCATAGCAATTGATTAGTAACTTGCCTACCTCACTAGCAATTTAACAACTTAATGTTGACAATGTATCATGACAATGATATAATGTAGTGCAGAAATTTCTGACAGCAATTGGGAAGTGAAAAATAGAACTGACCAACATCCCACAATCCCTTTTGAAATCCTCTTCTCCCCCATGACCAATCATGAATCTAGCAGACTTTATCTCTTAGAGTGTCCACTTCCTCCCAATGATAGTAAGGGTGTGGGACCATGCCTGTAATACATGGATTTTGGAAAACACTGTAGCCTATAATCCCTTCATCTCCCACCTGTCAGTGCTGAGATTCTATAGCCATTTCAGACCTAATCCATCTCTTGTTGTGGGAGCCACTGCTTTTGCAGGGCAGGGAATCATGTTTAGAGCCTACATCTTAAGTGAAAAGGCAGGAATGGCTGGGACAATGGCTCTTGCTCTTTCTTTATATTTACCCTTCAGATGCTCTCTAGATTTTTTATTCTCTCACTCTTTGGTGTCCTTTTTGTATCTTTATAATTGCTCTTATCCATTCCATCCAGTGGGGTTTATTGCTTGTTTTTAACCTCCTGCTAGTTTAACCTTTTTTTGTCTCTTTTTTATTCACTCAGTGACAAGAGACTCTTCTCTGGTGCCAGAGATACAGCTGTGACCAAAACAGTAGGCACTGGCAGGGAATTTGTATTTAGAAGGAGTTGCTAGAATGTGGGCCAGGAATAAAGAATAAAACATATTATATATTTTTAAATGATAGCTGCTATGGGGGAAAGAATGCAGAGAGGGCAGAGTGGCATAGAGGAATGGGATTGCTCTTTTAAACATGGTGATCTGGAAAAATGTTTCTGAGTAGAGGTGTGTGTGTGTGTGTGTGTGTGTGTGTGTGTGTGCATGTGTGAATGTGTGTACATGTACAGAAAGTATAAGTGTGTGAGTATGTGCATCTGTGTGTGTGGATGCTAGAAGTCAACATCAGGAATCTTCATCAATTGCTTCTCAGTTTAGTTTTTGAGACAGGGTCTTTCACTAGGACATGGAACTTACTGATTGATTGCCTCTGTCTAATCAACGAGCACCAGGGATCCTCTTGTCTCTGCTTCCCCAGCACTGGGATTACAGGTGCACAAAGTTGCACCTGGCTTTTTTTTTGGGGGGGGTTATGGTCACTAGAAATTTAACTCAGGTCCCCATGATACACAACACACACTTTACTGAATGAGCCATGTCCCCAGTTTCTACAGCAGAGATCTTTAAAATGCTAATTAACCCAATTAAAAAATGGGGCACTGATCTGAAAAGAGAATTCTCAACAGAAGAAGTTCAAATGGCCAAAAGACACTTAAGGTCATGCTCAACCTCCTTAGCGATCAGGGAAATGCAAATCAGAACAACTTTGAGATACCATCTTACACCTGTCAGAATGGCTAGAATCAAAAACATCAATGATAGCCTTTGGTGGAGAGGATGTGGAGTAAGAGGAACACTCATCCATTGCTGGTGGGAATGCAAACATGTGCAACCACTTTGGAAATCAGTGTGGCGGTTTCTCAGGAAATTCGGGATCAACCTACCCCAGGATCCAGCAATACCACTCTTGGGAATATACCCAAGAAAAGCTCTATCATACTAGAAATGCATTTGTTCAACTATGTTCATAGTAGTATTATTTGTAATAGCCAGAACCTGGGAACAACCTAGATGCCCCTCAACAGAAGAATGGATAAAGAAAGTGTGGAATATGTATGCATTAGAGTACTACTCAGTGGTAAAAAACAATGACATCTTGAATTTTGCATGCAAATGGATGGAAATAGAAAACACTATACTGAGTGAGGTAACCCAGACCCAAAAAGATGAATATGGTATGTACTCACTCATAAGTGGATTCTAGCCATAAATAAAGGACATTGAGCCTATAATATGAGGTTCTAGAGAGACTAAATAAGAAGGTGATCCCAAAGAAAAACATAAAGTTATCCTCCTGATATTGAAAGGAGACAAGATTGCCAGGCAAAAATTGGAAACTTGGGGGTGGGGATGAGGGTAAGGGGAAATGGGGAGGAAAAAGTGAGAAGGGGAGGATGGGGAGAGCTTGGGGGAATGGGACGGTTGGGATGGAGGCAGGGTGGATTATGGGAGTAGGGAAGTATATATCTTAATTAAGGGAGTCATTTTAGGGTCGGCGAGATACTTGACTCTAGAGGTGTTCCCAGGTGTCCATGGAGATGTCCCCAGCTAGATCCTTGGGCAGCTGAGGAGAAGGAGCCTGAAATAACCCTATTCTATAGCCATACTGATGAATATCTTGCATATCACCATAGAAACTTCATCTGGCGATGGATGAAGCTAGAGACAGAGACCCATATTGGAACACTGACTGAGCTCCTGAGGTCCAAATGAGGAGCAGAAAGAGGGAGAACATGAGCAAGGAAGTTAGGACCACGAGGGGTGCGCCCACCCACTGAGACAGTGGGGCTGATCTAATGGGAGCTCACCAAGGCCAGCTGGATGATGGAGCATGTGATCAAACCGGACTCCCTGAATGTGGCTGACAAGGAGGGCTGACTGAGAAGCCCAGGACAATGGCACTGGGTTTTGAGCCTACTACATGTAATGCCTTTGTGGGAGCCTAGTCTGTTTGCGTGCTCACCTTCCTAGTCCTGAATGGAGGAGGAAGGACCTTCGACTTCCCACAGGGCAGGGAACCCCAACTGCTCTTTGGACTGGAGAGCGAGGGGAAGGGGCATGGGGGGAGCGGGAGGGAAATGGGAGGAGGGAAGGAGGTGGAAATTTTAATTAAATAATAAAAATAAATAAATATAAATAAATAAAAATAAATAAACACTTCAAAGCATTGTTAGAAGTGAAAAAAAGAAACGCAAAAGAGAGCCAATAGAGAGGCAAGACAGATTAGCAGATGCAACTGCCCAGGAAGCATGGGGGTGAAGTGCCACTCTTAGAGCCTGTAAGGGTTAGAGGTGCTTCTTGTCTGATGAGGCTTTGCCACCCATGTAATGTCCTAGAGCTCTGATATAAAGCCAGAGCCTCCACTTCTACATTTCCCTGCTCCCTCAAGAGCAGGCTAATTTAACCTGTACTAACTCACGATCCTGGGTAGGCTATTGCACTTCAATCTGTGTCTAAAAGTCCTTCTCTTTTCTAAAGCTACTTCCAAAACCTAGTGTCAACCCTTTCCATACCCCCAAGATATCTCTTTCTAGCCAAATCTAGTCCTTTCCTCAACAGTGGCTCCAGTTGTGGAATAGAAATTTATATCTATCCAACCATCTCAGAGATTGAGATCATAAAAAGCACACACCGTGTTCTGTTTAATTTTTTTTTTTTTAGCTCGGGGAATTAATATAACAAATTGCCCCCTATCTCATTTACAGCGACTAACATTCACCAACTTTCTCTTGAACAAAAGGGTAAGGTAAAATACTACTTTGGGGAGAAACAAGAAGTGAAATTAGTTCCTGGGGTGCAATTATTAACAGCAAATCTAAGGCAATCACATAGCAAGAAGCAAGTCAAGCCCCAGTACTCAGAAAATCAGTTTATCGAGAAATGCAGTCTATGCTCTCTCTACCAGTCTCACCAGTGTGAGAAGAAAACAGTTTTGGATTCTCTCAAGGTTAAGAGCGAACTTGGAAAAATCCCTTTTGATCACATCCATTTAAGGACTCATATCATAAAACAAAGGGCTGATAAAGCAAAGCTATCATTAGCTCTTAAGGAGTGTCAGAGGGTCTCATTTAAACATTTAGTGCTATTAAATAGAAATTAGGTTTCCATGGAGGCAGTGACTTCAGATTTGCAGGATTCTGATCCTCCTTTGCTCATCAATTTCCTCTTCAGGAAACAGAAAAGAACCAGAATCTTTTCTGGCTTCTAAAGCTGCAAACCCTTGAACCCAATTTCTTCAGGGGAACAGGACGGGATGGTGCACTGACTGGTTGTCAGAATGTGAGATGAAAGAATACAAATTCATTGCTCTGATTCACTGCTGGTGTTGAGGAGGGGTCTGGAATTTTGTATCCCGTGGCTCTGGGTTTCCCTACTGTATCATGGCAGGAATCAAATGATCTGCATAAGTGAAAATATGTGGGAAGAAGCAATGTCTTCTAGTTCGCTTCTGATGCTGAGATAAAACACTGACTTGGAAAGGGAAAGTTTTATTTAAGTTTTTAGGGCAAAGTCCATCACCTAGGGAAGCCAGGACAGGAACTCAAACAGGAACCTGGTGGCCGAAACTGCAGCAGAGACCATGAAGGAATGCTCTTTACTGACTTGTTTAAGCTACCTTGCTCTGCTGCCTTCTTTATATTGCCCATATCCACCTGCCTAGGGACGGTATCTCCCACATTAGAATGGACAATTCTACATTAATTAGCAAATATAAAAATGCCCTACAGATGTACCTGCAGGCAAATAGAATGGAGGCAGTTCCTCAATTCCTAGTTTGCACATAGTGTCACAGACCATTCAGCAGGAAGCAGTTTGGAGAGAAAAAACTGCGCCCATGTTCCCATATATTGTTTATAAATGTTCTTTTACATTTAAAGGGGGAGATGATATAGATGTGAATAATTTGCATTGATATGAATCTTGGTTTACTGATATTAATTTAAGGTCAATTTTATTATATTATATGTATTTCTAATATTGATTAAGGTATTGTGATTGTGTAGTTCACTTAAAAATGTAATGTATATAGGTTAATGGATAATTATCAATAATAGTCAAGTTTGTAGTCATGTTAGTTAGATTTTCTAGATGTGCATGCATATATTTCAGATAGACATTCATCATATCTTTCAAAGGCTAGAGAATATGGTATTTTAAATGTTTTAATAACTTAGGGTTTTTCAAGACAATAAGACACTCTGCTCCTGGCAGCACCAATATACTTCAAGAAGAAGAAGATGGGCATCAAAGAGGATCCTTATGGAGTTTGATAGCCATGTGGGCAAGAAACTGCTCTTGCCTGGACTATTGCATAAACTGGACACAGAGAACCCGCAGAGAGAGGACTACTGAACTTGCCTAAAGGTGAGATGATCTTCCGGGGTTCCTGATTCATGAAGGAGTCTGCGAGATATTCTGCAGGACACAGCAGATAGTGACTGAACTGACTTTAAAATTTCCTGCTTCATGGAAATGTGTGCTGGAAACTATGGGCCTTTAGGCCAAAGATGGATGCCCCAACGGTACAGAGAAACTTTGGGTGACTGTCAAGGCAGCGAGATGTCTCTGTCATTTCTAGAGTTTAGAAGTTGCTTATTTCTTGTTTGCTTAGGTAATATTATATCCTTCTGGAGTCTTTGATAGAGTTAAAGAATAGATAGATAAGGCACCAAAGCTACAGAGAAACCCTGTCTCGAAAAACCAAAAAAAAAAAAAAAAAAAAAAAAAAAAAAAAAAAAAAAGAATAGATAGATAGTTATAGTTTTCTTTAGTTATGATAAAGATAAAATAGATGTAAATATTGTAACTGTAATTCTTACTTGATAACTGTTTTGCTATATGTAATTTTGCTATGTTAGAGCCTTTCCTTTTTGTTTAAACAGAAAAAGGGGAAATGATGGAGGAAGGTTATTGGCTAATAAAGAAACTGCCTTGGCCCATCTGATAGGGCAGAATTTAGATAGGTGGAGTAAACAGAATAGAATGCTGGGAGGAAGAGGAAGCGAGCTCAGACTCGACAGCTCTGCTCTCTGGAGCAGACGCTATGCTCCCCTCTCCCTGGCAGATGCAATAAAGCTCCGACCCAGGATGGACGTAGGCTAGAATCTTCCCGGTAAGCGGACCTTGGGGTGCTACACAAATGAATAGAAATGGGCCAAGCAGTGTTTAAAAGAATACAATTTGTGTCTTTTTATTTCGGGTCATAAACTAGCCAGGCGACCATGAGCTGGGGCGGCAGGAACACAGCCCACAGCTCCTACTACAATATGGTAGGCATTTCCATAGGGAAATGTGCCAGACTCCAGGCTACATACCTAAAGTCTAGCCCATCTTGATATGCCATAGAATCCCTGAGCTCTGAACTAGAGGTATTCAGCTTAGGAATCCTAACTCCTTCAGTCTTCTTGTATTCACTCAGGTGACCGGCTGTTATTCTCACATAATTTCATAAGCATGTTTTCTTCAATACTGGGGTTTCAACCTCAGGTTTTATGTATGCTAGGCAAGTGTTCTACCACTGAGTTATAGTCCTTGCCTCTGCTGCATTAATAGTTTTTAATTTTTAGAGAGAAACTTGTTTTGAGATGAGCCTGAGCTCTCCTGTTAGCACTGGTTCTCCCTTCAGGACCAACACTGAACCAATGTGCTGTAATTCATGGTCTCTGACAACCTTTACATTTGAACAGATTTCTCATCTGGAGAATCTTCTGGGACTGGAAGCCCTCCTCTCTTAGGCTCCTTCAGTCTCTGCTCCTTTCTCTGGGTTTTAGATTCTCCCTGTTCCTGTTCCCTCCCTCATGCCTGCCTCATTGTCAGTTCTCTCACTAGGAGTAAGGAGATTCTGGTGGTTAAATTTGAGTGACTCACCTGCACAGTTCCTGGAGACACTGTTACTGTGTGGGAGAGAAGAGTTGAGGGCTTCTATTCATTGGATTTTTAAAAAGTGATTTTATTAATTCTTTGAGAATTTTATACAATGCATTTTGATAATATTCACCCCCCTTCTCCAACCCCTCCTGGATCCACACTCCCTCTATACATAACTAACTTCATGTTTTTTTCTCTCTCTCTCCCTCTTCCTCCCTCTCCCCCCCCCCTCTTGAGTCAAGTTTGTGTTGAGGGACTATTCCTGGGAATGGTGGCTGCCCTGGGTATACATGGTTGAAAAGAACTGGTCCTCCATCTCAGTAATCAAATGTCAATAGTTCCTCAGCTAGGGAAGGGACTCCTGCCTACCACCCCTCTTCTGTTGACTGAGTTTTCTGTCCTGCCCAGTTCCCGCAATCATTAAGTCCCAAAGAAATCACACAGCGGTCTACATTAGTTATAAACTAATTGGCCCATTAGCTCTGGATTCTTATTAACTCTTATAACTTATATAGCCCATTATTAGCCCATTATTCTTATCTGTGTTAGCCACATGGCTTAGTACCTTATTCAGCAGGGCAATCACATCTTGCTTCTTCTGTGGTCAGGTCAGAACTGCAGAAGAATGGGCTTCCTTCTTTCCAGAATTCTCCTGTCCTCCTTGATCCGCCTCTGCTTCCTGTCTGGTTGTCCCGCCTATACTTCCTGTCTAGCTACTGGCCAATCAGCATTTATTTAAAATATAATTGACAGAATACAACCATTCTCCCACAACTCTCTTCCACGTTGTGTTTTTTTTTTTTTGACTTGAGCTTGTGCATGCTGTCACAATTACAGTGAGTTCATATGTACATTTGCACTTTTGTGTCTAGGAAACAGTTTCCTTGAAGTTATCCACGAGCTCTTGCTTTTACAGTCTTTTCATCTCTTCTGCACAGATTCCTGAGCCTTCAGGAAAGGGACATAATATAGACATTCCACTTAGTGATAAACATTTCAAAGTATCTTATTCATTGTATATTGGGCAGTTGTTGGTCTCTGTTAATTGCCATTTACTGCCATCTACTGCAAGGAAAAGTTTCTCTTATGAAGGTTGAGAGTTGTATCAATCTATGGCTATAGTAACAATAAGAGTTGTTTCATTACTGTTTTCATTAGCAGCATAGTAGTAGTGAAGGTTTTCCTTAGATTTTATTTATGTATGCAAACACATACATTATAGGATCATGGTGCCTTGAAGAATAATAGACAGTACAGCCTAACACATTGATTTTACAAAATATAGTCTGAGGCCCTAAGGGATAAAATAAATTTCCTAAAACCAGATGATAGTTTCAGAGTTAGGAACCAAACCAATGATCTCCTGGATGGCAGCTAGATATTTACACAGAGACATGCTATCATGCTGCCAATGGTATAGGATTGTTTGCAACGTTTCTCTTGAAAGTTTAGTTACAAGACATTCCTCAGTAAGAGTTTATCTTTTTCTTAGAAGCACAGAACTTTAAGGAGGATGTATGAGTTGCATCAGAGAGGAAGGTGACCTTTTAGATCAGCCCTATTAACTCTGGTTCTAGAGTAAAAGTGAAATTAGGGCAACTGGATCCTTTCTTATTTTTTCTTATAGACCAGGATTTGGTAAACTATAGCTTGCTTGCCCAAACCCTCAACCTGTGTCCTTTATAAACAAAGTTTTATTGGCATACAAGAATGCTCATTTATTTATGTATCTGTGGCTGCTTTTGATCTACAACTGAAGAGCTGACTAGTTGCTATGGAGATGCTATCACTTCAAGACCAAGCATCTTTACGATGTGGATCCGCAGGCAATAGTTTTGCTGTGCTCTGACACAAAGAGGTGAGAATTCCAATTATGATTGTGATTACAGTCCTTGCGTTTCTCTTAGTCCATCTGTGCAGCCTCTGCCTTTGACTCTATCATGATTGCTTTGGATAATGAGAATTTAATTATACAATTTAAATCAATGCACAGAGTGAAAAGGTACTGGAAAGTTCAGGCGAGGTGAAAAGAATACACACAGCACAATATAATTTATGCATGTTATAGAGAAGCAGAAATCAATACTATGTCTTATTTGTGTACATGTTCAAAAAACATATTAAAATATACATGATTGATAGTCACCAACTTTAGCACCCTGGTTTTCTATACTTGAATGTGTGAGAAAGTAAAAAGGACAGAATGAAGAAAATAAAATGTAATGCTACTATTGTTTATATTTGGTCTTTGTATCCTTGAGAATTATATGATTTTCTGTATCTTGGTGTAGGGGAGACCCAGCCAATCACCTTGCTTGTAGGGCGGGATCCCCCAAGGATATTTTTTCTTATAAAGATTGTGGGTGTGCTTCCCCCCTTCCCTTCTGCTTTCCTGTTCTTTGCTGGAACTTCGGTTCTGTGAGTCTTTCCCTAATTAAAGCTAAATATTTTATTATAATTTCCATCTGCCGTTCATTTACGCCACTACATCTTGGTATGTTTTGTATGTCTTACAGTTACAGATAAGAATTAAAATGAGCAGGCAGGTAACATCTTGTTTAAGTCACTTAGTTTCTCTGAGTTTTCGAGAAACCTTTTAATCAGGAGGTTTTCTGTGATCCTTTAGGTCTTAGGTAGGGTTTTCTATTTCTGTGAAGAGACACCAAGACCAAGGCAACTTTTACAAAAAAAAAAAAAAAAAAAAAAAAAAAAATTCATTGGGGTAGCTTACTTTCAGAGGTAAGTCCCTTATCATCATGATCAGGAGCATGGAAATGTGCAAGTATACGTGGTGTTGGAACTGAGAGTGCTGTATCTTGCAGACAATAAGAAATCAACTGACACCGGGCGGTGGTGGCACACGCCTTTAATCCCAGCACTTGGGAGGCAGAGGCAGGCGGATCTCTGTGAGTTCGAGACCAGCTTGGTCTACAAGAGGTAGTTCCAGGACAGGCTCCAAATCCACAGAGAAACCCTGTCTCAAAACAAACAAACAAACAAACAAACAAAAAAATTAAAGAAGTCAACTGACTCAATGGGTGGTATCCTGAGCATAGGATACTTCAAAGCCTACCCCCACAGTGACATACTTCCTCCTGGAAGGCCATACCCACTCTAACAAAGTTACACATCCTTATAGTGCCACTCCCTATAAGATTATGGGGACCAACTACATTCATCCCACCATACATGGTGAGATGCTTATTCCTCCACTTGAAGAACATACCACAATGGACACCAAACATAGAGAGATACAGAGATCTCCTTAACATAGGTATGCATGTATGTACATTGGACACACAGCACCTTAAGTACACTGTGGACATATATAGGTGAGTGCTGTGGTTTTAATGTGGGATTTTCCCCTCGTGGCTTGTTTTTGTAAACTTCATCTGCAGTTGGTGGCACTGTTTTGGAAGGTTGTGGAACCCTGTGGAGACTTGCTGTAGGAAGTGGAATGGGCATGGAGTTTTTCTTGCCTATCCCTACAATCTGTTCTCTACTCACTAACTGTGGATGCCATGTAATCAACGCCATACTATTCACACTGCTGATGCCTCTGTCTCCTATTACAATGTACTGTATTGATGGAGGAAGGTCATTGGTTAAATAATAAAGAAACTGCTTGGCCCTCATAGGTTAGAACATAGGTGGATGGAGTAAACAGAACAGAATGCTGGGAGGAAGAGGAAGTGAGCTTAGATGCCATGCAGCTGCTCCCCAGGGCAGACGTGATGAAGCTCCAACCCAGGATGGACGTAGGCTAGAATCTTCCTGGTAAGCGCACCTCAAGGTGCTACACACATTAATAGAAATGGGCCAGGCAGTGTTTAAAAGAATACAGTTTGTGTGTTGTTATTTCAGGGCATAAGCTAGCCAGGCGGCGGGAGCTGGGTGGCAGGAATGCAGCCCGCAGCTCCTACAACACTGTATCCACACAAACGTAAGCCCAAATAAACTGTTCCTCTTTCACATTACTTCTAATTCGGTATTTGGTCCCAGCAATAAGAAAAATAACAAACAGTGTAGTTGGAATTTTCTTTGGGCCACCAATAAGGTTCCAAATAAAGACACAGAGACTGATTATTAATTATATTTTATTTTTTTAAAGAAAAGAACAAACTATCTTTTTCATTTTACATACCAATCCCAGTTCCTACTCCCTCCTCACCTCACATTCTCTCCACCTCACCCCCAACTCCACCCCCATTCACTCCTCAGAAAGGGTAAGGCACATTGCTTTGGGGAAGGTCCAAGGTCCTCCATACAATATCTAGGCTGAGCAAGATATCCATCCAAAGAGAATACATTTCCAAAAAGCCAGTACAAGTAGTAGGGATAAATCCTGGCGCCACTGCCAGTGACCCCACAGTCTGCCCCAGTCATACAACTGTCAGCCACATTCAGAGGGTCTAGCTTGGTCTTATGCTGGTTACTTCACTGTCTGGCTAAAGTTGGTGAACGCCCATTAGCTCAGGTAAACTGTTTCAGTGGGTGCCCCATCATGGCCTTGACCTCTTTACTTATCTCATTTTTCCCACTCTTCAACTGGACTTTGGGCGCTCAACCCAATGTTCTGCTGTGGGTTTCTGCCTCTATTTCCATCATTTGCTAGATGAAGTTTCTGTGGTAACATTTAAGATATTCATCAATCTGAGTACAGGGCAAGGTCAGTTTGGGCCCCCTCTCCTCTACTGCTTAGGGTCTTAGCTGGGTCATTCTTGTGGATTCCTGTAAATTTCTAATTGTTGATTATGAATGCTCAGTCTTATCTTAGGCTTGTTCCACTAGCTCTTTTAACTTAATTTAACCTGTTTCTATTAATCTACCTTTTGCCTCAGGGCTTTTTACTTTTCTTTCATTCTGTATGTCTTAATTTCCCACTTCCTCTGTCTGTCTGTCTGGCCCCTGGTGTTTCTCTGGTGTCTGTTTTTTTTTTCTCCTTTGCCCTACCCTCCCAAGCCTAAATTCCTCCTCTTCCTTACTCTTCCTGCCTGGAAGTCCTGCCTATACCCCTAGTCTCACTATCAGCCATTCAGATTTTTATTAGACCAATCAGGTGCCTTAGGCAAGCAAGGTAAAATAGCAACACATCTTAATATAGTTAAACAAATGTAACACATTTTTACGTGGTTGAACAAATATTCTGCAACATAAGTAAATGCATCATATCTTTATATAGTTAAAAAAGTACAACACATTTTTGCATAGTTAAACAAATATCCCACAACAATATCGTGGTTAAATTTGATATGATATTCTACTACTATTTGCTAAAAACAAGAGTAGTTTAATAGCTTTCTAAGGGATAACATTTTCCCTCTTATACTCTACATTGAACTTTGCCTGCGGGAAATCTCTTTATTTCTCTCATTAATACTATTAAAATATTCTAGGCCTTATGCTTCTTCTATAGATATTTCTTATTCAAAACATATAAATCTGACTCCATAAAATGATTCAATAGCATTTTATATAACTGAAAAAAAATCCACTGTGCATAACTAAGTGACTTTTCTGTCATCATTAAAAGTTCCCAGAAACTCAACTTCTTAGATATAGTGCTATTTCATCATAGTAGGACCTGCATTGTGTAGATGATAGGGCTGGAGGGAGTGGCTTTTGGGCACATACAATTACAAAATAGATTTCTGTGGGCCTGGCAAGATCTTATTTTAACAAGGCATTCAAAATTGATGCTAACCAGCCATTATCCCCAAAGAGGTCAGAAAGTGTAATGGCTTCCAATAAGTGAATCTGAGAAATCTTTGTGACCTTGTAATACCAGGACTTCTTTATAGTGGTAGGTATAGATTTTTGGTTCTAAATAAAAGTGGAACTATAATAAAAGGCAAGTTATAAAATTCTCAATTAAACTGGATAGAGAGATATTCCCTTTCTCTGTAAAATGAAGCCCTGAGGGTATAAATTGAAGGGGAAAATCCCCCCTAAGATTAATTGAGAATGAGGCTGGATCTAGTCATGTGGTAGTTGCCTAGCAACTAAACCTCATTGTTGAAAAGAAGATGAGGGTACTTCAGCCACTGGGTACCACTTAAGGTGCTGAGTTGCCTGAAGGATGTGAAGAAGGGACGTCTGCTCTTTTGGAAGTTTCTATTTAAAGATGCACAGGATTCATACTGAACGCTCCAGTAGCTTTACTCTTTTAAGCCAGATTCAACAGGAAAATTCAGCTCAGTTGTCTCCTCTTCCATGAAGTTTTCCCTCACTGTCCCTTGGGATCTCCAGATTCTAAACTATTTCTGCTCTCCTGGTTTCTTTCTTTATTCTATGCATTTTACTGCTGTGCATGGGTTTCAGGATCCTACAGACTTGATTGCTCATTTCTTGTATTGATTCAACCTAGTTGTATGATTAGTTCATGCTTTTCTTTATATCACCTATGGATACCCCAGTGTCTTATAGTTTGTAGGTGACCTCGAATTTGATGGATCAGTTAATGAATACATGGATAGATAGAGAAAAAATATATAACCAAATTGAAGAGTCAATCAAGCTTCTGCCATCATGTTACCTGTCATATGAGCAGCTTTCATAACTCTTTGACAAGTATATATGTAATGAAATAACTGAACCATATACAATTAGCTAAGAGATACTCTGCAATCAGTCTATGCTGAATCATGTTCTGGGAGTTTGATTCTATTAAGTTGCCTTTCCTTATTTTCATTGTTCGGCCCTTTGCTGCCTAGGCAATTCTGGCTGGTTCCTGAAGTGAATTCAAGTCATTATGGAATTGGCCATGCTCTCCTTTCCCTCAATAGGCATTCCTGCCTGCTGCTTCCTGCTTCTTGTACTTTGCCTGTAGCTTATTGCTCTGTTTATTATTACCCAGGTGCTTTCTCTCTTCTTTCATATTGGTGTGAAGTATTCTTTATCTTAGGTAGCACATGAAAGTTTTCTTGGGGAAACTCATGGTTCCCAGAGGCTGTTAAAATGTTTATTTATGACTGTAATAACTTTAGATCTACCCTGGATAATCCTTAAAAAGGACATTATGCATAAGCTGTTTTCTGAAGCACAGAGCTATAGAAGAAGCACCTTTGTCACATGCCGGTCTTCACATGAAAGATACTAGAGGGATTTTGTTTTGATCAGGATTTTGGCACAGGAAGCAGATGGCACACAGATTGTGTCTTTTTTATTTTTAAAAGTTTTATTCTAATTCATTTTCTTTTTTACAAACAATCTTAGTTTACATAGCAATCCCAGTTCTCTCTCCCTTCCATTCTCCCACTCCACAAACCCTACACCCATCTACTTCTCAGAAAAGGTGAGGCCTCCCATGAGGAGTCAACAAAGTCTATAGTATCACTTGAGGCGGTACCAGAGCCCCCACCCCATATCTAGGCTGAGCAAAATATTCCTGCATAGCAAATGAGCTATGAAGAGCCAAATCATGCACTAGGGATAAATACTGGTTCCATTGCTAGTGGCTCCACAAACTGCCCATGCCACACAACTGTCACCTACATCCAGAGGGCCTAGTTCAGTCTTATGCTGGTTTTCCAGCTGTCAGACTGGTGTCAGTGAGCTCTTACTAGCTCGAATGAGCTGTTTCTGTGGGTATATCCATCTTATTCTTGGCCCCTTTGTTCATAATATCACTTCTCTAGGAGTTCCACCCAGTGCTTAGCTGTGGGTCTCTCTATCTGCTTCCATCAGTTACTGGATGAAAGTTCTATAATGACAATTAAGGTCATTCATCTGATTAGAGAGGAAGGACAGTTTAGGTACCCTTTTCACTAATAGACCAAGCCATGTTTCAGTGAATATAGTTTCTGTGTGAATATTTCACATCTGGGTGGCCAGGAAATGAACAGTCTCTGCCTACAAAATGGCATGCCAATTTGGGGCAGCTACATCCCCATAAAACTTGTGAAAGCTTGAAAAAAAATTAGATACACACACACACACAAACAGAGTTAATCATGGCTTCATGGTAGTAGCATTTTGTCGGGTAGGCTCTGTTTGCTAGAAGCAAGCAGAGTAAGTTTCCTTTAAGAGAAGACTTCTTGACTCAGCAGTAGCAAAAAAAAAACTGTGCGGCTCCTTTAAGAATTTTTCCTGGTCCATGCTAGTTGCACAAACAACTCTGGCTCTTTCAGGAGGCCAGGCATTTGAATGGGGTTTGTGGGCAGCATCCTGCAAGCTACTTGGTGGCAGAATGAGCCAACTGTTTACCAGAGTTGAGGTGGTGAGTGTAGCTCTCACCAGGTGGTCCCAGAACTGGCAGTAAACACACCTCCACCATAGTGAAAGGCTGAGAGAGGCAGAGTCAGCATCCAGGGCCACTGCAACCAAGCTGCTTACCATTTTAAAAGCCCTCCTGGTCAGAAAGTGATCACAGATACACAATAAAGACAGATTCAGACAGAAATAAGACTCTAAGTAGGTCTTAGTATATTTAAAAATTGTATGTAGGCTTGAGAAAGAAAAAAGAGTATAGACAGTTACAAAAAATACTTTTAAAAAATAAAATAAAGTCTTTAAAAAGACAGTAAAAGGGATATAAAAGAGTTTGGACAATAATAGATTAAAGGAGTAAATAAAATAAGCCACATAAAGATGGAATATACACAGAGAATCTGGATTATGTATATTATTGTGTTTTCTTTGAGTTTTTTGACTGCAGAGAGACTTTTGTTTCTGGGGGCTACTAAGCTAAACCTTCATATATATTTCAAAGATATTTTGACTTCAAAATCTAATAATGTATTGCTTTGGAAAAGAAGTTCTAGTTTCCAAAGAGGATGAGACCCTGTGGATTTCTTTCAGACTACTGTGGTTTGATGGACCAAGACCCTCTAAAAGGTCTCCATAAACCCCAGAAAATACTTTCCCCAACAAAAAGCAGGAAGCAGTTTGGAGAGAACCATGACTAAATTCCTGGATATTGTTTACAAGTGTTTGTTTTCATTTAAAGGGGGATATAATATAGAGATGAATACTTGCATTGGTATAGATCTTGGTCTATTGATATAAATTTAAGGTCAATTTTGTTATATGTATTTCTGCTCTTGTTCATGGTCTTGTATTTGCGTGTCTCATTTAAAATGTAATATGTAGTTAAAATATAGTTTAATATATAAATACATATTAATTTATACTAATAAAACTTATAGTCATGTTAGTTAGGTGTTCTAAATGTGCAAAGATATATTTCAGATGGATAGGTAGTCTTCAAACCTTTCAAAGACTAGCAGAATATGGTATTTAAAATGTCTCAAGAACTTAAGATTTTTTATGACAATGATACACATCTGCTTCTAGCAGTACCAATCGAGGATGATGGGCATCAAAGAGGCTCCTTATAGAGTTAGTCAGCCATTTGAAAAAAAACCTGATCTTGCCTGGATTGCTTGATGTTATGCTGTATGAACTGGGTATGCAGGACCAACATTAAAATTGACTGTTGAACTTGCCTAAAGGTTTTTCAGGGCTCCTACTTCATAAAAGAGTCTGCCAGAAATTCTGCAGGATACAGAAAAAGTGACTGACAAACTACCAATAGAGGCAAAAGAGTCTTTCAAATTTCCTGCTCCATGGAAAAGTTTGCTGGATACTAAGGGCTTGTAGGCTGATGATGGATGCCCTAATATTACATAAGAACTTTGGGTGACTATCCAGGCAACGAGATGTCATTGTCAATTCTAGAGTTTGGAAATTGCTTACAATGCATTACTGTCTACTCAGGTAATGTTATATCCTTCTAGGGTTTTTGGTGGAGTTGAAGACAGAGAGCTATAATTTTACTTAATGATAATAAAAGATAAATTAGATATGAAGCTTTAGACTCATAAAAATATTGTAAGTGTAATTCTTGTTTGATTCCTGTTTTGTATATGTAATTTTACTATGTTAAAGTTAAAACCTTCCTTTTTATTTAGACAGAAAAGAGGAAAGGTTGTGGGATTCCCTTCTGTATGCTTTGAATGTATTTTATTACCATTGGTTAATAAAGAAGCTGCTTCATCCTATAGCAGGGCAGAATATAGCCAGGCTGGAAGAGAGAGAGAGAGAGAGAGAGAGAGAGAGAGAGAGAGAGAGAGAGAGAGAGAGAGAGAGAGAGGTAGAATAAAAAAGACTCCATGTAGCTGCTGAAAGAGACAGATGCCAGAACTTTACCCGGTAAGCCACAGCCTTGTGATGATACACAGAATAATAAAAATGGGTTAATTTAAGATGTAAGAGTTAGTTAATAAGAAGCCTAAATTATAGGCCAAGCAATGTTTTAATTAATAGTTTTTGTGTTATTATTTCAGGTCTGGGCATCTGAGAAATAAATGAGCAGTTTCTGCCTAGAGAAAAGGTTTATTTCGTGTTGCATCATACAGTCCATAATTAAGGGAGGTCAGGCAGTAACTCACACAGGACCTAGAGGTGGGAGCTGAAGCAGGCACCATGGATGAACATTCCTTTCTGCCATGGTCCCTACAGCTCACTCAGCTTATTTTCTTATACGACCCAGCTTTACCTATCAATGGTTAGCACTACCCACAGTTATTTGTGCCTTCTCACACCACCACTATTCCATCATCCAGGAATCAAAGGAAGAAAAAGGTGAATTTGAAGACATAACCCTTCAGTGTCATTCCTGTGGTATCAGCAAGGAATCTTTCAGGCATTTCTCCCCACAGTTATCACTCTATTCTAAGTTTTGGCAAATATGCCTTCATATCTCCTTGCAATGATTATTTTTTCTGTTAAATTGATACAAGCTTGGGTCATCAGGGAAAAGAGAAACTCAATTGAAAAAATATCTCCATTTGCTTGACCCTTGGACAATTTTTGAAATAATAGGGCCAAGTTTATTTATTTAATAGATACTTTGGACTCAGCAGTAAAAAACAATGACTTCTTGAATTTTGCATACAAATGGACGGAAATTGAAAACACTATCCTGAGTGAGGTAAGCCAGACCCAAAAAGAGGAACATGGGATGTACTCACTCATATTTGGTTTCTAGCCATAAATAAAGGACATTGAGACTATAATTCGTGACTCTAGAGAAGCTAAATAAGAAGGTGAACCCAAAGAAAAACATATAAGCATCCCCCTGAATATTAACCTTCATCAGGCGATGAAAGAAGACAGAGACAGAGACCAACATTGGAGCACTGGACTGAAGTCTCACGATCCAAAGGAGGAGCAGAAGGAGAGTGAGCACGAGCAAGGAACTCAGGACGGCGAGGGGTGCACCCACACACTGAGGCAATGGGGATGATCTATCGGGAACTCACCAAGGCCAGCTGGCCGGGGACTGAAAAAGCATGGGACAAAACCGGTCTCGCTGAACATAATGGACAATGAGGACTACTAAGAACTGAAGAACAATGGCAATGGGTTCTTGATCCTATTGCATGTAATGGCTTTGTGGGAGCCCAGGTAGTTTGGATGCTCACCTTAATAGACCTGGATGGAGGTGGGTGGTCCTTGGACCTCCCACAGGGCAGAGAAACCTGCTTACTCTTTGGGCTGAGGAGGAAGGAAGACTTGATTGGGGGAGGGGGAGGGAATGGGAGGTGGTGGCGGGGAAGAGGCAGAAATCTTTAATAATTAAATTAATTAATTAATAATAAAAAAAAGTTAAAAAAAAAATAGATACTTTGGATGAAACCAACCTAGAAGCTTTTGTTAGCTCTTGTATCTTCATCTTCAACTATATCCACCATTAATAGAAATGAAGCTATGAAACATTTTAATAAAAACCCAGAGTCAGAAATTGGGGTTCAACCTGATATCTGAAAGGCATAACAGCTAGGCACTGGCTTCTCAGTCCAAAAAGACAATTCTGCCTCTTGGAATCTCAGAATGAGACTGTGTCTCTGAGAGCTGTCTCCCCCCCCAATCTTATATACTTCTCTAGGGCTGGCATTAAAGGTGTGCAGCACTGGGATTAAAGATGTGTGTCATTGGGGCAACTGGGATTAAAGGTACATGTCATTGTGGCTACTGGGATTAAAGGTGTGTGTTACCATAATCTTGTCTATAAAACTGACCAGTGGGACTGTTTTACTCTCAGATCTTCAGGCAGTCTTTATTTATTAAAATATAATTGAAATGCCCCTACATTTCCCCTTTTTGTCTACAATAAAAAGGCTATAACTAATATAGGAAAACTATATATAAGGAGTACAATGACTATATAATATATATATATTTATATATATTCCTTCCTTTCTTTCTTCTTTTCTTTCTTTTTTTGGTTTTTTGAGACAAGGTTTCTCAGTAGCTATTGAGCCCATCCTGGAACTTGCTCTATAGATCAGGATAACAGTGAACTCAGCAATCCCCTGCTTCTGCCTTCTGAGAGCTAGAATTAAAGGCATGCACCACCACTGTCTGCCCACCCCCCCCCTTTTTCAAAATGAAAACCTTGAATCTAATTTTGTTTGTTTAGCTTTTCTCCTGATCATTTTCCATAACAACTTGTAACCAACACATTAAACAAAAACAGGCATACATAATCCGTTTTTTGGCAATGTGGGAGTAGTTTTCTAGGCTACTTCCTGCTGATTGGGAACACTGATAATCTTAAGGGGACCCAAAGAAAATTTAGGATTATGGTCAAGTCCTTACTGGAGTATTCTGTGAGGCTGGATCATTTCAGCCAAATCTGAAATGCCATTACAAAGTCAAATTTATAAGCTAATAAATGATGGCCTCCACATGAAAGCTTTTGGTGCTTGGAATTCTGTATAGGACTGGAGTCAGACATTCCTGTTTCAGCATCAAACTGTTCTGGTTGGTGTGGACTGTGCCTCATTGGCAGAGCTAAGCTGGGGTTTGGGGCAGGGCCAAGCAGCAGTAGAGCCAGGGACAAGCTGGGATGTTGTTGGCCTGCAAAAGGGGACAGAATCTAGGGAGGGTTACAGTTCCACTGGTAGGCAGGTCATTCAGCTGTTCTGGCTTGTGTGTCTTGGGTCCGCTTGGCAGAGATCTTCTGGGGCTGGGGAGAAGATCAGAATCAAACAATTATTTCTTGATTGACACTGGGTGGGCCACTTCATCTTTCTGAACCTCTCTGAAGGTAAAGATATTTCTACTTCATAAAGATTTGATGGAGATTGAATTTGATAACATAAACATTGTGTTTTGCTCTTGGTGATGGCTCATATTGATGCCTGTTGCTGTCAAGACTGAACTGGAGGCAATAATGGGAAGGAAATGAATTCTAGCTTTCTTTCCTCTTTTGTTGCTACCCATCTGACTTGGTATTTTTTGCCTAGATATTATGTCATTCATTCTGTTTTCACAATTTGAAATATTTGATTTCAATTCCTCACCTATGCTATTACTTCTTTGAAACCATTTTTCCTGTACATAAGTGGTTTGCAATCTCTGTAGGTTCCTCTTCTTATTTTCAAAAGAAATGAACTGCCTTAGGCTTGTTTAGAAATTCAAGGTTAAATTGAAATAAAGGAGAGAACATACTTATTGGTGAAGAGCAAATGTTCCCTGTGTGACTCTCATTACTGTGGTCATTACTGTTGATGTTACTGTACCTACTGTCTTTGGTATCTTTTTTTATTGAATCATGTCTTCCCAAGAACATAATGATCAATAGACTATTCCTGTTTCTCATTCTCTTACAGTATCTGATGTGATTAGGGCAACCACAGGGATGATCTATAAGGGATAAATGAGCAGCTTTACTCCAGAGCCTCAGTCTTTAGGCTTCTGTCTCCTGGGAACAGAGGGATGGATGTTAACTCTTCTTTCATTTCTTTATGATTTCCCTGTGCATGAAGCAACAAAACTGTTATTTGCCATTCATTCCCTTGCTATTTTTTTTTGAAAACTTGCCTGATACAGTTATAAGTTTTAAAATTTTATTGGGGTCCCCATAAAACTTTATCTCTGAGTG
This sequence comes from Chionomys nivalis, assembly GCF_950005125.1. Taxonomy (NCBI): domain Eukaryota; kingdom Metazoa; phylum Chordata; class Mammalia; order Rodentia; family Cricetidae; genus Chionomys; species Chionomys nivalis. Next base: position 38,734,991 of record NC_080086.1, read on the forward strand.
TGAGAATTATAAACATGAAGTCTATAGCAAGAATCCTGAATTGTTAGGATTCAGTTCAACTACACATGAAAAATAATAGGCTCAAACTGCAGTGGCTTGATATGACAATCAAGATGCCCAATGGTTGACAGTTGAAAGCTTGTAGGCTAGCTATTTATTTGTCCAGGACATAGATCTATTATGTCCTTATGCTCTTCCAACTTTTCTGAGACCTCCACCCTAATGGTTGACCCAAAACCTCAACTGACTAAATGAATACGTTAGGTTCTTCCTTTCCTAGGCACACATAATCTGTAAGGACACCCAAGAGACATTCTTGAATAATCCAAGCTTCCTAGAAGAAACCTACGACCATCCAAGAAACCTCACAGTTGCAGAGGACAGCCTGACTGCTCAGAAGAGGCTCAGATCACTTAAACTTCCAAAAAGAGACATGGTCAAACCTGTTGTACTACCTTCAAGTCATGCAATGTGCTCCAGATTTACAGATTCCATGATATAGGACCATGATAGGGTCAACAGTTGTGATACAGCTGTTTATGAGTCATTTCTGTTTCTGTGAAGAACCCCTCAGCTTTACTCTTATAAGTAGCCCATGTAAAATTCATTGGTTCACAACATTGGACTTTGGTGATATCATTTGGTTTGGTGTTAATTTCCCATCTGGGATGAGTAGACATGTGTTCACATCTCCCTAGTAATAGTCTCACACAACAGCATTTTTGTTTGAGGTAGAAACACATCTGCTTCTCTATTCCTGAAATACGAGGTCTGGATACTAGCCACACCTGTTGACAAAAAACTTGAGAGAGCAGAACTCTCTGACCTGAATCTAGGTGGGACATTTGTTTGAGGTAGAAACACAATAACTTTGAAGGAATCAAGGTAAGTTCCAACTCTCTGACCTTTTGTCAATGTGGAAAATAGGCTCACATTTTTACTCCTCCACACAATCACGGGGTGCTCAGTCCCATTCATTACATCAACAGGATAACTTCTGCACCTAAGGTTCAAGAAATATAATGAAAACAAGAAGTGAAAGCTCTAAGCGCAAAAGGACCAGATAGGGCATGAAAGTTCTTACCCATGATAATTCAACAATATGATCCCCTCAACAAGACCTGACCAAATACAACACCATTAGATATACTAACATGGAAGGGGAAAGCCTCTCATAGCTGTACATCTAATCAAAGAGCTACAAGCAACTAATGAATGCCGTGAGTAGGAGAAATGGTCTTCCCCAGGCATGAGCCCTTAGCTGGGCTGGAATCTAACAGTTGGTCAACCCTGAAGTCATATAAGTGCAAGTCACAATACACAAACTTAGAAAATTGCATTTAAATACTTATACATTTATATATACAGTATTATATAATATGTATTATATATTATACATATATGTAACAATAACAGTTGAATAGAAAGAAGACATAAGTTTGAGGAGGACTGGAGGGAGGAAGAGGAAGGGGATAAATGTAATTACTTGTAATTTCAAAATATTTTTAAAAACAAAAAAGAAAAACTGTACAAGAATAAAAAATATTATATGGAATTCTTGAAGACTAATAAAAATGAGAAAGAAAGAAAAATTAAACAAAGATCATAGAAGACAGCACTTCCCAACTCGAGACTGTGAGATTTCTAATTATAACATGTAAAACTTGGCTATTGTCAATGAAAAGCTGACTTTAGGTTACGTGGGCCATCTTGAAAATCCTTGCATGTACAGATTCATTCAGATACTCTTCTGTTGTTCTAAATATCTGCCAATGATAAAGCACCAGTCTTGGGGTCTGCCCTTTAGGGAACTCTGGGAGAGCAGGGAGTGCCATCACATCTCAAGGTTGCTAACCCTCTGGACTTGATCCTGTGCCCTCACCCTTGTGAGAATTTGCTGATAACATTCTGAAGGATTAAGTTGCTAACACTAATCATTTAGTGCTGGTAGCTACTAGCTGTTTCTCTGCTAACAGTTTTGCATCCTTCCTGGTGACTATTTGCTGAGCAGGGATCCCCACAGTTTGGAATCATCAGTAAAACCTACATTTCTCTCTCTCTCTCTCTCTCTCTCTCTCTCTCTCTCTCTCTCTCTCCCTCTTTGTGTGTTTATGTGTATTTATTTTTGTGTATATGTCTATGTGTGTACACGTGTACACGTGGGCAGTGAAGGCAGTGGTCAATTGATTATCTTCCTTAATTGCTCTCAATTTTATTTTTGAGGCAGGAACTTTTAGTGAACAGGAGCTCATTGATTCAGCTAGACCAGCTGCCCTGGAAGCTTCCAGAGTCCTCCTGTCTCTGTCTCTTTAGTGTTCAGATTATAGTGTGTGTGGTCATGTCTAGCTTTCTTCCTGGGTGCCAATGATCTAAACTCAGCTATGAATGCTTGTACAGCAAGTACTTTACCCACAGAGCCATCTCTCCAGTCCCAAACACATCACTGTCTGCTTAGTATCTACAACCAAGAACCAACACCACTTGGTGTATGTAGCCACCCCAAACCAGCTTGGATACTATCACCCTTGAAGCCTTGAACCTGGTCCATCTTTCTTCCATTCGTGTCATATCTATGTTTTTCCGTGGATTTTAAATATGCTTTCTATTGCTAGAAGTGGATTATACCCTGTAGAAAAACATGCTGCTTCAGGGCAGTCGTTCAATGTCCTCTATCCTATAAGAGACATTTAAGATGAGCTTTTTTTACTTCAGATGTTAATTTAGTTTAATCACTGAAAAATCATTCTCCCAAATTCTCTTTTTACCTACACATGGTGCTGTGCTCTGAATGTCACTGGGAGGGATGGGATTACTGGTTAATCAAAGACATCATCATGTTTCACACTTTTATCATGGAATTCTCTTGTTCTGCCTGTAATCATCGGGAGAAGAAAAGAGAGCTCAGAAATTAAAAGTAGTCACTTGGAGTTATTTCTACACCATTTGGGGAAAAGGAGGATATTTATTTTTCTTCAGAAAGTTTAGTAAAATGATGTTATTTTTATTTATCACCACAGGGTTCCAAGCAGCATCTTGCCTAATTATGCTAATTGAATTATTCCCATTACTCATGAGTTAATATTGTCTTACCCTGTGTTTCTAGCTCATTAGCTAATAACCAAAATCCAAGTAATTAAGGTATTTAGAAAATGAATCTCATGTCAATCCTGGTTTTCTTTGAGTGGTTAGATAGGAAATATTTAACCCTTGTTTCTTATCGCCTTCTTCGTGGTAGCTGCATCTGCATAGGCCCTTCTAGTTTTCCACATTATGGGTCCTCTGGGCTCTTTACCATTAGCTACTATAACTTATAAACACAATATTAGGGTAGTAAAAGAGGAAGAACGGCCTATATGTCTCCCTTGTGCAGCTATGCTTATCTGCTTGCTTACCTTCTCAGCATTTCATACACAAAGATTAAGCATATTTTATATACCCTAAGTATATTTTATATACCTTGGACTCCAGCAGCATCTAGGAAACAGTAAATGTAAGCCCCTTAGAGCTCTATCATAATTCTGTCTCCAGAAGACTTTATCAGTGAAGGTATCTAGAAATCCACAGGGAAGGCTTCATGATCCCACAAGTTCATCTACTGTCCAAGCCTGCCAACTCTCTGGCTTTGTTGTCTAGTCTCCTAAACTTATAAAGCTTAAAAAAAAAAGCATCTTCAAACTCATTCATAGTCATTGTATGTATGAATGAGGCTCAATGTGGAAATAGGAGTCTTATATACAATATGCAGCAACCAAATCAAGGCAATTAGTATTTCTCCTTGTATGTTTCCTTTCTTTGTATGGAAAGCTTCTAATGCTTGTCTTATAATGATTATTATACTATATAACATATTATTATGAACTATTTTGAGTTTACTGTGCCCTAAACGCTACTCTCTAGTGACACTATTCCACGCTACAATTATGAAATCATCTTTTGGCCTGAATGCATGAGTGGCAACATATGGTCTTTGTTTTTCTGTGTCTGGCTTATTTCATTTCCATGATGTCTATCCAGGTCCATCCATGCTACTGCAAATGGCAGGGTTTCCTTCTTTGTTACACTGGGAATAATATTCCTCTGCGAATGTACACAACCTTTGCTTTATTCATTCGCTCGTGCATTCATCGCTGAACTCACTGCTCCCCACTGTGTTTGATGCCAGGGCTTGGGCTATTGTGGATAATGCTGCCTGAAACATGAACATGCAGATGTCTCTTCAATGCAATGCCCTGCTCCTCTGGTGGCCTGGCTCTTAGTGTCTCCCAGTTCAGTCTCTCTGCTTGAGTTTGTACTGTAACTGCGCCTGAGGCTGGATCCAGACTCGTTCCTTTGTTCACTGTAGGCATTGCTGGCATTGTACAGCAGAGTGTCAGAAACCTGGGAACACAACTGCAGCATGGATATTGGGGTTGATTAACAGATTCAGCAGCAGCAGATATGGGTATTTCAAATCAAATATTTCAAAGGCTAAACAGTTTTTTTATTTATTTTAAAAACCATCTTATTTTCCATACCAATCTCAGTTCCCTCTCCTGCCCACTCCTCCCACTGCTTCCAGCTTCTTTTCCCCAACCCCCAAACCACTCCTCAGAAAGAATAAGGCTTCCCATGGATTATCTACGAAGTCTGTCACATTATTTGAGGCAGGAATAAAGTCCTCTCTCCTGTATCGAGCTGAGTAACGTATGTGCAAGCTTGGCGTGGAATTCCAAAAGATTTTACAGCCTGAATCTTTGCAGAAGCTCTTGTAACTCTGTGTCCTTCCTGTTTTACTTCTGTTGCTGTGATACACAATGACCAAAAATAATGTCGTGGTTTGAATGAGATTGATCCCCACAGGCTCATATGTTTGAAAGCTTGGTCCCCAGTTGGTAGAACTGTTTGGGAAGGATTAGGAGGTGTGACCTTGTTAGAGGAGATGTTGCTATGGGTAGGATTTGAGGCCTTAAAATCCTACCCCATTCCCAATTAGTTTTTTCTCTCTCTTCCTCTTGGTGATTGCTCTATCAGAATTTAAACAGTCAGCTACTGCTTTGGCACCATGCCTGCTTGTCTGTTGCCAAGCTCCCTGCCATAATGATCATGGAATCACCCACTGAAACTGCAAGAAAGCCCCCAGTTAAATGTTTTCTTTTACAAGTTGCTTGGGTGACCACATTTTGTCATGACAATAGGACAGTAACTTAGATAAGACACTTAGGGAGGAAAAGGTTTGTCTGGACTGCAGACAAAGTCCCTCACGATGGGAAGCCAAGGCAGGAACCCAGAGCAGGAACATGGGATGGAGCTGAATCAGATAAAATGGAAGAATACTGCTTGCAGATTTATTTCTATACTCACAATTTCCCAGGTCCATTTGATGAAAAGCAGCAACACCTGCAGTGATCTAGACCCTCCTTCATCAATTATCAGCTAAAGACAATAATCCAAAGACACACCTACAGCCCAGTCTGGTGGAGGTAATTTCACCAGGACATTCTATATAGCTTCCTTCCTGAATCAGCTAAGTGGACAAGTTCTATCCTTTAAGATAGGTATTTTATCTCCTAGTCAATACTATCTGAGCAACAAATAATTGAAATGCAAATTTTAAAATTCTAAAGTTGAAAAAAATCAAATCTGGCTAACAATAGAAAGACTCAGGGCAACTGGCGCTATCCTTGGATGTATCTTGGGAGTCAAGTTATGCCATTTGAGTCAATCTCTTTTTAATCCTTGGTTTTTCTCTGAGGCACCCTTAGTGTTGGGTTAATAGTGGTTCAGCAGTCTGAACTGACTATATCTCCTTCCACGTGGTTTTGGCATTGAATATAAAGGGACAGTTTTTATTTGTTTGTTTTGCTTAGTTTTATCTAATCAAAAGACAAATTGTGATAGCTAGTCTGGTTTAGTTCCTGGATACTTCACTGAATCTGCATCTGGAGTTAGCCCCACCCATATTCTGTGTGAGAGGTTACTCAGAAGATAATCCTTACTCCCTCCCTGATTAAAATAAAAAATTTTGGGTGATAATAAGGATGTGCTCAATAAATGGAGATTTAGTAGGAAGTATAAAATCAAGAGAAACAGAGAAATAATTTTCCTGTTTTTTCCAAATCTTTGATTGTTTGATTGGTCATGGTCAAATCTTCTGATTGGCTCTGCCATTGTGTGGTGATTGTGATGAACTGTCAGGAAGGTCTGGTCAGGTTTGGGATCAAGGATAGCCCTACACACACACACACACACACACACACACACAGATCAACAGATAGTCAGTATTCACAGCTCAGAGTACTCTACTCTGCTGTGCCCTTCCCTTACAGAGGAGTGCCAGTATCCACACTATGATCTCCAGTGATCGCATATCATTGCAGAAGACTAAACTGGACATCATACCTTTTGAGATATGCCTACTGTTCCTCTCATTTGGAAAAATACCCCCCCAAGAAGAAAACCCCCCCCAAAACCCCAAAGTAACAACAACAATATAAATAATAACTCCTAAATTGTTAATCACTTCAGTTGAAAAAGAGTAAACCCTTGTTGGCCACAGAGAAAGAAATGTATCCATGTCAAAGATTTGTTTTCTACTATTATTTTTCTATCGCTAAGTTCAAGCAATACATCCACTTGAAATATTTTCAAGGGGGGAAATATTTTCTTCTTGTTTGCCTTTTATTCATGTGAAACTGCACATTACATTGCAAAGGCCTTTTAGTCCACAAAACCTGTGAGTGGATCTGGGCTGCCTCATCTCATTCTGCCTCCAGAATGCCTTGTTTATGGGTCTCTGGGATTAAAAAAAAAAACTCCCCTAAAGATGCTTATCACCTTTAAACTAGACAGACTTCCCGTGTTACACTTCTGAATTCATCTCTTCCTTATCACAGCGCCAGGTTAACTATCAAAGTCTCTGTTTCCACCCATTCTGTACTCAACTCCTTGAGTTCACCCCCCTCATTCCCAAGATTGATCGTTGGCTCCAGTCTTTATAGTATTCCCTCGTCTCTCTTGCTATTAGCAGAGTGACAAGACAAGACCATATCAGCTTGCATCACCCCTCCAAGAGTGTTGTGAGAAGGGCCTTTTATATCTAGTTATTTCCCCTCACAAGTGTGGGAAATACAACTGGCAGTCATTAAGTGTTGCATGCAGACTTCCATTTTAAATCCAGAGCTTATGTCCTCAGTAATGTGTTCCTGTCCACAATATTTGGTGTCTTTCATGAAAAGCCCCGACGAAACAGTTGCCATTTAATTGGGCTGACTCATAGGACATGACAGTTTAAAAATGGAAAGTTTGTCGGTTTCAGTCCTCTGAAATTGCAGTTCCACATCTAAGGATAAATCTCACTCAATCTCAGATAAATCGAAACAAAATCCTTCATTTGTATTGAACATGCACAGATCATTTTCTTGGCATTTTTCCATAGATAATAGAGTCTACTGGCTATTCTCATAGAATTTGGGTTGAAAGACAATTTAGAGGTGACTTAAAAGTAGGTGTCTAGGTTCTGTGTAAATACTTGGCTACATTTTAAGAGTATCCTTGAGGTTTTGTATTAGAAGGAGCAGAGGTGAGGGATTCCCTGGAACATTTCCCCACAGATATCAAGGGGTGAAGTTACTTCCATTGCTTCCTTATTTAAAGAGGATTATATTCAGTATTGAAAGAAACTGCTGTGCAAGACTTATGGGCTTTGACACTGCTCAGGACAAATGTATACCAAGGACCAATGAGGAGATGATAACACCCATTGAGAAATCACACAACTGTGTCCTCATGTTACCAGGAGTTGCTGTTTGAACCTGATGTTTCCAGGTTCTTGGTGTTTTATTCGATATCAGACAAAGAGGCACACACAAACTGTGAAGTGGTAAGGAAACCTATTCAAAGCAAAACGACACCACAGTTCAGATACACTGACTGTCAAAAGTGACATTGGTCCTCTTAAGTAATAGCGTATTAGCAGGTTCTGATTATTGTACCATAGCATGAGAAGTTAAAAGATCTGAATTAAAGTGTCACTTAAGCCATCACCTTACTGTGTGAATTTCTCAAGACTTATCTCTGTGAACTTTAATTTATCTATAAAATGGACATCTTACAAGATTACTCTCAAATTTTAGAAGGTGACACAATAAGGACTTTACATAATGAAAAGTAACAGACAGTTCTTTGATGATTTCATTGTGGCTTTTTCCTGCCTCAAAGGGAAAAGCCAGCAGGCTCAATAAATGCAGCATTAAAATATAAATACTTGAATGAACAACCTAGATGCCCTTAATGAAAACATACGAGCCTCCTCTTTCTAATGGAAGGTCCCCTCTGGCATGGATAGATGGTAGCAGCCAGTTCATTTTCTACATTTCCAGCAGATTAACTGCTTGTCTGAACTCCTGAAATAGGAGTGATGAGTCTCGGAGGGGATGGACTCATCTGTTTTCTTCTCTGTAATGAGAAGTTAGTACTGTGCTCAGAGCGCCCGGCTTCTCTGAATGCCTATGGTTCCCACTTCACCTGCAGTGCCCAGCAGCGGGCAGCCAGGCTGAGTGGATTGGGAAATTTACCACAAGAGAATGAGGAGGAAAGGGTGCCGAGTGCAAAACTGCTGTCCAAATGAGACATCGATAATCCCACACACCACTCTTCAAACATTCCAGGCCCATATGCCTCAGTTCTCAGAATGGACTCTTTTGAGATTTCTCTTCTGGGAATCTGACAAAAATATGAATTCTTTGATAAATATCCCAAATTCAATAAATAAGAAACTCTATAATTTGGGCCTATACATCTGTATTTTATTCGGTTTTTGTATGGTATTAATTGTATGTTTAAGATGGAGAATGTTACTGTATCTTCACTGAATTGCTATATGCATCTTACAACAACAATAGGTTAGTAGCATAGAACTGATATGTCTTGGCCCAGATATCTTATTGGAGTTTTTTGTGGATTGTGTTCAATTCTGTGAGACTTTTATTGAGGTTAGTATGTGCTATAATATGGAGGAAATTGTGTAACACTGTGTGTATATTATGCAAGATGAAGTGCAGAAAGGGTGTGTCAAAATATTTCCCTAAGAAAAATTCAGGAAGATGTATGGAAGGACAAGAGAAAGGGCAAAGTGACTGGGGAATGATGGGTCTGTGTAGGTCAGTACCCAGGACTATGCTTGTGTAAGAATCGTGCCATCGATGGTGTTCACACATCAATATTCACGGACAAAATACAGTTCGCCTTAAAACATTTTGTACAGAAAGACTCACGTGTAAATGGCATGTGCAAGTTGTTTTTATGGAAGTATGTGTAGTGAGAGATTATAACAAAATAGCAATGGACCTCACTGTTGAGTTTCCTCAAACACTCCATCAGTGGAGTCACATATTATCACAGAGTTTTAGATGCCTAAGTTACATTTCATTCAGGTCCCTGCTTGTCACATAAGGTAAACTAAGACAGCATCAAGTCCACCATTGTGCACTGTTTAGAGAAGTAGAGGTCAGGTTTGTTCTGCATGTCCTTCAGTTTCAAGCCCATTCATGTCCTAAACAAGCCTTTGCACAGCACTTTGAAGAATTTCATTGGGGACTAAGAAGACAAAATAAGGATGAATGGCTCCTCAAAGATATCACAAAGCAGGTGTTTGCTGTTGAAGCAGCCGGAGAAGTGACTTCGAGTTGCTCTGATATCTGTAGAATTTTGACTTGTGGGTGTTCAGTGGGTATCACAGGGTGAATCCTTCATGAGTTACATTTTTCTTGCACAACCAATTTAAAGATGGGAACTGCTGTAATAAACATGTGCATGCAGACAGCACACAAAAAATGAAATAAAGTAGGGAATTATTTTCAGGCTTTGCCACCGGAGATGGGAAAGCCATAAACAAATTTTTCCATGCTAACTACACTCTGTATGTTTATATTCATCAATGAATGCTAATAAGATGCACCAGTGCCGACTGCCTTGGGCAGGAATAAATATTATGCACTCACAGTAATTAATTTATGGCAAAGTACAGTCAGTAAAGTGAATTTGTGAAATTCGCAGAGTACTTGACAGCTTCTTACTGAAGCAGAAAGAAAATCCAGCCAGTAAATGCACAATACTAAAAAGAGTGTTTAGCGATAGCCACAAGGATCATATTAAGTGATCTGGGATTCTTTATTCATCTGCTCAACCCAGGGGTTACTAATTAATTTCACTGCAACATGTATATGTGTATAGTATTTTGTAAACTGAGTAAATGATGGCTGGAATAAAAAAATACTTTGTGAACATATTCTCCCAGAATGCTTTGCTTTACACACACTGATCATCTCCAATAAAACCATTCATAATGACTTGCAAATAGCTTATCTTTAAATTCTTAAAGAGACAAATAGTCTGATATCTGAAGAATATACAGAACAAAAATGTTGTTTGGTTTTCTCATGTATGTGATAATCTTCAATGTGGATCTTACAGAGAACCCCAAAACCAAGTGTGTCCATTCAAATCTTATCAAAACATCAAAATAACTCACAATATACCATTTTACAGAGTCACAAATGGTTTGACAGATACATATTATTAGCATGATGATTTGAATAGCTTAAGAATATATTACCCCTAAGAAGCCAGTCATTTTAAATATATTTATTGGCTGATTGATTGATTTTATTGTCTGCCATTACATGTTTGTGGAGGTCAGAGGTTGACTTGTGGGAATCAGTTCTCTCCTTCCATCCTGTGGGTCCTGGAGATCAAACCTAGACAGTGCATTTTAGCAGCAAGCACTTCTGCCCACTGAGCCAAGTAGCAGGCCCTTGTTAGGCAATCTTGTTGGAAGAAATCTGTGCAAGTGGGTTGTTAGAGGATCCTGGTACAAAGAAAGTGAATGCAAAAATGAAAGAAAATGTGAAAAGGCTACTGGAAAAAGATAGCATTTCAGGATGCCTACATACAACCCAAGTCACAGATGAAGGGTAGGAATCATTCTACAGAATGGGCTCCTCTTCAGGCTAGCATCTTTGTACCTCATGTTAGTGAATCATATGACCTCAGGAACTAGAAAGCAGTGTGCTTCCCAAGAGAAGTGGTCCCCTCTTTGTGAAGATTCAGAAAGCTGAGATCCAGTATGGAATAGGCGGTAGAGTTGGCTACCCCAGCCCAACAAAAGGAACCAGCCGTACAGTGGACTCACTTAGGAAATAAAATCACAAGATGATTTATGAATGAAAGACTGTAGAGAACACAGAATCATGGCCTTGTGTTTATTAAAAGTCTTCGATATAAAATCATTTGAATTCCTACTGTTTATCAAGTTTTTCCTTTCTAGGTAAGTTTAAGAATTAATGTGATTAGGATCCCTCACTTCTCTGTGCATAAAACACACCAATAGGAAGTATGTTGTCTTTGCTATTTCCCTGCATATTTTATTTATTTTCTCTTATTCCCTATTTTTTACCCACACTGTTTCTGTTTTTCTTCTATTTTACATTTAGTTTCCCACCTTTCTTCTCTCCTTATCTTCACTCTCCCTTCCTTTAATTCCCTCCTCACCTCCTTTCCTGCTTCAGTCCTTTACTCCTCTTATTTCTCATTCTCCATATTCCCCCTTTATTTCCTTTCTTGTCTCCGTATTTGGTTCGTGAAGCCACAGTTCCTGTTCCCAGGTGGCCAGAACACCTTCCATATTCAGACGGGCTCTTTGTCTTTAATCTGGATCTTGTGTCTAGCACTGTAACAACATTTGCACTATTGAATTTGGTAAATTACTAAATAATCAAAATGCTTACTTATAATAATTCATGTGATGATTCAAAACAATTGAAAAAGGAAGGTAGGTGATTCTGCAAGGCTTTCCTTCTATTACTACTCTGGAGAGGTTTCTCAGTGGGCCCTAGTGCTCCAGAAGAATGACTCCACTAGGCTAAAGGATGCTCTGTCTGGTCTCCAGTTCTGGATCACGGTACTCTTTGCTCAGCTCACATAATGCTAATGAAGTTCACTATCCACACCAGCCAAAATTGAGCAGGATCTGTCTCAACTGCCTGACTCATTACCCATCCCATCTGTCTGTGATGCTCCTCTGGCAGCCAGAGTGCTTGATGTATTATTCATCTCATCATATTAGAATGATTGTATAACCATCAGGCTATCAAAACCAGGGGACCAGAAATAATGGGAACAGGTCTTTCAAGGACTTCCCCCTCTGTCTTAATGTCAAGGAGAATAATGGTATTGGGGGGGTGGGAATGGGGGTTGGGGAAGCATTCTAAGTGGAAATGAAAGCAACCCCCAGATACAAACAGGTATTTACAACTTTATAGTTATTGATCAAATTGGTTTTAAAACGTGGAAGTAAGGAACAACATAACTACACTTTGATCCATCATAATTCTGTACACAGTCATGACCTTGTGAGACTGTACCACTTGGTAATGGTATAGCCATCTTCATTTTTTTATAAGTACTCTCTGTGATTTGTCACCTCACAAGGCATTTATCAAAATACTTCCTTTTCTTTTGATAATGTGTGACTATATTACATATCATTGCACCAGAGTCTTCCAGAATCATTAGCCAGTTTTATGGATTCAACAATGTCCTATGAATATATTGTACTATAGTATAGTTTATTCCTAAATAGATTAAAACAGACAGTACTGTTCTTTAATGGGTAGTTTAATGATGTCTATAGGGTGATATGCTGGCCAAAATTGTGAATAAATCTAAGGCATTAACATGAATCATAGCTTTGCATTGTTAATTTGCTTGGATTAGGTAAATTATGAACTTACATCAGAATGTACATTGGCTACCCTGAGGTACCATCACTCTAGGCCACACCTTGCTCATTAAAGCATTCTAATAACTAGCAAGAATGAAGCTAATCAATACACAGCATACCCTAATCACCAATAGTCCTAAACTCTATAGAGAATACACAAAGACAAAACAGAACATAAAGACTAGGAATTCAAAGGACGAAGCTATCAGAAAGTCCAGGAGAGGCAAAGAGTGGTTATGAATATGTGAATTCTCTCAAACACATCTCCAATATTCCCTGTAGGTACATTACACAGTTTCTCAAATGGCATGCCCATCCCCCATGTCCACCATTTAGATTTTGACTGTGATTCTGTGATGGCTCACAAAATATGAGCAGGATGTGTACAGTAGCCCTTTGATCTTCTAAAATACAGAGATGTTGCTAGGAGACAAAGCACTTTTATTTTCCACCTCATACTGGAGCTATGAGATCTCTGTTTCTCTGGTTTCCATATTTACTTTTCAAAGGAAATTGGCTTCTTTGCTTTTTCTGCATATCAGCCATCCCAACCAACCCTGAAATTGTATTCTTGGATGCTTTACCCACATTTTCTTATAAATATCTCTCCACAGTCCATGTCAGTGTTGTTTTCAAGTGTTTAAAAGTCAAGAGTGTGAGGATTACTTTTGTCGTGTTTAAAATAATTTGAAGTCATCTGTGAAGGGACACCTTCATTAAAGGATGGCCTCTGTCAGAATGGCCTGTAAGCAAATCTGTCAGGGGGTCTTTTTTTTTTTTAGTTAATGATTGAGATGGAAGTGCCCAGTACTCTGTGGGCATTGCAACTCTTGGGAAGGTGGTTGTAACACAAATGGGGGCCAGGCCGGCTTGTTTGTTATTTTCTGTCCCTCCCAGTGACCCTCAACTGTTTAGCCCCAAAGAAAATCACACATAGATTTCTATAAGTTATAAAGCTGATTAGCCCATTAGTTCTAGCCTCTCACTGGCTAACTCTCACATCTTGATTAACCCATTTTTCTGATCTATGTTAGCCACGTGGCTCAGTACCTTTTTTCAGTGGGGCAGATCACATCCTGCTGCTTCGGTGGTCTGGGCAGGAGTGGGAAGCATCAGTTTCCTCTTTCCCAGAATTCTCCTGTTCTCATTACATCATTTCTACTTCCTGTCTGTTTTTTTCACCTATATTTCCTGCCTGGCCAATCAGCGTTTATTTATAACATGATTGACAGAATACAGACAATTTGCTTTTGTTTCCACAAAAAATGAGAGGCTGTGGATTTATTCAGAGTTAAGAAAAATCCAGTTTAATCAAGGAAGACCACCTGAGAAATCTCCAACACGAATGACCCAGATGTCTGAGTTCTTCATCCAGAACAGGTTCAAGACTGCTGCCTGAGATGATCAAGACTCACAGGATACTTCAGTCATGACTTGATCATAACTCTAAATTTTCTTTAGGTCCCCATAAGATTATCAGCGCCCCAACCAGCTGGAAGTAGCCTGGAATACTATGCCCACATTCCCAAAAAAATGGACTATGGATATTTTCCTTTTTCTTTTTTTAAAGAGGGGGAAGTGGTGTGGGAAAATTGTCTGTATTCTGTCAATTATGTTATAAATAAGCGCTGATTGGCCAGGCAGGAAATACAGGTGGGAAAACCAGACAGGAAGTAGAAATGATGTAATGAGAACAGGAGAATTCTGGGAAGGAGGAAACTGATGCTTCCCACTCCTGCCCAGACCACCGAAACAGCAGGATGTGATCTGCCCCACTGAAAGAAAAGGTACTGAGCCACATGGCTAACATAGATCAGAAAAATGGGTTAATCAAGATGTGAGAGTTAGCCAGTGAAAGGCTAGAACTAATGGGCCAATCATCTTTATAACTTATAGAGACCTATTTGTGATTTTCTTTGGGGCTAAACAGATGTGGGGTACCGGGCAGGACCAAAACAGAAACAAGCAGGCCCCTTCATGTTACAGGTGGTCCTGGGTTGTATAACAAAGACTGTGCAAGTCACAGAAAATAAGCCAGTAAGTAAGCAGCACTCCTCCATGGCTTATGTCTCTTACCTCCAAGTTCCTGTCTTGAGTTCCTGTTCTGACATCCCTTCAAGATGGACTGTGAACAGTATATGTGAGTAAAATAAACCCTTTTCTCCCTTAGTTGCTCTTGGTCACAGTTTATGACAGCTCTAGAAGGCAAGCTAGGGCATGAGAAAACATTTGACTGTCTCTATTTGATTCAATTTACTGACTCTGATCCAATTAGCTTCTGTCCAAAGGTGGTAGTATATGACGTAACTATGGGCAGACGTATTTACAAAGCAGAGGCAGAGAATGTAGCAAATTTGAGAATGCAGATATTGTTGTGGCTGGGAAGAGATTCCAAAAGACGTTACCTGCTTCATTGGCTGGAAGAATACAGGAGAGGATGAATAGGTTTTTAACGGTTTCCCAATTTAAAGGTAGTGTTATTGGGAATTCAAGTCTTTTTGAGGGGTTATGAGCAAATTTTAATTTATAGGAATTCAACATACTCCTTAATATAATAGTCACAGAAGCAAAAACATTGTGTTTGGCAAGCTTGCATCAAACTTCTTAGTATCAAAGTATTGTGGTTTGAAAAAAAATGTTCCCTATAGGCTAAATATTTCAACACTTCTTCCACAATTGGTGGTGCTGTTTGGGAGGCTATGAAATCTTTAGGAGGTGGAGCCCTGCTGGATTAAGTGTATCACTGAGGTGGGTTGTCTTGGCATTTATAGTCATGCTCTATTTATTGTTCTTTCCATCTGTTTCCTGTGTGAGGATAAAAATGTGATCAGCCAGTTCCGATTCCTGATGCCATGCCTTCCCTGCCACAATAGACCCTAACTCTCTGAAGCTGTAAACCAAACCAAACCCTTTATTTCTTAAGTTTCCAATGACCATGATGTTTTATCACAGCAACAAAAAGTAGTTAATACAGAACTAACCTAAGTTTTATTCCATTTATTTATTCATTCGTTTATTCACCCATTCATATATGTGTGTACAGGTGTGTTTGTATGGGTGGACTCCTGGGTGCCTCAGTACATGTTTGGAGGTTAGAGGACAGCCTGCTGGACTTGGTTCTCTCTTTCCATCAGATGTGTCCCAGGGATCAAACTGAGGTTATCAGGCTTGGCAACAAGTACCTTTACCCACTGAGTCATCTCGTCAGGCAGCTCCTAACTCTTTAAAATGAGTATTTATGGTTACTAAATTGTTACTTAAAACCTTACTGAAGAGTGAGTAACATTCTCCATTGTCGTTTTTATATAGAAAGTTTTCTCCACCTCTAAGTTAAACTTCTTATTTCTCAGCTTTCCACTTTCCCTCTGAAGAAAGTGTGCTTAATTCTCTAGCTCTTCAGGCTGACTTCATGCTGTGCCAATAACTTCTTAAATAACAAAACTGACCTTCAGTAAACCCTGAGATATGAGTTTTATAAATAAAATCTATACTTCTGCCACTGCCAGCATTCATACCAACACATGGAACCAGAACTTCTTCTTCTCTAAGCCAAAGCAATCAGCCACCAAGTCCTGCTGCTTTCTCTTTCTTGATTCTATCAATGAAGCTTTCATACAGGTTTGTGTCCTTGTCTAGCATTCCCTAACAAACTTTCAGTGGCTCACTAGTATTTTCACACTCAAGTCTTCCTTCCCACACTGGCATCCCGGAATCCTACTACATTTAGCTGTTGGTGTAAATATTAGTCTGTTTTTCTGTCATGATAACACAATGCCTTATGCTAGGAACTTCATAAAGAAAAAAAAAAGCAAGAATGTTTATTTAGGTCGGAGTTTTGAAATCAGTAAGTCTAAGATAAACTAGCCTAATCTGTTCATCTTTTGCAGAAAGCCCCTGTAGTTACATCACTGTATGGGAGGGAAGCAGAACAGGAGATAGTGTTATTACAGAAGGGTTAAGTTTAAGAGGTGGACTTGTTTTATAGTAACCCACTCCTGTGAGATCTCATCCATTCTGTAAGGCCAGCAATGATATCTTCAGAGAGCAGTACCTCTCAGGATGTAATTACCTCTTAAAGGTGTTTCTACCTTAATACCACCACTCTGAAGAGGAAGCTCTTAAATAAAAAATTTAGCAGAAAATACTCACTCAAACCTCATGATCTCCTCACTCCATCCATGGATGTTGCCCCTGAGAGACTAGCCATGTTCCAGCATGTGCTGCCACAACAAATGTACACATAGACAGAACTAAGTGAACTCTGGATTTATCAAACAAAACTACATGAAGTGTGGAGGAAAAAGTGGTTGAAGGGTGACAGGGCAACAGTTATAGGGAAGGGGGAATATGTTTTATTAAAACATATATATGCATATATATGAAATTCTCATTAAAAGAGAAATCTGGGTGTGGTGGCACATGCCTTTAGTTCAGTACTCAGAAGGCAGAGGCAGGAGGATCTTTGTGAGTTTCAGGCCAGCTTTGTCTTGATTGTGAGTTCTGGGGCATCCAGCAGTGTCCAGTGAGATCCTGTAGCAAAACACAGGGCGAGAGAGAAACTTTAAGGGGAAATTCCAGCTCCAGAGTCTCCAAAGCCTCTAGCCTCCATGGATGTCTGAATTCATATGCACATATCCACATGTAGACACATGCATACACATAATTAAAAATAATAAAAACTGTTCTAAAATCAGAAAGAAAAATTATGCTTTATATTTTATTTAAAAATTGTCAGAGCCACCCCTGAGAAAAGTAAGATTTTATCATAACCTCATGTTTCTTTCAAAGTTTAGTATTTGGAGTATGTGTGAATTAATTATCTTTGGGAAATATTATTACTTCTGCAGAGTTCCCTGAGTTTATCATCGTAACAGTTTCCATGCTTCTGCTTTGACAGCAGGGTCTTTGAGTAAGAACATTCTTCGGTGTACTGTCTCTTGAAGAGTGTGTATGTAGTTTATCTCAGAAACTTTCCCCCATACATCACCCGAGTTTCTACCTAAGATTCCTTCCTTCTTCTCTGGGACTCAGAAGTGTTGTGGAACCCTTTAGGAGCCCCAAGTCTCTGGTTGAAAGTAACCCCTTCCTCTAAATCCCAGACCTCTCACATAAGTTACACTTATTGGCTCAGAAAATGACTTTGTGTCATGATTGCTTTTATTCATGTAGAGCAATCACTGTGAACTGAAAGGAAATTTCACATGGATGAGACATGTATATAAGGGTCATTTTATATGTCTGCCTTCGTAGATTATATTTCTTCCTCTTGGTGACTGATCACTGATTCTTGTCTGATTCACTTCTATTTTTGTCCTTATACATTTGGTGTAGAAAGGATGCCTCTCATTCCTCTTCCTCTTGGGATGATTCTTATTTCCCCTGAGTCAATTGGCATAATCCTCCACACCTCACTGCCTGGCCACATGGTTCCTTCAGAGAAGTACTCTACAAGAAACCAGAGCCAAGCAGGTGCAAGGAAGTACTGTCAAGGTTTCTGGGAAGCCAACACACCCTGAAAGGCAGAAGGAAACAAATGAGCAAAAATTAGTATCATGGTTTGCCCTTATGTATCCCACATTTTACCTGTTGATGACAACTCTGCTGTTCTTGGTTTTAACAAGATGGTCTTTGACAACACAGAGAATACTAACAAACACAATCATCTTGAGCTAACAATCAGTTTCTGTCTCTATACATTGTAATTGGAGGCTTAATATTACTTATAAATGTTGAGCTGATGGCTCAAGCTTATTACTAGCTAGATCTTGTATTTAAATTAATTTCTATTAATCTGTGCATTGCCATGTGGCCATGACATTACCAGTTTTCTGGCATCTTTCTTCTCTGGCAGCTGGCAGGCATCTCCCTGATCCTGTGCTTTTTCACCTCTATATTTGCTTGTATTTCACTCTTGGCTCTATTCTCCCTTGCCATAGGCCAAAGTAGCTTCATTTATTGACCAATGAGAGCAACACAATTCACAGTGTACAGAAAAACCATCTCACAGCAATACATGAAGGCAAAGACATTGGGATTTATCTCAGAGAACTGGGAAGATTTTAAAAAGTCATATGTTTGAAAGAATTAAGGCGTGGACACTTACAAAAATTGTTGTATTGCTATGTTTATTTATAAGTGTGATATAGGGAGGTCATCTTTATATCTGTTGTTTTCATTGGTTAATTAATAAAGAAACTGCTTGGCCTGATAGGTCAGAACATAGATCGCGTGGAGTAGACAGAACAGAATGCTGGGAAGAAGGGAAGTGAGGTCAGACGCGATGGAGCCAGCTGCCAGGTCAGACATGCTGAATCTTTCCTGGAAAGACACCACTTCGTGGTTCTACACAGATTATTAAAAATGGGTTAATCAAGATGTGAGAATTAGCCATTAAGAGGCTGGAACTATTGGGCCAGGCAGTGTTTAAAAGAAAACAGTTTCTGTGTTATTATTTCGGGTGTAAAGCTAGCTGTGCAAGAGCCCGGCAGAACGAAAAGCAGACTTGCTCACCTCATCACTACGTAAGTGGTTGAAAGAATCTGGGATTTAGATTCAGAGCTGTTATTAATCCAGGGCAAATTCTGCCATTTTTTTCTGTTGCCTGGGTAGCCTCATGTATTAGCTAATTTTCTGTTGCTGCAATAAACCTCCATAGCCAATGTCACCTGTGAAAGGAGGAAAGTTAAGTTGGGCTTATGATTCCAGAGTAAGAGAGAGTCCATCCTGATGGTGAGGGATGACAGCATGCAGCAGGCAATTCCGTTAGGAAAAAAAAAAAAAAAAAAAAAAAAAAAAAAAAAACAATGCAGAGAGAAGGAACTAGAAGTGGGTCTAGGCTGTGAATTATAAAAACTGGTCCCTAGTGACACACTTTATCCAGTAAGGCTATACCACCAACTGGGAATCAAGCATTCAACTCCTCAGACCTGTGAGGGACATTCTCATTCAAACCACCACAGCTGTATTCCTGACATGTATGTTGTAAGACTTGATGTCTTCTTCGGAAAAATGAAGCACATTTAACGACATGGTTCTTAAACTGTTTTAAACATTTTTTGCCATTTTCAGAATCATACCAGTGTCTAATATGAAATTTTAGTGACACAGATAGTGCTTTTCTTTCCTCCTTCCCCTTTCCGCATGCACTCACCCCTTCTCAGGTGTGTGACTATCTTCCTATACTAAATAAACCTGAGAGGTTGCTACTAGGAACCTGAATGTTTCCTTGCAAGATGGCATAGCAACACAATGCTACAAAGACAAAAGAATGTTAAAAATAAAAGATACACACATTAAGGTTTTGTGTTTGCTGTGCAAGGATGGGGACTAGAGTTTATATCATCAGTATCCATAGTAGATAGGGTGTGGCAGTGCTTGCCTGTTGTCCCAGTAGCGGATGGGTGAAGATGATATGGCTCCTAGGGCTCATTGGCCATCTAGTCTAGCAGAGTTGACAAGTTCTAGCTTAACTGTGGGACTCTGATTAAAATTTAAGGGTGGACCGATTGAGGAGGATACCTGGCCAACACACAGACACACAGACACACAGACACACACACACACAAAGAATCTTGCCCTAAATATATTCTGTCATAGCTGCTCCACCACCAACTTTTTACCCAGAGAAATAATGGGCCAAGTACAAATCTGGTTGATTGCTGCTCTCCAGTTAACCTTGAATCAAGATGACAAGAAGATCAGGAAGTGGAAAAGGAGGAATGAAAAGGAAGAGACAGCAGCTTGGTGAAGAATCCAAGGTTTCTCCAGGGAATGAAGCTAAACTCCACTAATCAAAAGAAGTGAAATCTTTTGTGAAGTCTTTGCCTGATTCTTCTAGGTTTTTAATTCTGTTTCTTTTATTATTTGCCTATGGGTCCTGGCATGGTTCCAAAAGCTCCCAAGAGATTTTCAGAGAATCTCCCCACTGTTCTCTGTCTTTATCCATAACACACCATGCAGTTCTGTTAGAGGATGAATCAGAGATGTGTGTGTGTGTGTGTGTGTGTTCATGCATGCCAATATGATTTAAAAGCTTCCTGCTTCTCCTAGTGCTATAATAAATGTTTGTTTGCATTTTCTCATAAAGGTATTTTATAGAGGAGGTGCTTTGTGTTATTTCATTATTTTTCCAACTGTAGAGAAGATAAATTTTGATGTCTTTGTTTGCTCTCATGGAGTCCTATGTGTACATTTAAGTTGTCTTCTCTAGAAAAAGGAAAAGATAAATATACAAAGATGAATTAATATATTACAGAAAAGAATCAGAATCAGAAATTTTCCCTAACATCTGTCTGGTAGTATGGAATAGATTCTGTTTGCTCTGGTGTTTTGTTCCTGCCCTTATCTTTCACCTGAGTGTGTGAGCTGGGCAAAATCACTTCACTTAGCCTCACTTAGGAAATCCCTGCTCTCCTGCTTCCATTTGGTCTTGGATTCTCTTTCCTAGTTTGGTATCAATGCTCGGGAGAGGTAGTCTGTTCTCTAAGCATCCCTCTAAAACAGGACCAGCATTTCTGGATTACCTAACTTGAACCTCATATTTAAAATCAAGAGCTAGAGATGCAACTGAGGTCAAGACAGACTGTTTCTAAGAAAGCCACCAGCGTGTTGGGTACATGAGAAGATAAATCAGTGTGTGATCCAGCATAATCGTATCAGCCTTCCAGTTCTTTAATTACCCTCCCTCCGATACCTGATAGAGGTAGTGTACTTTCTTTATAATAACCTTTTAAAATTATAATTTTCAAGGACATCAATATTTCTCCTACTTCTAACATGACTGATAATAATATAGCAAATGATAACTACCATTTTATACGGGTTTGTATCAATCGCTGTGCTAAAACCTCTCTGCATGCTTGTAGAGAGCTGCATTGTGCAGTGCCATGAGGGTGGTGCTGGTTTCTGCCCATCACCCCTTCTTGAGAATGTGCTCTAAGTCACGTACTATTCCCATATATGGTTAAGACTGAGAAGGTGGTCTCAGTCACATACCATCCCATATATGGCCTAGACTGAAAATGTGGCTTGAACACCTAAAGTCCTGCTGTTCTTAACCACAGAGAGTGAGGGGTCATTTAATAGCACCACATACTGAGTGCAGGGGGAAATTGTTAGGAAGGGAACAGGTACTTAGGGTCACTATCCAAAGTGAGCACCATGAAGTCTCCAAAAGAATCTCACTGGAATACGAGGAAATGCTGGCAACTGGTTAGATTCCAGGAATGTGTTTGCTTGGCTGGGACTGAGAGTTAGCTTTTCTGGCATACATCACCGGAAAGTTGTACAACATGAACCACAACTACCATGCAGCACCATAGGTGGAGCGGGAGAGCATTTTGAAGAAGAGCTCACTTTAACAAATAGAGAAATCCATTTTAATAGCAATTAAGCAGAACCTTGGAAGATGGGTAAATATTTACCAGACACATATGAAGGGCGCCCGGAGGAAGGCATTCCTGGCAGAGCATTCAGCCCAGGTAGCAGCAACTGAGTAGGTGACAATCTGCAGAAGAGTCCCAGAAAATTAAGCTTTTGAAGAGTTTGCCCCACTGGGATGGTGTGGCTGGAGGAACACTGGCTTGGGGATTCTGATTGACCTTGGAAGGATCACACCCTAGAGCAGGATGCACTCAGCTCTTGAGGGAATTTTAGGAAAAGAAGAACCATGTCAGATCCTGTCCCTAAGGCTCATCCTGGTATGATCCAGAAGATGGCTGGAAAAAGGACACACAGAGCATCTGCCTTGTTCCCAGACTTTACATCCAATTGCTAAGTACATCCTTAAAACAAGTCCTGAATGTCTCAGGAAATGACAAACTATGTGTCACTTTCAGAGCAGATGTTAGCTTACTGTGGTTTGGATTTATATCTGTGAGAAATCATGAGAGCTGAGTGGCTTCACAGCGTCGCTGTTGGATGTGCTGGGAAAGCTTGGTGGTCAAATCAAGTCTTGCTGCTGATTATGAAAAACATATTTTTCTATTTCACCACTCAGTTAATAAACAAACATCAATTTACTGTACACAGTTTGCTGGGTGGATGGTTCACTAACACTGGGGACCAAACATGATTTAATGCCACTGGGACCACTGGTAATAAATGTGGCCATAGGCAATAGTTATCAAGCTATGTCAGACATTTTGCTAAGTGTTTTGCAAACATTGCTTAATTTAACCCTCACAAAAATATCACTAAAAGGTAGATTATATTACCATTTTATTATACTCATAAAGCAACATATACGGAGATATACAGTATAAAATTGTAAAGCTAGTTGGAGGTAGAATTGGAATCTTAAATTTGTCTAACAACAGAACCAGAGCTTTCGACTTGATATGTAAGGGGAATGTGATGAATTATGGGAACAGGCAAAACAGTGCAGAGATTCATTTAGAAGCTACTAGAAAACTGTGAAATCCTTCACAGACTTGTATGCTAATAACAAAGGGGATATGATTCTTACAGGTGATAAGAGTTGTGTGACGGGGAAATAATGAAAATACAGGTTCACTATATTAATGGCTTCAGGAAAGAGAACAGCGGTTGCATTTTGCATGGGAGGATCAGGAAAATGGGAAAGAGAACCATTTGCTAGGCTGGGATTTATTTATTTATTTATTTATTCCAAATTTATTCGGAATTGTGTCAATTTGACACAAACTGAAAAGAAGGGAACCTCTGGGAAATTCTTCTCTTAGATTGAGCTGCAGGCTTGTTTGTGTGGTGCTTTCTTGATTAATGATTGACGGGGGAAGCACAGCTTACTTTGGGTGGTGATACACCTGAGAGACTGGCCCTGTTGTGTAGAAGAACACAAGTTAAGAAAACACAAGGAACAAGTCAGGAAGCGGCATGCCTCTAAGGTCTTTGTTTCACTTTCTTTCATGCTTCCACTCCTGCTTTGACTTCCCCATATGATGAACTATGACCCAGACTTGTAAGCCAAATAAGCTTTTCCTCCCCAAGCTGGTTTTCATCAGTGTTTTGTCTCAGCAACTGAGACAAAACCAAATTCTAAACATTGGCATAAGTAATGAAGCATATGTAGTGTCATGGGCGGGGATGATCTAAAACAATTGCGGCAAGGAGTAGTGAGATGACAGAGAGAAGACTAATGATCATCTCTGGAATAAATTACCACTGTGGACAACTGAGGCTCTGATTCAGCAAGTACTCCAGGTGGTACCCATTGCACTAGTCTTAGTTTGGGTTTCTGTTAATAATTTCATCAGAACAGCAAGGGAGCTGTGTAGTTATTCCTCAACATAATCCTGTCACTGACCAATTAACACCTACCTCATTATCTCCCAAGAATGTCCACCTAGCCCTAACTCAGAGATCAGCCTGTGAGCAGAAAACATCCAGCAGTTATAATAGGATAAGTCGGGAATATACTAACACAGTGTACCTGAGGGTATTGGACTAGGCACCAAGAGCATTGGTTCTTTAGTTGCTTTTCTCATTGATTTGACCAAAAATCTGGCAGGAAATAAACTCAGAGAGGAAATGTTTGCTTGGGATCATGGTTGAAGGGGGTCCAGTCCATCCTGTGGAGAAAGAAGGCTTAGTGATGGTAGCAACATGGGCAGTGGAAGGAATGTACTATGTGTTCCTCATACCTAAACAAACCAGTAAGCTGGAAATCTGGGACAAGATGTTGGGTTTGGTTTATCCTGATGGCACCTACATACTTCAACTAGCTAGGCATCATTTTCTAAAGACTCCACTACCCTTCAAAGCAGTACGACTAGCTTGGAACCAAGCATTCAAATAAAATGTCGTCAGACAGCTATTGTATTTGAACTGGAGGCACTCCCATTGCCAAGGACGCAGGAGTACTCCTCTTGGCCAGTGTTGACTTAGATAAACAACTGCATGTATGAGGAGGGCCCGCTTGTTTATCCAAGCCACCTGGCTAGCTTAGCCCTGAAATAACCACACAGAAACTATATTATTTAAATCACTGCTTGGTCCATTAACTCTAGCTTCTTATTGTCTAACTCTTACATCTTAATTTAACCCATCTCCATTTATCTGTGTATCGCCATATAGCAGTGAATTACCAGCAAAGATTCGGCATGTTTGACTCTGGTAGTGGCTCCATAGCATCTCTCTGACTCTGATCTTCTTTCTCCCAGTCCAGTCCTCCCCACCTACCTAAGTTCTGCCCTATCAACAGGCCAAGGCAGTTTCTTTATTCATTAATGGTAATCACAGCACACAGATGGGACTCCCACATCAACTGCAGTTCTAGTACACTGCTCCTGAAGAAAGTAAGAACATCTTTCTGATGCATTGATGCCCTGGGAGTGGCTCACAGGGAGACCAGAGAAGCTTTCTCTGAAGAGATATGGACTAAGTTGTGATAGTTAATAGGGATTAGTCTGTCAGGCTATAGATTTACATGGGAGACACAGCTCTGGGCTAGTCTGTGGGGGTAGTTTCTAGAGCATATTCACCCTACACATGAACAGCACTGAATTAAACAGCAGCAACGGCTTCTCTACCATGCTGGACTAAATCTCTGAAATTTGAAGCAAAATAAACCTTTTGTTTCATGAGCTGCCTTGTCAGGCATTTTGTCGCAGCAATGAGAAAAGTAGCTGAACTCAGAATGCTGGCATGCAGAAGCAGCAAAGGGTGTGAAGCCGAGAAGAGCATGTCAAGTTGGGATAGTATTTAAGAAAGCCAGTGTGGCAGTGGTCGGAGACAGATGAGGCTGGGGATTGAAGAAGGTGGGATGGCAGGTAAATTTCTGTAAACTGAGAACCAGTTACAATGACATATCCCCCTTCATACTGGGTATCATGTTGATTCAGTTACCAGTACTATCTTGGTCCCTGAGAAATGACTGTAACTCCAGAAACTATTAAGTTGGTCAAGTACAGGGTACGTGAATGCAGCCAACCCTATGATCCACCTGATGTCATTCAAAGTGAGTGGCTACATATGTTATTTAGGATGCATTTGGATGTTCAAAAAATCTGTTAGTTGCATGAGTCAAATAAGATGGATATTTTTCTCCCATAGGATATATGTGATCAGGCTTCCATCCTCAGAGATTTGGATGGTGTTCTGTTGCCTTGATTATTCCCTCCTCTTTGCCAGCCCCTGTCTATTCTTGATCCTAGGGCTGGTTCCAGTAGTAACTTCAGTGGTGATTTGTTTTGTTCTAGAAGGTGAGGGGTAGCCTATTTTCTTGACCATGGGATGCACATATTTAGATCATGTCTTAATAATACAAATATTGATCCTATCCTTGGACCAACAATTGTCCATAGAGAATTTCTAGAGAAGAATGACTTGGTTTTGAGTAACACTAACCATTAGAGATAAAATCAGGACTCTTGTGAGCTCAGAGAAAACAAGGGCATCTGAAGGTACTTATATTAATTATGAAAACAGGATAGATAGACTCCAAAGTAATTTTTTTTAATAAATAAATTTATTATTTTACATCCTGATTGCAGTTTCCCCTTTCTCTTCTCCTCCCAGTCCCTCTGCTGCTACCAGCCCCCAATCCCAAGCCACTCCTCCGTTTCTGTTTAGGAAAGGACAGGTCTCCCATGAGTATCAACAAAACATGGCATATTGAGTTGCAGGAAAACTAAGAACGTCCCCATGTATTAAGGCTGGGCAAGATGACCCAGTATGCAGAGTAGGTTCCCCAAAAACCAGTAAAAGGATTGGAGACAGCCCCTGTTCCCACTGTTAGGAATCCCACAAGGACTAAGTCACACAACTGTAACATATATGCAGAGTGCCTAGGTCAATCCTACGCAGGCTTCCTGATTGTCTGTTCAGTCTCTGGAAGACCCTTTTTGTTACCTACTCTTTCTGGGTCTATGGATTCTAGCATAGTTATACTTTATTTTACAGCTAATATCTGCTTATGAATGAGTACATACCATGTATGTCTCACCTAACTCAGGATGTATTTTTCTTGTTCCATCCATTTGCCTTCAGATTTTCTTGCGTCCTTGTTGCGATTTTGTTTTTCTAGACAAGGTTTCTCTATGCAACAGCTGTGACTATCCTGGAACTTGCTTTGTAGACAGGCTGTATTCAAGCTCCCAGGCTGTTGCTCTGCCTCTTGAATGCTGGTATTAAAGGAGTGTACCACCACTGCCCAGCTAGTTATTGTTTTAAAAGATAAAAACAAGAAGGAATAAACAGTTGAGTTTACCTCTAGAAGCTCTCCACTTGGGCTGATTTCATGTCTTCTTCAGAAAGCCCTAGAAAACACAGGTTTAATAATTGGTAAGTTTCAAAGCGTGGATTCTTCGAAAAATAGTCACTTGAGATGACCTGGTATTGCAGTGACAAGCTTGGATCCAAATCCAGGTTCCAGTATTTACCACATGTCTGATGTCAGCAATTAACTTAAATTCCTTGTTGTTATTATCAGAATACCAGGGATATTAAAATCCACAGAGAATCATGCACATTATCATATGATATCATATTCATTGAAATCACAGAACTGTGCTGGGCTCAAGATAAGAATCTAATAAAGTTAAGCTATGTCATTACTTGTTTGCTCAGTACAGAATACACCCTTTGTGTTATGAAAAACAAGTGCCTGAACCTGTGATGTGTGATACGAGGTGCCCATCTGGAAGGCATCTTTGGGAATAGGTGAGCCGCCACGAATTTAAATTGATTCCTCATAGATGTTTGGTTTATAAATCAGAGTTGGAAAAGGCAGCTAAGGCATTGGAAAGTGCTTCCCTGATAACCTAATCAGGATACCAAAGCTTCTAAGCACAGACATGACTGAGCCCCTTTAAGGAACAGATGCGCTTAACTAGCAATGAATGGAGTGATAACCAAAGCATAATTAGTGGGAAGGCACGATGATACTGTTATTAGATTGGGGATGTGTGGAATTGAAGAGGACTCCAAATACCCTTCTTTCATTGAAGTAAAATCTTTAGAGGGGATTGGAGCTCGGGGAGTGAGATGAGAATGAGCTTCCCGAGGATGAGTCCATTGTGTACGCCAGATCCCATCCAGCCATTCGGTAGTTCTGCGCATCTCTCTCCTGAGAGAATGAGAAGATAATTTTCAAGGCAGCTAAGCCCACATAACTGCTAAAATGGAAATGAAATTAATGGAATAGTTTTTATATTCCCTCTCACACTCATCTACAATAAATCACACAAAGCCAGAGCAATTTATGCATTTATCATACACATATTCCTTTTCCTCCTAATGGCTACACATCTGTCCTTAAATTCCAGGGAAATGGATTCAACGTCTAAACAGCTATTGTAGCAGTTAATACCGAAGCCCCTAAGTGGCCAGAATGCCAAGGATAAGTGATGGCACAGTACTTTGTTCTAAATGAAACGTCTTTATCACCTCATCCACGGCTTGGAACGGTTCAGAAGAAGGGATAGGAAGCTGTAAGAACTGAGCTAGGGAATACAGGAAGCAAAGAGACATCTTCAGGACATGGTGCGTTACTCATGAACTCACTTCAACTGTGGTCATCTGCACAGGATTGGGCTTGTTAGCATTTCATCACAGACAGGGAAGGGGTCCACGAGGCCCTAACTCTCCAGTTGAAATTATCAACAGTTCATATTAATTGGTAAAGGAGGTTATCATAGTTATTCTTGCCAGCTTGACACAAACTGTTTATAACAGGGGAGAGGGAAACTCACCTGAAGAATTGCCTCCATTCGATTGTGCTGTGGGCATGTCTGTGGAGCATTTGCCTATCACTACTGATGTGGGAGGGCATAGATCATGGTAAGCAGTGCCATTCCTGAACAGTTGGGCCAGGTTGTGTGTGTGTGTGTGTGTGTAAAGGTAGGTGAGCAAGCCAGAGGAAGCAAGCCAGTGTGCAGCCTTCCTTTGTGGCTTCTGCTTCAGTTCCAGGTTCTAGCTATACTTCCCTCCATCATTAACCAAAACCTTAAGACAAATAATCCCTTTCCTCCTCCAGGTTGCTTTTGGTCACCATTTTATCAAAGGAACAGAGGAGGAGACTAGAATTATCATTTTCTTCAATGGTATATACATAGATAAGTCACCCTTGTATCACTAAATACCATTCCTCCAAACATTCAACCAAGTACCTTTTATTAATTTCAGTGGTCCACACACAAACAGCAGACAGGAAAGTAGGAGGAGGGAAGTGGGGATGAACATGACTGAAATTCATTGCATAAATATATAAAAAAAAAAGTGAAAGAAGAAAAAGAAACAGGGATGTAGTCCATTTGGTCTTGTGTGTGAGACTGTCAGGAAGGGGTGGGATGCTCAAACTATGAAGAGACCAGCCCAATCTTGTGTCATTCTTTTTGTCCACTGGAGATACTGTGCTATTTCATTGTTTGCTGTGTGCAGAGAATCCCACAGCAAGGAAGCCTTGCTCCTGTCCTGTTCTTACTTAAGTTTCCTCGAGAGCTGAAAGCAAAAGCATCGGTGACTCGGGGCTTTTGAAAGGAGAATATATTGTTAGCATTGAGGAAAACAAATGGACAGTCTCTTCATCGAAGTTGACTATCCCTGGTGTGATATGCCTTTCTTCTGTAATCCAAAAGGACTCTGTGTGTCAAAGAATGGCACTAACCATTCCTTGCCTAGAGGACCAGGGCAAACCAGGGCATCCAAGACAAAAGGACTTTCTCTTGTCTTTCTCAGACCTTTAAGTTTAAAATTCTATTTTGTCGAAAGTCAGCAAAGAAAGAGTATCATAGACTGAAATCCTAGAGTGAAACCGTCTGAAAACTGTAGTGGGTGCCCATGGCCGGGCCTGTGTTTCTCAGATGTGTTTGACCCTTGGCAGCCCAGCTGATAGGATTGGTATGTAATGGTGAAGTTAGGTCTATTTGAGTGGGTATTATTTGTCCTGCTTGAGGATTAGTGTGTGAATTCAGAGTGCATCTGGCATCTGACTACAGGAACAAAGTGGCTTAAACAAGCAAGGATTTCTATTTACTTGTGTAATATGGACAACAACATAAGGTAATGGTGTTTCTAGAGGTTCAGATTTAGTTTTTGCTTTGCACCCTTAGCAGCCATTATTAAACTTTGCTTACCTTACCAGATTTTTTTTTCTGATAAAATGTTAGCTCCCCTTACTGATAGAAGACAGCTTTTGTCCCTCTGTAGAGCAGGGGTGTGTTTTTTTAAATTAATTTATTTATTTCTTTATTAAAGATTTCTGCCTTCTCCCCGCCACTGCCTCCCATTTCCCTCCCCCTCCTCCAATCACGTCCCCCTCCCTTGTCAGCCCTAAGAGCAATCAGGGTGCCCTGCCCTGTGGGAAGTCCAAGGATCACCCACCTCCATCCAGGTCTAGTAAGGTGAGCATCCAAACTGCCTAGGCTCCCACAAAGCCAGTACGTGCAGTAGGATCAAAAAACTATTGCCATTGTTCTTGAGTTCTCAGTAGTCCTCATTGTCCACTATGTTCAGCGAGTCCGGTTTTATCCCATGCTTTTTTCAGACCCGGGCCAGCTGGCCTTGGTGAGTTCCAGATAGAACATCCCCATTGTCTCAGTGTGTGGGTGCACCCCTCGCAGTTCTGAGTGTCTTGCTCGTGCTCTCTCTCCTTCTGCTCCTCATTTGGACCTTGAGATTTCAGTCCAGTGCTCCAATGTGGGTCTCTGTCTCTGTCTCCTTTCTTTGCCTGATGAAGGTTAATATTCAGGAGAATGCCTAAATGTTTTTCTTTGGGTTCACCTTCTTATTTAGCTTCTCTAGGATCACAATTATAGGCTTAATGTCCTTTATTTATGGTTAGAAACCAAATATGAGTGAGTACATCCCATGGGCACAGGAGACCACTTCCTACGTATAACCCCAGCAGCACAGACATTAAGGGCATCATTGAATAAATGGGACCTCCTGAGACTGAGAAGCTTCTATAAAGCAAAGGACACTGTCATTAAGACAAAAAGGCAACCCACTGACTGAGAGAAGATCTTCACCAACCCCGCAACTGACAAAGGTCTGATCTCCAAAATATATAAAGAACTCAAGAAATTAGACCCTAAAAGGCTAATCAACCCAATTATAAAATGGGGCACTGAGCTGAACAGAGAATTCTCAACAGAAGAAGTTCAAATAGCCAAAAGACACTTAAGGTCATGCTCAACTTCCTTAGCGATCAGGGAAATGCAAATCAAGACAACTATAAGATACCATCTTACCCTGAGCAGGGATGTGTTTAAGGTGGGAAGACTGGGACAAGTGTTTGGGTAGTTGTTCTAATTTCCTATCTGTTGCTTTGTTAAAGTACCCTCACCTAATTTGATAGCTAATGCTACCTATTCCTACCTGTCTCCATCCTCTGACACAGGGAAACAGAACAATTCTCTCTTCTCACTAAGGATTCTATTTTTCCATCACGTGTTAGAACTAGACCGTATTTCCTTCCTAGGTGTGTGGACCTTCGCCACAAGAGACTGAACAAGTGGCCTCCATTGGCTTTGGTCAGTTAAAGGTTCTGGCTTCTGGGGTTTGGCATCTTGAATAAAGTTAGGTACACATGTGGACAAGAAGAACATGGTAAACAGCTGAAGATGCATCTTACAAATGCTGAAGCAAGCTAGGATGCATCACATGCCGTAGTGCAAGCTAGGATGCACGACATGCTGCAGTGCAAACTTAGAGTTAGGTTTTCAGACAGTCTTTGAATCAAGACAGATGCCTGTTTCAGTCAGGATTTAATGAAGCCACATGCTTTAGCCTTCCATAGTCAGTTCACCCTGCCCGTGTGTAAATGACACCTTTCAGCCTTGCCTTCCTCTGGCCCATTGGCCCTGTTGTGACTGTGGTGGTCTCTGAAATTCACAATCATCACTCTTTATTCTCAACTTTGGTGACTGGGGACAATCCTCTAGGGTATCTCCAGGCTTGAAACTCATCCTGAATACGGGAGAGGTGACACTATCTTATGGACTGTGGGCCCCAGACTGAAGGACTCAACAGAAGGGGAGAGTATTCCTTTCTCTCTGCTTTCTCACTACAAATCTTGACTCCCTCTTGCCACCAGGGTTTCCCCATCAGGCCCTGAGCCCAGATAAACAGTGTGTTTGCTAAGGTAAGTGTGACTTTTCTTATTTCTGTGACAAAATGAGAGACAAAGACAAGTTAAGGGAAGAGTGCTTATTTCAGTTCACAGTTTGAGGGCACTGGGACAGGAACATGGGGCAGCTGGTCTCACTGGATCCATAGCTGGGAAACAGAGAGAGATACCTGTTGGTGCTCACCTCCTTTATATTAAAGAATTCCTATCATTACATGGAAGTTCTCACTTCAGTTAACCCAATAAGAAAAGCCCTCACAGACATGCTTAGAGGTGTTTTGCCTAGTTGCTTCTAGATCTCATGAAGGTGAAGGTATTAATCACCACAGTGATGGATTTTGTCACAAAAGACAGAGTAAAGTGATGGATTGAGGCACCATCTAAATTTGTTTTCCCCTCAGTTAACTCATGTATTCTCAAGAGTGTCAGGATAAAGTCTCAAGTTCTGTTTGTGACTTTCAAATTCCCACAACCCTGGCTGATCTCCAGCCCCAGATCTTAATCTTCCTGTTCACATTTGAAGCTGGTTCCAGACTTACTCAAGTCTTCAGCACAACTAATTTCTCTTGCTGCTGAAGCCAGGGCATACTACCCTGTGTGTCCTGATCATTCTCATGCTGCTTCTGGTACAAATCACTCTCTGCCATCCCTCCACACTGTCATTCCTCTGGGAAGCCCTCCCTGGTGTCTCTCCTGCTTTGCAGTCTTTTGACACCCTCTCTTGGCATTTATAATTGTCTATCAAAAATGCTACAAGAGGAAATTCTGTCCTTTCTCGAAGTGCTGGAGTGAACACACAAATCTCAGACATTGGACTCAGGAGATAGCTTGGTTGGCAAAGTGTTTGCCATGAAAACATGAGAATCTAAGTTTGAGCCTCATAAACCCACATGGAAAAGGCCAATGTGGTCACTTGTAATTCCAGCTCTGGAGGGGTCAGATGCCCACAGCTTGCTACTCAGCCAGTGTAGACTACTTGGGGAGTTTCATGCTGGTGGGAGGACTTATTTTAGTAGATAAGATGGATATTTGATCAGTGATATCTGAGTTTGTCCCCTGACCTCACACAAGTACATACATTCATGTTCTCACACATGTATATGTCAATGTCACATATATAAAACATACACACACACACATGTAGAATCAAACATCAGACCTTAGGAAATGAAAAGATAGTGTATCATAGATGAGTAGGCACTTGTGACCTCAATATCTAGGTCAATGGGAAGATGAAGCAGAAGATGAGACTAGAAACTGCTTCTATGAGCAGGGCTTCTCTCTTCAATAAGTAATGTCTTATTGCTTACAGTTTATATTGTAAAGGAATCTGTTGTCTCACATTTAAATATTTGCTGTTTTGTTTTCCTTCCACTTTACAAATAAATGAGTATTCTAGGATACTTCTTCAGCAGACTTTCCTCTAAACTGCTTTACCAGGCTTGTTAGCACCTATTTATGGTAAGTTAGAAGTAGACAGTAGGACTGAGGGCCCATGGGAACTGCAGGAGCTAGGCTACTGATAACTCCAGGGTTATGGTAATTGTCTCATAAGGAAGACAAAAGCATCAGCTGAGTTCTCATATCTATACTTGAAGCTCCTCATAATGCCCAGGCTTGTGAATGAGCAGACATCCTCTTACTTGATCTTTTTTGAGTTGAGATTTTATTATTCATAATGAATCACGAATGTGGAATTAAATCAGAAGTGTATTGATTGGTTGACAAGAAGGTCCATTTCATCTTTGTGGTTAGCAGAGGAAAGATTTGTTTCTCCCACAGCACCGAAGAGTCAACTATGGGAAAAAGGAGAGGAAAGCCAATGATCAAAAAACAAAAACAAAAACAAAAACAAAAAAGGGAAGGTGCCTTTTTAATTGCCTCAGCACACATCATGAGTTGCTCTAGTTGTTTTGTTTGCTAAGGATAGGACTTCATTTGGAATGGGCAAAATAAAGGCAACTCTCTGAAAATTTTGCAAGTGCCATTTTTGCCAATTTTAATTTTCTGAAAGTCAATTTGGCAAAAACATCCATTTTAAGTTTTAATTTAAAATTCAAAGTGTATGATATAAAACAATCCTATAATAAATAAAAATTAAAAAGAAATTATCTTCTCCATGCTGAACATTTAGTTCCAAATGATAAAGTGATATTCTGACTATCATGTTCAATAGCTAACGCTATTAACCCTTAAACTTTTGTCTTTCACTACACACTTGTAATGAGTAGATTTGTTGTGTTGGGCTTAATAATTATTGTGTGTCTAGGCTTTCTAGTTGGCCTGGACCTGTTGGTTGGCAGTAACCACCCCTTCTTCCTGATCTCTTCCAAATCAGTTGAATTTCCAGCACTTGCTGGGCTTTTGTTGTACAAGGCAAGGAATCCAGTGTTTGTGGGAGAATATACAGGAGAAATAGAACATTATCCATGGGAGAGGTCACAGTACATAGCATGAAACTGCTTCACAGGTTGCCTCATTACATCCCCATGCCCAAGACTCTGGACCAATACTAATCTGCCACATTTGTGCCATTATGTCTTTTAGAACCACTACAGTGGTTAAAGAGCCTGGGTTTTAGTACTGATTCAGCCATGTACTAACTTATATAAGTTACAGTAAGCTGTGTTTTAATGTAGTAAGCAATATCCCAAGTCTCAGTGTCTAAATGTCCTTTAACAAGCTATTTCGTTAAGAAAAATACTATTGTGTATGCATGCCTGTGTGCATGATGCATGAGTAAGCACGACATTTGCCATGGTGCATGTGTGGTGAACATAAGAAAACTTTGTGGAGTTGTCTCTTTTCTTCTGCATTTATGTGCATCCTGGGGGTCTACCTCAAGTCCCCAAGGCTTTACAGTAAGAACCTTCGCGCTATTGGCCATCTATCCAGTCTTTAATGCTATTTCCGGCTGATGTTCTATGTCCAGTGTGAGTCAATAGGGAGATAATCAGGTCATCCTTGCAGTTATGGAAGGTCCCTGTAAATTTTATCATTGTATAACTATACAGCTTAAGCACTTGGCCTCCTTGGTCATGATGTTAGAGAAAGAGAAAATAGTGACAGTCAAGCATAAGCTCTTAAAATCTACTCATAAGTCACATTTACATTTTATTGTCCCACTTAAGTGACACTGTTATACTTAAAGAGATCAGGCGATGCTTCTCCTTGTATTTATTTAGAAGAGAGCTTGATATTTGGAGAACATTAGTATTGTCATCCCAAGATAATTGTTCTGTTCCTCTGTGAAGTCATCTGTAACATAAGGCTAATAACATTCATGTCATCGAGCTGCCTATGAAGTTAAAATGAAAAGTGGAGTAGAGAAAGGCTGAGTGCTTTATTTGGCAACCAATCAATAAAATCAACTATTAAGATTATTGGTCCAAATATATATCTTTAGCCATAAAGATCATATTATAGTCTCACATATACAAAATCCATTGTGGTGGGGAATATACGGAAAGAGAAACAGTTGCAGCTTTAGCACACTGGGACAGAACAGTATATATCCATTATATTACAGAGTCGTTTAAAACTATACTTAATGGGGCTGAGGAAATTGCTCAGTCGATATATTTGCTGTACAAGTATCCTCATGTTGTACATGTTCGGATTCCCCAAGTTAAGATTTCCAGTACCCATGTGAAACCCAGATGTGACAGTGTACATCTGTTATCCCAACATTGGGGAACAGAGAGAGAAGGGTCCTAGAGACTCACTAGCAAGTCACATAGCCCATTGGTGAGCTCCAGGATCAGTGAGTGAGCTTGTCTCAAAATATAAAGTGGAGAGCAATAGAGGAAGACACCTGACATCAGTCTCTGGCCTCTACACTTTCATGAATGGGTACATGCACCTATGCAAAACTTTACATACACATGCATATTATACACACATATGCATGCACTTAAAAATGTGCCTTTCATTTAAAAGGTCCAATTAACCAATTTTCATTGAAATGAATAAGTTGTGTTATTTTGCATTTTGTTTGATGTTTTCTTCCTTTCTTATAAATAGCAGTATCAACCACACATCCAAACTGTGAAGTTAGACATCTGTTTTCTTTCACTACCTATTTTAGTCAGTTAGAAAAGCCCCATTAATTCTGCTTTTACATCACCTGCTTCAAACTCACATTATTGTTGTGGGTAGAGTTTTTATGTGCCCTTCACCTTGAGTTCATGTGTGGAAGTAGTAACCTCAGTATGACAATATTAGAAGGTAGAGCCTTTGGAAGATAATGAGGTTTATATTTATTCATTAATGTAGAGCCCCATGTGATGGGATCCATGCCCTATTAGGAAGAGAAAGATTCACCAAAACACTCTCTCCTCCATCTGACATTGCAAGAAGTTTGGTCCTTCAGGCCAGAATGAGAATCCTTATTATACACATAGAAAAATCCATTTTTTCCTTCTGTATTATAGCCATCAGTAGTTTTTTTTTTTTTTAATTTCATCATTTTACCAAGAGTTGTAGAGCTCACTGTAGGAAAACACAGTTCTTCTGAAGAATACTGTATTCTTTTCTAGAGTTGTGGATTTCCTCCAGCGTTCAATCCATTGGCTTACACTGGCTTCTGATTCTTTGGCCTGGGCTCCTGGCATACATTCAGCTTACTTCCTGGTGCCCAGTGATTCTCTCCATTTCCAAGGAAAACTGTCACCAAAATTAGTCAAACACAAAGGCCACTATTGTCCTCCCTTCCTCCAGTGGTTTCTCAGTGTTAAGATTTTAGCCCCAAACCAAGAATCATTGGCTTCTATGACTTTTCCCATTACTGAGAACAAATGCCTGACAAAAAACAACTTAAGGCTTTACTTTTGCTCATGATTTGGGATGTTGAATCCATCCTGGTGGGGAAGGTATAGCAACAAAAACCACTCACAGTGTGGTAGCGGAGTCTTTCCTATGTCTTTGTGGATTAGGAAGCAAAGAGAGAGGAATGCTCATACTGAGATAGGAACCCCAGCCTCTGAGTCAGTGGCTTTTACTTTCTCAGTCAACTCTCTTTGGAAACACTGATGTGCCCAAAAGTGTGTCTTCTTGCTCGCGACTCTGTAATATAAAAAGACTCCCTCCTATAACTCACTGTCTCCTACTCAGTTTAAGGAGAAATATTTTGTGGAATTGTCATATTCACAGTGTGAAATATGCTCTCAACAATGGCAGACATTATTAATCAAGCCTGATGCTGTTCTTCACCAAGCTCTATTTACCTTTCTCATCTCCCTCTTCTGAGACAGTCATTCACAACAGATGAGGGTTGTAGAAACAGCTCAGTGGTAGAATACATGTTTCCCATGTGTAAAGTTCTAAGTTTGATCCCTAGAAAGACCAAATAACAGCTGAACAGCCCTTCACCCAACTTAAATATAAAATAGCACACTTTTGCAATCACTTCTACTTAAATGGCTACCTAGAATTAATGGTGTCTCTATTATTGTGTATTTACCTCTTAGACATATGAAGACATGAAAAGCTTTAGAAGGTCAAAAAGAACAAGAAATGCCTGATTGAATTTCTAATATCCTCCGTTTTGCCTGCCAACCATATTATTAAGACATAATCAAGAACTGAGGCCCTGCCAGCTTTCTCCCTTCCATACTAGTGCAATATGGAATGAGAAAAGCCATCTTTGTTCAAACTTTCTTTAGGTAACCATGCTAAGGATATTCATACGTGTAGCCTCTCTGGAACTTCTAGGAGTCACAATCTACTCAGTCCGAGATTTCTAAGGCAGGGACTGTTACATGTGCTGCCAGTATTAAAGGCTAAATATGTCACAATGCTTATTAAACGTTTTTGATTTTTCTCTTGTATTATTTTGGTTACACAAACTCCAACAGTTACAGGAAACATAGAATTAAAGTGTTCCTACTTGGAAGCATTTATTTAGTTCCATTCTCTCATTAAAATAATTTAGCCTTATCTTATCTAATCTCAGTGTGATACTGAGGCAAAGAAGGTTATGATATTATGGTGAGGAACTTGGACTCTTTCCTGCCAACATTCCTCAAGGAATCAGAGGCAGGCAAAAGGAAAAAGAGGGAAAATCAATCTAAAATCAGGCATTACCTGTCGCATCTGCCACAGAGTATTTCATTGATAAAAGTCAAGTTGGAACACTCTCTATAGCACTGAGCTCTTAATGCACCAGTTATCACATAAAATCCCTCTTGAAATGAATCTAAACCCAAGACCCCACCAAGCTCACCCTTCAAGGCACAAGAATGAGACAACACAGTGTCCTGCAGATCCTCCTGACCCATCCACGCAGCTGCACTGTGAATATTCCTGACCATGGATTTCTAAGACACTCAGGTTTGATGGCTCATGGAATATGGAGGTTTGTGTATGATGATACCAGGCATGTGTGACTTTCCTTCCCTGTCTCCTATCTCACGTTCACTGCTGAAAATATTTTGATTTCTCTCTCTCACGTGCCACAGATCAACACTTTCTGTTTCAAACAATAGCCTTTTTATTCAAAAACTTCACACTGTAATGGGTAAGAATTTGAAAAATGCCTGAGGGAAATTAGTAGCATCATTTTCTTACACACTTTCAGTCTATTAACAGCATCCTCAAACTTATACCCTAACTGGGGGGATGTTCTGTTCCCAGAGTCTGCTTCTGAATTGCTTCAGCTTTTAGGAATAATGCAAGAAAAGTAAGCACGGGGCCTACAAAGCATCACAACATGTTCAAGGGAAAAAAAATATCTTAAAATAAACAGTCAAACAAATAGATAAAAATAGGGCCTAGAGAGATGATGGCTAGGCAATTAAAAGAACTTACTGCTCTTGCAGAATACCCAAGATTGGTTCCTAGCATTCTCATTGGGCATCCTCAACTATAACTACAGCTCCAGGTGGTCCAGGGCCCTTTTCTGGCATCTGAAGGCACCTGTATTCTTGGGCACAAACCTTACACTGACACATGCATATCTACATGATTTTGAAAGAAAATCTTTTAAGATATTGAAAACTGAGTGACTTCAAGTGTTCATAGAGCTAATGGGTCAGACCATGCTAGCCTTCACGCAAAATCATTAAGAATTATCAATAATTGCGACTATTTTCATTCAACGCCATCCTTGCAGAAGCAGCTTTATTGTATTACTGAGGGATGATAAATATATAACAAGGATTAAAGATTGCCGCACAGCAAGTAGACCTCTTAACCGATATGTCATTACACTGATTACAAAGGTATGCAAATGCTATAAACAGAAAAAAAGGTGTTTTTCTTTTATGCTAATTTTAGCCTGGCCCACCTGTGCATTAATTAACTCATATTCAATTAGCTAGTTCACCAAGGCAGAATTCTGTCTTGTCAGCCCGCCCTCTGTGGCACATAAGGCAGTTGGAACTTACCCTAATTTTAAACCCATACTTTTAACTTTCGCCTTTTTCTTTCTTTCTTGTTTTCTTTAAATCTTTCCCTATTTTGTTTTTTAGTTTGTTATGTTTGTTTGTTTGTTTGTTTGAAACAAGGTTTCTCTGTGTAACATTTCTGACTGTCCTGGAACTTTCTTTGTAGACCAGGCTACCCTTGAACTCATTGAGATTCACCTGCCGCTGCTTCCTGAGAGCTGTGTTTAAATGTGTGCACCACCACTGCCTGGCTGCCTTTTTATTATCAAGACAATAAAATCCAGACAAATAACTTTTGTTGACCAGATGAATTATGGATGTCTTATGGTGTAATTCTGGTAAGAATCTGTCCTTCCTAACCAGTCCATCAAGTTAGAAAAATGAATGGTCCTGGTTGCACAACTATCATGATATGCTCATGTGTTAGGCTGGTGACCATCTTGCAAGCATCTTAATTTTTTAAAATAAAAGATTCAGTTTACTTTTAATTCTGCATATGTGCATATATTTGGATGTAGGTGCACCCAGGAGTGTCAGATTCCCTGAAGCTGGAGTTATAGGTAGTTCAAGTCTCCTCAAGCAAGCACTGGGAATTCTTCAAGATCAGTTACATGCTCTTAATTGCTGAGCCACCCCTCTGGTCCCCACCCTTGCTACTCTGTGTTTAATAGTTTGATGTGAACTTGACAAAAGCTGAAGTCATCTGAGAGGAAGGAACCTCAATTAAGAAAATGCCTCCATAAAATGATGTTGTAGGCAGGCCTGAAGAGCATTTTGTTGGTTAGTGGTTGGCAGAGGAGGGCCAAGCCAATTATGGGTGGTGCCATCTCTGGGCTGGTAGTCCTGGGTTCTATAAGAAAGCAGGCTGAGCAACCCATGAAGAGCAAGCAAGTAAACAGCTCCCCTCCATGGCTTCTGCATCAGCTCCTCTCCCAGATTTTGTCCTGCTTGAGTTCCTTTCTGTTATGATGACTTCCTCTAATGATGAACAGCGATTTGAAAGTGTATGCCAAAGTGGTTGCACAAATTTGCATTCCCACCAGCAATGAATGAGTGTTCCCCTTACACCACATCCTCTCCAGCAAAGGCTATCGTTGGTATTTTTGATTTTACCCATTCTGACAGGTGTAAGATGGTATCTTAAAGTTGTTTTGATTTGCATTTCCCTGGTCGCTAAGGAAGTTGAGCATGACCTTAAGTGTCTTTTGGCCATTTGAACTTCTTCTGTTGAGAATTCTCTGTTCAGTTCAGTGCCCCATTTTTTAATTGGGTTAATTAGGGTTTTAAAGTCTAGCTTCTTGAGTTCTTTATATATTTTGGAGATCAGACCTTTGTCAGTTGCAGGGTTGGTGAAGATCTTCTCCCAGTCAGTAAGTTGCCTTATTGTCTTAATGACAGTGTCCTTTGCTTTACAGAAGCTTCTCAGTTTTAGGAGGTCCCATTTATTCAATGTTGCCCTTATTGTCTGTGCTACTGGGGTTATACATAGGAAGTGGTCTCCTGTGCCCATGTGTTGTAGACTACTTTCTACTTTCTCTTCTATCAGGTTCAGTGTGTTCCAATTAATATTGAGGTCTTTAATCCATTTGGACTTGAGTTTTGTGCATGGTGATAGATATGGATCTATTTTCATTCTTCTACAGGTTGACATCCAGTTATGCCAGCACTATTTGTTGAAGATGCTTTCTTTCTTCCATTGTATACTTTTAGCTCCTTGTTCAAAAATCAGGTGTTCATAGGTTTGTGGGTTAATATCCGGGTCTTCTATTCGATTCCATTGGTGGACTTCTCTGTTTTTATGCCAATACCAAGCTGTTTTCAATACTGTAGCTGGATAATGGAAGTAGACATGATTGCCAGGAAAATATTGGAAGCTCAGTGGTGGGGGTGGGGTAGGGGTAAGGGGAGATGGGGAAAGAAAAGGGAGAAGGGGAGGATGGGGAGAGTTTGGGGAATGGGATGGTTGGGATGGAGGAAGGGTGGATATGGGAGCAGGGAACTACATATCTTAATTAAGGGAGCCATTTTAGGGTTGGCAAGAGACTTGACTCTAGAGGGGTTCCCAGGTGTCCAAGGAGATGTCCCCAGCTAGTTCCAGGCAGCTGAGAAGATGAAGCCTGAAATGGCCCTATCCTATAGCCAAACTGATGAATATCTTGCATATCACCATAGAACCTTCACCTGGCGATGGATGGAGATAGAGACAAAGACCACACTGGAGCACTGGACTGAGCTCCCAAGGTCCAAATGAGGGGCAGAAGGAAGGAGAACATGAGCAGGGAAGTCAGGACCGCGAGGGGTGCACCCACCCACTGAGACAGTGGGGCTGATCTAATGGGAGCTCACCAAGGCCAACTGGACTGGGACTGATGGAGTATGGGATAAAACCGGACTCTCTGAACGTGGCTGACAAGGAGGGCTGACTGAGAAGCCAAGGACGATGGCACTTGGTTTTGATCCTACAGCATGTACTGGCTTTGTGGGAGCCTAGTCTGTTTGGATGCACACCTTCCTAGACCTGGATGGTGGGGGGAGGACCTTAGACTTCCCCCAAGGCAGGGAACCCCGACTGCTCTTTGGACTGGAGAGGGTGGGGGAGGGGGTGGGAGAATGGGAGGGAAATTGGAGGAGGGGAGAAGGTGAAAATTTTTAATAAAATTTTTAATAAAAAAAAAGTGTAAGCCAAATGAACCCTTTCTTCTCCAACTTGTTTTTTGGTCATACTTTTTCATGATTAGAAATTCTAATCATGACATATCATTGTTACATCAGTATCCACCTTTGCTTCAGTTGCAAGCCAAGACTTGTAATCTGATTTTTCTTTGGGCCTCCATTTCACAAATAATGACATATAGACATAGAGGCAAATAGATGGAGCTAGAAAACATCATTTTGAGTTAGGTAACCCAGACACAGAAAGACTATTACCACATGTACTCACTCATAAGTGGTTTTTAAACATAAAGCAACAACAACAACAACAACAAAAACAGCCCACTAATCACAATCCTAAGGAACCTATACAGCAATGAGGACCCTAAGAGATACCTACATGGATCTAATCTACATGGGTAGTAGAAAAAGACAAGATCTCTTGAGTAAATTGGGAGCATGGAGACCTTGGGAGAGGGCTGAAGGGGATGGGAGAGGCAAGGAGGGGAACAGAAAAAAATGTAGAGCTCAACAGAAATCAATGAAAAAATAAAACAACAACAACAACAACAACTAGCTCTTAGAACTTAATTAACCTGTTTTTATTAATCTACATTCTATCTCGTGGCTTGGTTAACTTTCATCTGTTCTATATATCTGACTTGTCCTGAGTCCCACTGGCATCTCGTGTGCTCTGAGATTCATCTGTCTGACTTCCTCTCTCTCTCTGGAAATAACATCTCTTCTTTCCTGCCTATCTATTGGCCATTCAGCTTTTTATTACTCCAATCACAATGACACATCTTTACACAGAGTACAAATATCTCACAACAAAGATTAGATGCAGTAAGAATAAATAGTTTTAGATTTATTTCCATAAGGGCAAAAATGGCCAATTACACCACCGTACCTGCCAATTTAAAGCAATCTGTGCAAGTAAATCAGTGAAAATTCAGTAGGAAGATCCAGGTGGGCTATGTTTATGGGTAAGTAAGAAGTACTGGTAAATTTTATAAGGATTTCCTCCCTGCATAGGAATTTGTATTCTTCCTTTTGGTCTTAAGATAGAGCTACATGTAACAATTTCCTGTAGCTTTATTGTTATCAGTGGCCAGGATCTTGCCTCAGTATTTCCAGGTTCTTGGTCTCTTGTTCAAAATTGAAATAAAAGTTCATACGGAACAAAGGATGAAGGATGTATTATTAAAAGCAAAGGGAGAGAACAGTGTGAAGGTGTGAATATAATTTGCCCCATATTCTCACAGGGAGTAGCACCATTAGGAGGTGTTGTTTTGCTGGAATGGTTGTGACTTTGTTCAGGATACTTCCCAGTGTCTCAGTCAACTTCCTGTTTCCTGCAAGATGTAGGACTCTCTGGTACCATGACTGCCTGCATTTTGTCATGCTCCCCATCATAATGATAATGGACTAAACTTCTGAAACTGTAAGAGAGTTACTGAAATTAGATGTTTTCCTTATAAAATTTGCTGTGGTCATAGTGTCTCTTCATAGCAATAAAATACCTTAACTAACAAAAACAAGTAAGAAATATAGCAAGATACTCAAAGGGCTCCAGTGTATTGCTTGGGGTTTCTTTTTGTGGCATCTAAGGGAAGGAAGGTCTGGTAATTAAGGAGTGTTGCTGGCATATGATTGAGAGGTTAGTTTATATAATCACTTATCTACTGAACATGTCATATGCATACCCAATAATGTGTAAAATAGTAAATATGAGATTCTTCTTAAAATCTCACTTTAGAACACATTTTTTCTTTATTGTGTATCACAAGCCATTTGAGATTGGATAGGCCTTTACACTTGTGCAATAGTATATAAGCAGTGTATGATGCAATAGAATCTGTCTACATTTTATGGCCATTAAGGGGAAAAGAACTATTTGTTGCTCACAGTAGGGTGTGCTTGCAGCTCTGCACCATGAGGATTGCTAACAGCTGGCTAGTTAAATTATTGCAAGAGGTTTGTACAGAACAATTTGTATAGGCAAAATCTCAGAATGTCAAGTATATTATTAGAAGAGGGAATTACATACCCCATACCAAGTGGAGAAAGGTGTATGCTTGCCTGTATCACTAGTACGTCCTAAGATTACTGGGTCTGGAGTTAGACAACATTGGTTGAAAGGTCAATTATTGTCACTTATAACTGAGTGAACTTGGGAAGATTTTACCTATCTATGTTTAAATTCCCTGAAAACCAATAAAAGTAAGTAGCCAATATATAGAATTATAATGAAGGTTGAGAGAAATATCACATGTAGACTTTGGCAGAACTACACACAATGACTGTGCCATAAAAAGTGTTCAGATGATACTTACAGTCATATAGGAATGAAAATTCTTGCTTGCACCTGTAGTTCAAAATTCACCTTTTATTTTCAGCAAGGAAACCCAGGGAAGGATGAAGAATAGGCCTGCTCTGTTGGGATTTTAATTCACAAATCCCCGACCATTAAGTTTGGCATCAGAGTCTTATCATTCCAAGTGGTTAGCTGATATGAAGGCATCTCAGAGTTTGGAGTGCAGAGGCCAAAAGACCTGCAAACCCAAAACTGCCTTCTCCAATAAATTGCTTTCCACATTCATACAGCCTTATCTTTCCGTGTGCAATCCCAGACGTAATACCAATGAGACATAAATGGGTTGCTATTTTTCTTTTCTTCTTTGACCTTAGCAAGGCAGAGGAATCATGCCATTGAGGATAGGTTCTGGGACTACTGACTCCTGCCCCTTATTGCCTACTGATAAACTCCCTCTGTATTAGCCCCAGTTTATAT
This sequence comes from Chionomys nivalis, assembly GCF_950005125.1. Classification (NCBI taxonomy): domain Eukaryota; kingdom Metazoa; phylum Chordata; class Mammalia; order Rodentia; family Cricetidae; genus Chionomys; species Chionomys nivalis. The sequence continues at coordinate 38,779,627 of NC_080086.1, forward strand.
TTTTTTATGTCATGTGGCTTTTTTTTACAGAGCTAGGGGGCAGTACCATAGCCTTACCCATACCAGGCAAGCACTCTGCTCCTGACCTGTGCCCTCGTCCTTGTGCTTATCATATTGACCCACCCTGCACAAATTCATTTGTGGGTTGAGTATGAAATATCCTTCACAGGCTCATATGGTTGAACACATTGTCCCCAGTTTAAGGTGACATTTTGAGAGGCTGTGGAACTTTTAGGGATGTATTCTAGCTGCAGGACATGCGTGGACGTTGATGTTTATAGTTAGGCTCTGCTTTGTTTCTTTTTTTTCTGGTTGCTCTTCTACCCAGGCAGAGGAATCAGTTTACTGATTGCATTGGAATTCTTCAGTGGAATTTTTACAGCCTAATTAGTTAAGTAACTACAGGGTCTCCTATAACCACCTCCTATAGTTCTGTGACTATGGTTAATTTACGTTCTAGACTGGTTTGATCTGTTAAGTCAAATGCAGACATGAGACCAAATCAGTATTGTCCTTTAAAGTTCACAATCTGAGTGTCAAGAGATTTCCTCTGGAGAGAAGGATTAACAGGGCTAAGTAAATATTTGCATACAAGGATATGTTTAGCAACCAGGTTGTGTGATTTGTTGTTGGTCTTAGGTCAGTGCTTTTGCAATGGTTCAATAGGGATATTGCAGGCTTTTCTGGGTTCAGTGTTAGAGGTTATTGTCAAGGGTATTGATTGTCTCCTACATCCTGATGGAAAGGCCATGTTGCTAAAGACGGCATTTACTTAGGTTGTCAAACATGGGGAAGTTGAGCTGATGCCTACATATCCTTATTATCATTCCTGGTGATGGAAGATACTCTGCACACTAACAGAGGAGAAAGGTTATCACAAATATCACCAAGCTAACAACTCCGTAAACTTCAACAGGGACTTGCCTGCAAGTTATACTGGTATAATAGTGGCACAAATATTATGGGAGTAGCTAATCACAATTTTTAAAATTAGATTTAAAGTCCACTCCATGAGATGAATCCCATTCCTGATACTAAAGTGACCAAGAACCTGTTACTAGATGGGTCTTTGACTAGGGGAGAAGTCCTCCTCACACAGTTTTTCAGCTAAAGGAAATAGCAATAAAAATTACTACTAATTACATTCTGCTATACCCATACATCAGTGCCTCACTTAGTTATCTGCAGAGAACCTTTTTCTTGCAGTATATGAGAGTTAACAGGGACTCGTAAATGGATAATGTGCAGAGACTTTAGAGCATCCAGTCCTTAAGGAAATGTCTTTATCAAAGTTGTCCCTGCAAGACACAGAGTCATGAAGACGAGGTGGTGGAAATGTTTTAAGAGGTGATAGATGACTCCAAGGAAACAGTGTCTTCAGACACAACAGGACAGTGCACATATGAACTCGTGGACACTGTGGCAGCACACACAAGACCTGTACACACAAAGCAGGTTCAAGCAAGATGGTATCCCAGTACTGAACGAAGGTAGAGAACATGGAATCCCACCCCTGTTGGTACCTACTGGCAAATAAAAGAGTTAGTTTTACCCAATGGAGCGTCACTGGCTATATCAAACATACTCCAGGGCAGGACCCTTACCCAGGAGTTGACTGACACAAAATGAATTTCAAGTTTTTTGTTTTACGGACTTTTTGTTCTATTCTGTTTTGTTTGGACTTTTTTTTTTTTCTCATTGATGTTTTGATTCTTTGGTTTTATTTTTATTTTTGTTTTTTTGTGATTTTTTTTCATTGAATATTTTTTCATTACTATATACCAATCATGGTTTCACCTCACACAGCTCTTCTAGTTCCTCCCAGATCCCTATCCATCTAATTCCTTTCCTTCTTTTTCTCTCTCGTTCTCTTTAGAAAACAAACCAAAGGCAAACAAACCAGATGGGAACAAAGAAAAATAACAAAGAGAAAACACAACATGCACACACATACATACACATACACACCTATAAAAACACAAAATTGGAAACTCTAGTATACAAGAAGACAACTAGTAAGACAAAAGAATGTCTAAATAAAGTGATGTGAGACAAAAACACCATTGAGTTTCCTTGTGGCTTTTCTGTTTTGTTTTTCAGAGAGAGAGAGAGAATTAGAAGAAATATGGCCTCGCAGTTTCTGTGCTACCGAAACTCTTTGAGTTGCTGTTGTTACAGTCATTTCATAGACGCTGTCAAAGTGTTCTGGCCTTGCATGAGATTATGCAGACAGAGGAAATCTGCCATTTTGGACTTGTGGAGTCGTCAGAATGAATTGAAAACTGGTTAGGTATCCAAGATAGTCATTATAAGCAAATGGTGTAACAGTAGCAAACAGTGTTTTCAAGATTTCCCTCCACCTTCGAATCACCTTTCTTACTGAAACTGACAGACTCTGAGGCTCCTTCTCTTAAGAGTTACAGATTTATAAAAAGATTTCTTAGTACATTTTTTAAAAAAGTGTTACAGATTTATAAATTGCCACTTAGGACATTTTGATCCTTGCAACATCCTGATTAGGCTCATTAAGTTTAAGAAATTTGTCTAATATAAAAAGCATTCATGAGTCTCTGAGGTACATGCAAAGATAAAATTTGACTACTAAGACCAGGAAAGAACACATGGAATAGAAAAGGGGACAATGAAGTAGAATGTCCCCATCACACACACACACACACACACACACACACACACACACACACACACACACGTGCAACTGGACTTTGACTGAAGTGCCCTTATGTTGGTGTTGAAGGCTTGCTAACTTGGCAAGGGTATGTAGATATTTTTCTGCTGCATGCCTGCACTTTGGGCAAGTAACTGACTGGTGCAGTATTGTAGTAGGAGCTGCAGGCCTCTTCCCACAGCCTGGCTCATGGCTGCCTGGCTAGCTTATGCCCCAAAATAGCAACACACAAACTATATTCTTTTAAACACTGCTTAGCCCATTTCTATTCATGTGTGTAGCACCCCAAGGTGCACTTACCAGAAAGATTCTAGCCTGCATCCATCCTGGGTCGGAGCTTCATCGCGCCTGCTCTGGAGAGGAGAACATGGCGTCTGTCTCTCAGAGGAGCTGCCCTGCATCTGATCTCACTTCCTCTTCCTCCCAGCATTCTATTCTGTCTACTCCACCCACCTAAGGGATGGCCTATCAAATGGGCCAAGGCAGTTTGTTTATTGACAAATGACCTTCCTCCATCATTTCCCCTTTTTCTGTTTAAACAAAAAAAAAGGAAGGCTTTAACTTTAACATAGCAAAATTACATATAACAAAACAGTTATCAAGTAAAAATTACAATATTTACATCTATTTTATCTTTATTATAACTAAGGAAAACTATAACTATAACTATCTATCTATTCTTCAACTCCATCAAAGACTCCAGAAGAATACAATATTACCTAAGCAAACAAAAAGTAAGCAATTTTCAAAACTCTAGAAATCACAGAGACATCTCGCTGCCTGGACAGTCACCCAAAGTTCCTCTGTACCATTGGGGCATCCATCTTCGGCCTAAAAGTCCACAGTATCCAGAGACATTTCCATGAAGCAGGAAATTTCAAAGGCAGTTCAGTCACTATCTGCTGTGTCCTGCAGAATGTCTCGCAGACTCCTTCATGAATCAGGAACCCTGAAAGATCATGTCATCTTTAGGCAAGTTCAGTAGTCCTCTCTCTGCGGGTTCTCTGTGTCCAGTTTATACAATAGTCCAGGCAAGAGCAGTTTCTTGCCCAAATAGCTATCAAACTCCATAAGGTGCCTCTTCGATGCCCATCTTCTTCTTGAAGTAGATTGGTGCTGCCAGGAGCAGACGTGTCTCATTGTTATAAAAAACCCTAAGTTATTAAAACATTTAAAATGCCATATTCTATAATATTTGAAAGATATGAAGAATGCCTATCTAAAATATATCTATGTACATCTAGAAAATCTAACTAACGTGACTACAAGCTTGACTATTAATAATTATCCATTAACAACCTATATACATTACATTTTTAAGTGAACTACACAATCACAATACCTTAATCAATATCAGAAATACATATACATATAATAAAATTGACCTTAAATTAATATCAGTAAACGAAGATTCATATCAATGCAAATTATTCACATCTATATCATCTCCCCCTTTAAATGTAAAAAAACATTTATAAACAATATATGGGAACATGAGCGCAGTTTTTTTCTCTCCAAACTGCTTCCTGCTGAATGGGGGCGCTGTTATTCAGGTCTTTTATGGGATAACCTGTCTGCTAGGTTCATCTCAGTTGGCAGTTGAGCGAAGCAATTTTTTAAGGGTGTTCACAGCAACCCTTCAGGAGGGCGTGGTCTATCATACCATATTGGGATCAAAGAAGCAATCCACAGTGTCTCATCCTCTGTGAAAACAAAAGAAGAAACTCTTTTCCAAAGTATCATATCCTTAGATTGAAATTCTGAAGTCAAGGTATTTTGAAAATATCTATCTTGGTTTAGTTCAGCAACATTTATAAACAAATATCTTTTAGCAGCTGTTGTTCCTTCCTCAGCATTCAAACAATTCAAACAGAGCATAATAGCATATAGTATCAAGATTCTCATTGTATTTTCCATCTTTGTGCGGCTTTATTTTATCCTCTATTTCGTTTACTTTAACTTTTATATTTTCTGTATATCTTTGTCCTGGAATAACCCTTTAGACCAGGCTGTCCTTGAACTCTCAGAGATCCTTCTGTCTCTGCCTCCTAGGCATTGGGATTAAAGGCATGTGCTACCACACCTTGAAGTCACAGAGGTCAATCTCCCTCTGTCTCCTAAGTGTTGGGATTAAAGGTGTGTACTACCACACCCAACTACTTTCTTCCTTTTTGTCTTTTAGCCTGCATATATTTTTTACACACTGTAAATCATTTAGAAATTTTCTTTTGTTTTGTTTTTGAGTCTCTCTTTACTGCGTATCTCTCTTTTTTTATCTGACCACATGAGCCTTCAAATTACTGAGCAATATGACTAGGATTAAAGCCGTGGCTTTGCCGGCTAGATCCAGCCCATTCCTTAGCTTTCCAGCCTCATGGCAGAGGTACCAGCTGTAGCCATGTTTATCACCTCAACTCTGTGGCGTTTCAAGGTCCTTGCCAGCAAACAAGCTGCAACAGACAACACTCAAGTCCTCTCTCTGTAGCTGGCCCTCCTGCCTCAAAGAATCAGAGTTTTCCCTGGCAGGACGGCCCAGAAAGCCGGCATTTTAAAACAGCACAACTTTTTTCCTGCTACGGCCGAAAACAAACAAGCATTCGGTCAACTTTTTATCAACACTATTTAAGTTTTCTTGACAGAATCTCTTAAGAGCTGCAGAGTTTTGCAGCTAAAGCTGAGTCAGGAAGCCTCTCTTAGATGAGAGCGCTTGCTTGCATCTAGCAAGCAGAGCAGACCCAAGAAATTGCTGCTACCAAGAAAACACGTTTTATTCTTTCCCAAGCTTTCTCAGGCTTTCTGTAGATTCAGTGCCCCATGTCTGGGCGCCATTCTGTAGTAGGAGCTGCAGGCCTCTTCCCACAGCCCGGCTCATGGCTGCCTGGCTAGCTTATGCCCCAAAATAGCAACACACAAACTATATTCTTTTATACACTGCTTGGCCCATTTCTATTCATGTGTGTAGCACCCCAAGGTGCGCTTACCGGGAAGATTCTAGCCTGCGTCCATCCTGGGTCAGAGCTTCATCGCGCCTGCTCTTGAGAGGAGAGCGTGGCGTCTGTCTCTCAGAGGAGCTGCCCTGCATCTGAGCTCACTTCCTCTTCCTCCCAGCATTCTATTCTGTCTACTCCACCCACCTAAGGGATGGCCTATCAAATGGGCCAAGGCAGTTTGTTTATTGACAAATGACCTTCCTCCATCACAGTACAGATGCCTAACTAGCTGGAGAACATCACTAGAGGATGCCTAATCTTCAGGGAGTCTGGAGTGTGTTGCCTCAGTAACCATGATCTTGTTTGTGCCTCTGTAAAGAAAAAAAAATCAATCAGCTTGTTCAGGGAACATAATAGAAATTGTCTTCTGAAAATACTGCTTTCATGACAATCTGCTCCCCTTATCTTTCCGTTTTTATAGTGACTTAAAATCCCCTTTCCCTCCATTTACACACATTTCTAATGTTGTTAAGACCGTTAATTTCAGAAAAGAGTTAGACATATATATTAAGGGCAGCTTTAAAGTCTTAAATAGACCCAGTGGATGAAATCCAGTGGAAGACAGATTTCGGGGGACATTTAAAAAAGAATGGTTTAAAATACCAACTGGGGGATTAACTAGATAAAGGCACAGAAATAGCTCATCTGGGAGCATGAATGCATTCTTGGCTGCCTAGAACACCAGATGGGGGAGGATTCTGAGCTGACACCTGGACTTACAGGGAGAATGTGCTTTTACTGTTTAATGACACTCATCCCTGGCTTCAGAAGGATGTGCTAGAATGTGCATGGTAGGTTAGAATCTTTCTGACTCATTCTAAATATAGCAGCTTGTAGAGCATTAGTCTCCTTCTGAGTATGGTAACTGAAACATGGAATCCCAGCCCTTAATGAACAGGTTTGCACCCAGTTTGGTGCCAGTTTGGACTACACAGTATGTTCCATGTCAACCTAGGCCATAGAGTGAGACCCTGTCTCAAAATCAGACAAGCAAGAATAAAGACAAGAATAACAACCACGATATAAGAATTTACTTTACATTGAGAGAATGGCTGACAGCGTGAAAATGCAAAACTGTGCTGAGAAAAAACCTCAGTCATTGGTTGGTAACTTCTACATGCTTCTGTATGCTCAATAGTACAATCAGGGTTCAATAAAGTATTTCCATAAAGAGCTAGTTAGTAAATATTTTGGGCTTTGAAGGTATGTAATCTGTGTAGGAAGTACTTAGAGAAAGAAGCTACAGGCAATATGAAAGCAACGAGTGTGACTGTGTTCCAGTCAAACTTTACTTACATAAGCAAGTGGTGGGTCATGTACAGACATTCCACACAGCCTACTGACTCTTGACATAAGGGATTCTTAAAAAATTCCTATTACTTTGTGGACAATTTGGATTCCGGGAGATATGAAATCATAATTGCGGAGTTGATGGGAGAACGAGTATTGGATATGAGACCTTCTGCAGAGATTCTGCTCAGACCTTCCGATCTTGCCTGTAGGGTGCACATCTCTATTCGCCAGCAGAGTTACATTATACTGTGAGGATAGGGTACAGGAAGGAATCGTCAGGGATGTTCTGACCTTTGTCTCTGCTGATAGAGTTTTTTTTTCAGCAAACATCAGGAGCATTTGATGGGCACTGTGTAAAAATAGCAAATGGTTTAATATACCAATGTCTCTCTCACTATTAAAATATTTAGCTTGTCAGCCAATGTATTCTTAAGAATATTTTATTATGGCTTTCTCTCTGTCTAGTATTCTTGCTTGACTCTGAATATTTGCAAATAGACAAAATGAAATTAAATCCCTACTATTTGCAATTTTTTTCTGTCTTGGTAGCTTTGTTTCCAGAGGCAGTTCAAAATTATTGAGGTTTTTTACAAAAGTGTTTTTGGGGACAGTTAAAGGGCAGAGGTCTGATTGTGGCAGCTATTCTCATTGCTTATATGCTTTTAAAAGTGGCTTTAAATGAATAACTTTAATCAACTTAAAAAAATAGCCCTAGTCACTAAGTTTTTGGTATATTATCTCTAATGAGAATTGTTTCAAAGCTGTTTCCTAATTGTTCTCTGGGTGAATCTGTACTGAATTCTGAGTGGATGTGTTAAGATGCCTGGGGACTTGGTGAGGAGGGCACAATCACTTCTGCTTTATTAATACTCTAAATAAAATTTGTTTTTTCATCCTTAAGGCCTGGCTCTACTGAGCTAATGGTAATGGAGTTTAAAAACGAGACAAATAAAGAAAGATCCTACTGGACACTATTCTGGAAAAAGAAGTGAGAAATATGTCTGTATTTCTTGCTATGGCGATTCACTCCCTTCTTGACGGATCATAAAACCCTGCCCCAAATAACCCACAAATTGTGCTGAAGTTATCCTTTGCTTGTCATCTTCCATAGTTCATTGCCTAACAGAAGGATCTGCTGGCCAGGCAATTAACAAGTCCTTAAGTGTACAAGCCTTCTCTTTTCCTTCCTGCCAAGGTCCACCTGGTTACAAGCAACCTGCTCTTTTGTTCAGTTCACATCTTCACTTCATGGAACGATTGACTTCTTCATGAAGATCAAACCTCCTATTTCCATCTACATCCCATTTTCTCTGACCTGGCTCAACTGTGAGGTTCTTGGGGTCAGTTTTCTTTCCAGCATTTGATGTCGTCTTCCTTTCTGTTCAGAGAAAATTCTAATATATTATCATCTGTGGAGCTGAAAAAAATTTTAAAAACATTTTTAAATGGCACAGTTCTTCATTACTTATGTGTTTCTCAGCTTTCCCAGATGCAAATATTTTAGTTGTCTTCTTATTGATCATGAACGGAATTATGTCAGAATAGGGTTTACTGAATGATTATCCTTCAGTGTTTGCATGGACTTACCTTCTTGGTCATTACTACTATGTGGAGTCACCTCCAGGTCAGGTATTCTCATGTTCCTGGCATCTCATTCAAGAAATTGAAATAAAAGCCACAGAAATTTGCAAAGTTAGCAAGGAAACTTTATTTAAAGCAAAGTGATAGACAGGGTCAGAACAGACTTTAAGAGAGCAGCAGGCCACACGGGTGAAGATACTGAAGGGCCCCTCTTTGTTTGGGGTTCCCTTTATGGAACTGAAGAGAAGGAGCAAGGAGTTTTTGTTGTTCTCTATTCTGACTGATAGGTTAAGCAATTTCTCTAACGTTCATGTCCCCCTATGACGCTCTTCCTTTTCATCATTTGTACGCCTAATTTTGTATAATATAGTAAGTAGAAGAATCTCCCTAAAACTTTACTTAATTCTTGGATTGTGTTTCAGGATGTGTTTGAACAGAAATGGAGAATTAGTAAGTGGTTTCTAGGCGAGTTACTTATTTCCATAGTTTAAAGTACGTATAGGTGTCAACTGAAGGAGGTGGGGTCTTGGGGTTGCCAAATGGTTGCTAAGTACAGTGTTTGGAGAACAGTGTGTGCAGAGTACATGGGTGTATATACACGGAGGTAAGGGACTGGGCTTCCAGTTTTGTTATAGTGGAGAGGGATGTGCATAATTCCAATCAAGTAGATTTTCAGGTTACTAAGGTATTCCCTATGCATGATTGCCTCAACCCTAACAAATGTTTTATTGGTGGACTTTGGAAAAATGTGAATTGTGCAGTATTTAACAAGCTTATACAAGGTCTAGAGAGATGGCCTAGAAGTTAAGAGTGAACATTGCTTTTTTTAAGAGATCTGCGTTTCGTTCCCAGTACCCACTCTAGGTACCTCACAACTGTCTGAATCATATGCACACATACACACATAAAGGCATAGATATATACATACAATTTAAAATACAAGGAATCTTTTATAAAAACAAACTTACTTGATTTGCTCAAATTTGTTGCTTCTTTACTAATGTTTTTTTTTTGATATTGCTTCTCAATGACCAGGAGAACTATCAAAGACTTAAATAGGAGAGTCCAACTTTTTGACATTGCAACATAATGCTGTTGTCCATCAGTGTGTTGGGTAGTGTTTTTAGTTGTCTTTGGATGCACGCAGTCACTGGATCATGTATTGGTCTAGTCTGGACTAAAGCAATAATGTTAAATTGTCAACTCACTAATTTAAATCAAATTTAGATGATTCAATATTTTCGCAATGGACATTTTTATCATCATGTGTTGACTTGTCCCTAATAGCTCTCTGACCCCCTTCATGGCTTGCCTAACTGAAATCTCAATTTTGTACATTCCTTTATTTTGTTATTTCCTATTGAAATTAAAGTCCTTCATATTGTTTTTCATATCAAGCTTTTTTGGTTGCTGTTCATATGTTTTCCCTTACAGTACAGAGAAGAATTTTTAAGTCATCATCCACTTTTAAAGTAGAAATTTCATTATCAGTTCTATAGTTACACTCAGATTTTACTTATATTTGTTTTTTATCTTAAAATATCTTTTTAGTTACTTCTATTATTCTTTTCTTAGATGGAGGTGTTTGTTTTTAACTCCTTCTCTCTCTATAATATAGTGTTTTTTTTTTTTTTAAAAAAATGGTTCTCTACTAGTTTGAAAATTATGTAATTTATTTTTTAAAGTAGAATTGCTCAGGTATTGTAAATTTTATACTCTAAGGGAAATCAAATATTTATCCTCTTGAGCAACATGGAGTCCCAACATGGAGTTAAAATTCTCTTCCCTTTAGAGTAGCTGTCATGACCCCTATTTCTCAGTATTTGAGAATATTGATCTTCTCTTTTTGAACCTAGTTGTTAATAAATACTCAGTTGACGCTCATGTATATAGAAACACCTTTTTGTGATCACTCATTACTTCTGTCTCACAATTTTCTTTGCAAAGCACTTATTTCATTGTTCTCTGAGAAAGAAGATTTCTTGTGGTTACTCTGTGTTTTGTTTCTTCTGAAGCTATCAGGTAATATGATATCTTTGTTCTTGAAAGTGGTTTTCTCGGGAGACCCATTTCTTGCCTAGATGACAATTTGACAATGTTTCTTTTCAGATTTCTGGATGTATATTATTGTATTCTAGCTTCATTTTGTTTTCTAAAATGAAGTCCACTGACCATCTAATTATCATACTACTTTAGGTAGGCCACCTCTCTCTCTAGTTGCTTTTGATCTTGTTTTATTAACATTTCATGTTTTCACTCTATCAGTGTATGAGTTTTTCATTAAGTTCCTCCTAGAACACCTTATGTTTCTCAAATCTGTAAATCCATGCTTTCTAAATGAAAGAAATTTCTCAGCCTGTTTTGGTGAACTATGGGTTTCACAAAGCATGTGAGGTTCATTACAATGCTGTGGATGCTGCATGTTTTCCATTATTCTACATCTTTCCTTCTCTCTTTAAAATCAGCTCTGCTTTTAAAAGCATCAAGGCACTTATACTCAGTAGAGTTCTCACCATGATTTTTTTTTTTTTAGTTACCTTTACCATGGCTTTGATGAATATTTCAGAGAAACAATATAATGGAAGAAAGGTTGGTTTAAGGTTATAGTTTCACAAATTTCAGTTCAAAATTGCTGGATTCATGTCTCTATGTCTAAGGAAAAGCAGAATATTATGGCTACTGGAAAAATGTAGCAGCCTGCTCACATAATGACCTTCATGGGCCGACATGAGCATGCCTGACTGGTAGACTGCTTCTGCTTCTCTTGATCTATCCACGTCCCCATCCTAGACTTGCTGCCCATGCCCGTGGATGGTTTTCTTGTTTCATGTTCTGTCACACATGCCAATTTTCTCTGTCATCTTCAGCCTCCAGGCGCTATGGTGTGCTCAATTAATTTACTAAGCACTTTTCAATCAAAGCAAATTGACTGTCCATTGCCATATTCACAAATGTTCCCTTTGTGGGAATTATCTGATCTAAGATCATCCCAGAAATCCTTAAATACTGAAATGATAAATCATTGGTTTATTTACAAATGTTATCTGAGGGGGTAACATTAGGGTATTGGGTATAAGTGATAGTATTCCGGTTTATCTTTATGGCTTTTACTAGGACATGTGCTCAAGAAAAGAAATAGTTGTGACAATGCTCAAAATGCATTCTAAAGTCAAGACAAGCAGAAGCAATGAGCAACTAGGAAATGGAAATTTAAAGTATTTCTGGAAACTTCTACTCCCAGGCATGTGGAGTACGTGCACCAATTTTCCCCTCCAACATTAAACAAAATTAAACATACACAAACTCTGGTATAAGGAATCTTTACAACCCCTTGAAGATAGAAAGTTCAGGAATCCCAACCCTGAGAAAGGGGGCAGCACTGAATGGAGATCTCCTGATTTAAATGATGGTATCATACATATTCCCATAAGTACTCTTTCCTGGTTGTGTAAGTTATGAATTATTTTATACTGTGACTTCAACCTCTGCCTTAAGGTACCTCCATTTTGAGTGCTACTTTGAACACTCATAACTAATTCTCTTTCTTAGTGCAAACTCTCTTCTTCTTTGATTTCTTTTCATGCCTTGGTACCCATTCAATGCCTCATTTTCCTTATGAGATTGTAAATAAACATGGTATATGAACAGAGAAGGAAGAATGCTATAGTTTAAAGAAAGAAACCCCTCTTCCCTTTGAACTGAAGTTTTAAATTGATGGAGAAAATATATTCCAGTTGTTTAGTGTTATATTTTTAAAAAACCCTGCTAATACCTGGCTGTATAAAGTACCCATTTAATTTTGCTCACTATGTATGCCTGTCCTCAAATCCAAGAGAATGCAGAAGGAAGGGTGCTCTCTGCTCTTCAGTGTTAGAAGCTCTGAAGACTCAATGGTTTAGAGATGGAATCGTGTAGAATATTTGTCATTCATTCACACATAAGAGATTGGATGTGTCCCCAGCTGAGCTCAGCTGGGTTATTAAATTTAGTGCCAAACTGTGATTTTCCCAGACTTGAGATTCCTTGTAATAAGGTCACACTTGGGTAGCTGGACTGTATACCTGATAACTTCAGGTTTTAAAAGAAAGTTTCGGTGACAAATATAGAAACCACAAGACACATGGTGCCATTTCAGCCTCTCTCCATTAGCTGGTGTCATCATGCATGTGCCAGACTCAAGAGGAGGGCCTCCTGATTGGAACTAGACTCAGGGTTTCAAAATCTTGCTTTAAACCTGCTCTGACTGAAAAAGTAGTGTACACTCTGAAATCTTACCCCAGAGGATCATATTTTCTAATAAATAGGGTATCCTTTCTCAGTTGTAAACAATGCACCTTGGTCATAGGCACCACATACTACAACCTTCCAGTCTTTCCTGGATCTCCCAAATCCACCTTCACATTCCCTCCAGGAACAGCCAACACCATACCCTTCATTCCCTCTTCTTTCTTGTTAATAACTCAGAGTCCAGTTAGAAAGTTGGCTGTCCTTGTTGCTTTGATCTTGTGCAGGTGACTCTAGTTGCAGTGAGCTCATGACTGCAATGGCCATGGCATGTACTGAAGACAGCATTTCATGGCATTCTACTCCATTCTCCAACCCTTATATCCATTCTTCCATGAGGTTCCATCAGCCTTGGAGGAAGTGGACTGACATATATATCCCATTTAGGGATGACACTGAAAACTGAATAGAATGACCCTGTGTAACACATTCTTGGTCTTAGTTTTTGGGGTCTTGCAGTAAATCAGAGCACAGTTGAACTTTTAGTTCTGGTACATAAAGTAGCAGTAGTTTATGGAAATGTCCTTTCAGTCTTAAAGATAATATTTTTTCTCATTGTATGTTATAAATATGAATATAACACATTTATAAAATATAATTGTTAAGTAATGGATGGACCATTTGATTGGATGGTCAGTAGAGAATGGTTCCTCTCAACCTAGTCTGTGTCTCCAAATCTTATTCCCCAGAACAGAACTGGAGTCAATACACTGATTCACTGAAGTTGGTGTCCGTGCATTATGTGGTCCAACTATAAGACTTCTACCTGAGTTGTTGGCCTCCAGGAACATGAGTGCCAAACAGGAACTTCTCATATGTTACTGACAGTCCACTGTAGCAAATTCATTATTGACCACTCACTACCAAATGCTGTTGACATGTGTGCATTGTGGCAAGGTGGCTCTGACGTTCAGCTCTTTCAGGAAAGCAATTCCATGAGGAAATTGCCCGGGATAGCAGCAGTGGACTAAGCTGGGTGACAGCCATGTCACAGCAATCAATACAGGAACAAAAAATATCAAATATTAATGAAAGATGAATTTGTCTGTGCAGTGGATCAGTGTTTCTTTGTAAATGCTATTTTACTTCCTCTGTCTGCTTTCCAGTCAAAGCTGAGTAGAAGCTCAATGACACTAAACTCAAGGTGACATTTCTCATTTCAATTATTTCCTAAAGTGCCATCCACCTCCTTTCTCTCTCGCCACTTGTCAAGAGCTGCAGGTGACATAATGAAATACTCCATCAGCTGTGGAGTCCAGAGTCTGGTGAAGCAGCAGAGAATTGTGTTCCGCTAACTAAATGCAGAACAGTTACTAACTGTGAAGCTTGGATGTTGCTGTGAGATCTTGGGCTCAGATTAAAATATTACATCATATTATCTTAAAGAAAAGTTTTACTTTCAGTTTAGCCAAGTTACCTGTTAATTAGATTTAAATTTGAAACTTCAGTAATCAACTCATAGGAATGACTGTACTACTGAGTACCATTTCTAAGTGTTTATGCTAGAGATTATGAGACTCTCTTTTGTTTCCTGAGAAGTTTGTGGTAATTTTTATTCATTATGCTTCCAGATTCTGTAAATATTCTTCTTTGAATGATTATTTTGTATATTATGGCAATGGTCATGATACTGAGAGAGGAAACAAAAAGAATTATTTGATCTTATACTGGCAATGACTTGTTGAGTCACTTCTGGATTAGTTTTTTGGATCTGATTGAGCAATTACTAAGTCACTTTTGAACAGCAATCTTTCAAGCTATTGAAAGGAGTGGGTAGGTATCACTTGTCTTTAAAAACATGGAACATCTAACTCTTACAGTCATTGCGGCTGTATTAGTTATTTCTCTGATGTTCTGATGAAATAACTGGAAAAAAAAATTTAAAGAAGAAGTTATTTATTTTGGCTTATTGTTCCGGAGGTATAGAGTTAATCATAGTGGAGAAAGCTTGGAAAAAGTCAAGGGAAGCAAAGGGGCAGGAACTGCCCTGGCTGGTCACATTCATAAAGACATAAAGAGAAAGAATGGGAAGTGGTAGTGAAGCTACCTTAAATCCTGCCTTCAGTGCCACACTTCTTTCAGCAATGCTGTCCCTCTTAAGGGTTCCATAACTTTTCCAAATAGCACTACCGATTTCAGACCAAATTTTCAAATACATAGTCTTATGAAGGACACATTTCTCACACCAGCCTCTACATGGTCAATTCCTGAAAGACTCCCAACATTATTGCCTTTGTCTTGGTTTTGAATGAATGATAATTACTCATTTTGGTATGAGGACTCATTTGGTAACACTGCCCTTAAACTTCTAAAATTAATCAAGTGTTCAATGAAGAAAATATTGCTTGACATGGTGTTTTATTAACTTAAGTTTAAACTTGAAACAATTTTGCTGGGAATGAGAGGGACTGAGACCTACAGAAACAGGCTATAATCCACTGGAATGTTTCAAGAAGTGACTGGGTTTTCACTCATAACCTCAAATGAAAGACATTAGGTTGAAGCAATAATAATGAAGTTTTCTTTTCTCCTCTCCTTTCTCCATGTTGCTTGGTGGTCAAGAGAATTCTGACCCCTCAAAGATGCTCACATCATAGTCCCTGTATCTGTAAATATGTACTCTACGTGGAAAATGGGATTTTAAAGGTGATTAAGGATCTTGAAATAAAGAGAATATCCTGAGTATCTAGCTGAACCCAGCAGATACACAGGAATCCTTAGAAAAGGAAAGAAGGAACGTGGAAATATAAGAGACAAATGGGGAATAGAACCTATGATTTCGTCATCGGAGCCAAGAAATACAAGGTAATGTAAAAGGACCCCTGCAATAGCCCAATCCTGCTAATGTGGTATTTAAGCCTTTTGGAGACTTCAGTCCTGCAGAATTAAAAGATAACAAGCCCATGGAGCTTCAAGTCACAACATAAACATTTGTAACAAATATAGCCTCTGTCCCTTCCTTGACCCTCTCATCCACATCTGAGTTTTTCTTTCTCTCCCAACTAACCCAAGTCACTGATGTCTTTTCTTCATCAACATATTTTAACAAAACAAAATAAAATAAAACAAAATTGGGCTCATGCCATTGTGGCTATATAACTAGGAAATATTGGACAATAGAATACTAATTATCTTATAAAAGTGGTTGAGTTTTCTGAAATATGCAGGGGTCGGAGGAAATGGGGGCTGAGCTTGCTTTTTGGGGGCTTGTTAAGGGATAATACATAGCTGGAGATGCCAATATGAAAAAAGCTACCCATAAAAAGGTGCCAGTGAGATGATGGAGTAGTATGGAAGGAGTTAGGGTAATGACTGCTGTTGTAGCGTGAAAGGCCAGCATTAGCCAAGGAAATGTAAGCAAAAGCATTCAGACTACATTATATGTGTCACATATGCTCTTGTTAAATGACCATCACTCTTGTAACCTCAGTGAAAAAAGAATCAATAGCTCTCCCATAGGGAATTTCAAGCTCTCCCTACACCTAACTTAAGCTACTAAAATTCTCATTCTTCAAGAAATGGGAATGTTTAATTAATTTGTTTGGCTTTAACCCCCACTCAACATTGAGCAAAGGTTCTACTAGGATTAATGTCTCAGTAGTGGAGGGACTGACTTGGCCAGCTTGACCTTGAACTTGATGATTATACGGCAATGTTTACCAGCTAATCTTCTAAGCATGCTGCATGGTGGAGGCCTCAATGTATAGCATGGCGGCTTTGGTTTCCAGCCTCTTTGCGCATTTAAGTTTTATCCCTCCTGGAATTTGTAACCTGTTCTGGGATGTTCTTCTGATGTTTTATCTTCCACAAATAGTTCCTTCTCCCAGTTTGGGTACCTGATTAAAGGACGGAAGCCTTTCCCCTCTGATCTTCATTCTATCACTTCCTGCCGGAAAGAGACATCACAGACAGTTCAAGGCACTAAATGCTTTTCTTTGTATTTGCATTACCTTTCAACCCACAGGCACCTCTTGAGTTACATGAATATTTGCCTTCTGGCTATGTTATTGGTTGCTATATGCAAGGTTTTGAGTTATAGTAATAGACAGTAAGATGTGAAACATAGCAGTGGGGAATAACTGAGATTATAGCAGCAAGAATCAGTGTCGCCCACAATGTAACTTTGCATTAGGTAGTGATTTTGTTTATTTACCTTCTCACTATGATTTTAAAATTGTCCCGTTGAACGCTTAAAATGTTTGTCTCACCATCCACTTCTTCCTGTACCTTTCCTGTTTGTACTTCCTGCCTTATCAAAATGTCCCTGATGTGTTCCCAGTAATTAAATTCCATAACTTTCCACCCTTCAGCCTCATTGTTTTTAATTTTCTTATATGAGACATCATAGGCATCACTTCCTTTATTTTACTTATTTATTTATTTATCTATTTATTTATTTTTTTATTTTTCATACTGACAATAGCTGCCCTTCCCTCCTTACCACCTACTTCCTTGTTTCTCTTCCTCCTAACCCTCCCAATTCACCCCTCTTCCGTATTCACTAAGAAAGGGGCATCAGCAAAGCATGGCATATCAAGGTGCCTTAGGACCTCCCCTGTATCCAGTCTGGGCACAGCAATCCAGCATAAGGAATAGGTTTCCAAGAGCCAGTCGAGGTACCAGAGACAGCTTCTGCTCCCACTACCAGGAGTCTCATAAATAGACCAAGCTACACAGCTGTCTCATATACGCAGAGGGTATCCCTTCCTTCTTAAGCTGTGATCTGTCCAGACTTTTATTATGTGTTTGTTGTTGTTTGCTAGTATTTACCAGCCCTCATGGTTTTCCTCTCTGCTTTCACACCTAAATCCTACAGTCCCATTAGGATATACACTCAACTGTGCTTTCTGTTTTTAATCTTTAACAAGACCTTCTCATGTTGAAAGGTGTTCTCTTTACATGCCGCTCTGGCTTTATTTATTCCACATCATGAGTGTGTAGTGGACTAGGTAACTTTGAGAAAGTTCTATGGGGGCTTCATGACATCTCTGCCTAGTGCCGCCTGTCAGTACATGAAGCCAACTAAGGAGACTGAAACAGGGCTATGGTTCACAATTTCCCATTTGATTGTCATGAGGCTTAAATTCTAGGATGCTGAGTATGTGGCTGAGAAGCTGCACACACTGAAGTTTTCCACATGATCCTCTAAAGACTGATTTGTGGTAGTGCTAGTAGAAATGACTATTGTGCTGCCCAATGAGATCCTGATGGGAACACTCATCCAGGCAGGTGCGTTCCTACTGACTGCAGCAGGGACGGAGTAACCGAGCCATCATGAATATGCTCACTATTTTCCACTGTTTTCAGGCTGAGTGGACACAGCAGACTTTTATCCTAAAATGACATTCACTGTCTTCTTTTCTTGTATATTCCCTTCCAAATGAAGAAAACAAAGTTTCCAGAAATGGGACAAATGATAGCCAAAAGTTTGTGTTCATGGCTCCATGAGTCATAGGTGACTTAGTCAACTAATGAACTTCAGCTATGTAGGGTTTTAACTCCCCTCCAGACAAACCAGGATTTTTTTTTCCCAGGAGACCTTCTGATTTAACCCTGTTTCTATATGTGAACTCATTGGCTGTCCAGGGCATCACTCCAACCCTGATTTAGGAATCTCTCTTTGCTCTTTGTCATTCTGACAGAATATCTAGCTGAGAGGCTGTGGCTGTGGGAATGGAGAGGGAGGGGAAAGGACAGATAATAAAGTAAATGATGAGCTTAATGAGACTTGAGACTTCATTATGAAGAGCGGATGAAGGAGAGGGTGGAACTGGTCTGCAAGAATAGTTAGCAGTCATTGGACCCTTATTTACATGCTTGGCATCGCTCCAAATTCCATCTGCATTGTCTTCCATTAAGAAACTAAAAATAGATGACAACTGAAGTTCTAACCAGAACTGACTGGTGGTAGGTAGGTCAGTACTACTTTCTCAAAGGACTGCCGCAGACTGGGGAGGTCCACAAGCTGAGCAACAAGTGGTCTGTGACATGGTGAATATAGTAACCAAAGCACTTAGAACCCCTTGTGACGCAGAGAAAAAGAGGTTTGATTGAATATAACAACAAAGTTTTGAGTTCTCTGTTTTGTTGCTGTACTTTTGCATGTTTCACATAAGTCATCTTCATGGCCCTTTACACTTGTATCTGTTTCATTTACATGCATATTTTTGGCAGGAGACATGGAACCCTAGATTAGAGAATCAGTCATTTACTAACCATAGAGGACAAGTGCATCAGTTCCCTGTGCTCCCATCAACGGAGAGAAACACCAGGACAAATCATCAAATTGTTTCATTTGGAGTTCACATCGTGTGGCTAGGAATGGCTTATCCTCCCTTCAGAAGAGAGAGTTATTGCAAGAGAGGTAAGCAGAACGAGGCTAATGGTTTCCCTAGTCTTTGGAGAAAGAATGGTTTCTAGATAGAGAAGTCTCTGAATCGCCTCAAAACAGTGTACGATGGTCTCCAGCTTCTAAGACATAATTGCTATAGACTCATTCTTTTTTTTTTAATGAAAAAAAATTATTTTACATCTCAGGTCACAGTTTTCTTTTCCTCTACTTCTCCTGGTCCCTCCCTCCATGCCCTCTGTTTCCACCCCTTCCTGTTGAGGAAAGGGCAGGTCTTTTGTTGATGAATATCAACAAAACATGGCATATCAAGTTGCAGTAAGACTAAGCACCTCCCCATGCATTAAGGTTGGGCAAGGTGACCCAGTATGAGGAGTAGAGTCCTAAAAACCCATAGGAAAGTCAGAGACAGCCCCTGTTCCCACTGTTAGGAATGTTACAAGAGGACCAGTCTACACAACTGTCACATATATGTAGAGTATCTAGATTAGTTCCATGGACTCTCTTGTTATTGGTTCAGTTTCTGGGATCCCGTGTGAGCCTAGTTAGTTGAATTTGTGAGGTTTTTTTTTGCGGTGCCCTTGACCCTCTGTGACTCCTACAATCCTTCCTCCCCCTCTTCTGCAGGATTCCCCCAACTCTGCCTAATGTTTGGCTGTGGGTATGCATCTGATTCCATTAGTTACTGGATGATGCCTCTCTGATGATGATTTGACCAAGCACCAATTCAAGCATATCCCATAGGCAGGACAGGCTATAGGCTGAAAGTTATGTGGTGGGTGGGTTTTCTACACTCCCTTCTTGAAATCTTGCCTGGTCACAGGAGATTGCCAGTTGAGGCTATTCATCTGCTATTGCCAGTCTCACCTGCAGTCATCCTTGTAGATTCCTAAGAGATTCCCTTGAACCCGGTTTCCACCTGACCCTGAAATGTCCTCCCCCTTTCCAGTAGTCTTTTTTAGTATTTGTCCTTTACCAGAGTCAGCCCATGCTTGGGGAGCACAAACCCAAAGCATGAAGGTAAAAATATCCATAGAGAATCACATTTCAATAGCACCAGCAAGAAAGAGATTTACCAGTTTGAGATCAGGTCCTACAAAAACTCTCCATCTTTATTCTCTCAATCCTGATGCCATTCTGGGTAATATCCACAATCTTCATGGGGCCTAAAAGAGGTGGAAATGGAGAACAACACCTTCTGGAATGTTGTGTGGCAGGCACAGCCTTCTGAGAGAAGGTACAGATTAAGAAGAGATTGAGGACACAGAGAAGAACTTTCACTGGAAACTCTGAAAGTTAGTAGGGATTTGTTTCAGGGACTGAAATCCATTGGATCTTTCCTAGTAAAGAGGTGTGGGAACTGAATTTTGATCCCCTTTAACGGACTCATTCCTCCCCCACTAACTTGATTCGAATCCATGCTCCTTCTTAATTGAATGCATTTTTCATTCCTTTAGTTTAATTTAATTTAATTAAAAACACAGTACCAGAGTCTCATAAGCCCAAAGGTAACCCACAAAGTATTGGTACATGTATCTCCTAATACACTATTTATTTATTGATGGGAAGACTGAGAGGAGTGAGTGCCTTGGGCACACTGGGCAACAAGGGAGCAGGGTCTTGTTCCCTCCCAATCGTCACACTAGCTTTCCTCATAGGAAGACAACCTTGGGCTTGGGGGAAGAAACACAGCCGAGCATCAGAAAACCAAATCTTCACAGAAATGGATATTTGAAAGCTGTTGCAGGTTCGATTTGCCAGATAATTTATTTCCTACATACAGCTTTCCCTACGGCACAATGAAATACATTTCATTTAAAATTGCCTCCTAGCTCCAATCAGCATTAAGTTCATAACACGTATTCAACAGATACA
Source organism: Chionomys nivalis (assembly GCF_950005125.1). NCBI lineage: Eukaryota > Metazoa > Chordata > Mammalia > Rodentia > Cricetidae > Chionomys > Chionomys nivalis. The sequence continues at coordinate 38,800,685 of NC_080086.1, forward strand.
AACACTTCAGATAACTAGAGACTGAGTTCAGATCCATGTATGCTTTTGCTGATTTTGGCACTTAACTATAAACTATGAGAAATGGCAGTGGAATTCTCTTATTTCCTCTCTCAGATTGGAACATAAAAGCATTTGCCAACACGCACACAGGCGGAACGCCTTGGACCACTTTGTTTTCTGTGGATTCACCATTGTTTTCTCTGTGGATCTTATTGTGATTGGGACAGTAGCCTCCTTTGTGTGATCATGGTGCAGTGTGTGCTGATTGGCCTGTGTAGCAACTCGGCTCAGCCTATGGAGGTGACACTTTGTCCTGGTGCAGGAAAAGGGGAACACCAGGCCAGTTTTACAAAGAAAGAGGTCTACATAGCTGTCTTTTTGAGTGGAGTAAACAGACAGAATGCTGGGAGAAAGAAGCCGAGTAAGGGAGTCGCCATGATTCTCCCACTCCAGACAGACGCAGGTTAAGATCTTCCCTGGTAAGCCAGCTCGTGGTACTACACAGAATATTAGAAATGGGTTAGATCAATATGTAAGAGCTAGCCAATAAGAGGCTGGAACTAATGGGCCAGGCAGTAATTAAAAGAATATAGTTTCCGTGTAATTATTTCGGTGCATAAGCTAGCCATGTGGGTGGCCGGGTGCCGGGGACGCAGCCCCGCCGCTCATATTACAACATCTTTTAATAAAAACAAATTGAAATAAACATCGAGCCTGCTAAAATTTGGTGGGCCATCTGGGAGTCATATCTTTCATGGTACATATGGATAAGGAAAGAGACCAAGAGAAATCCCAAGTTAGCTTGGACCTTCACATTGCCTTAGAATGTTAGGCAATGCAGGAACTGGAAGCTGAACCTCCTACCTGCAGGTCTTGCAATGCAACTACCGTTCAAGTTTAACTGCCGGCCGGGCGGTGGTGGCGCACGCCTTTAATCCCAGCACTCGGGAGGCAGAGGCAGGCGGATCTCTGTGAGTTCGAGACCAGCCTGGTCTACAAGAGCTAGTTCCAGGACAGGCTCCAAAGCCACAGAGAAACCCTGTCTTGAAAAACCAAAAAAAAAAAAAAAAAAAAAAAAAAAGTTTAACTGCCACTCAGACAGAGCATAGATGGACTGAGAATGCAAGTGCCATCTTTGTTTTAAGCCAGACTAAGCACTGTTTTGTTGAAAGGGAGAGCTGATCAGCTGGGGGGGAGGAGGATGAAAGAAAATTGAAGATTTAATACAAAAACAAATGGCAGGGGCCAAGGAGAGGAGATGGCTTAGTTTTTGAGGAGCTTCCTGTGTAAGCGTGAGGACCTGAGTTCAAATCCAAGCACCCAAAAAATGCTTTCTGGGGTCTTCAGTAGTCAGCTAGCTAAGCTAAAATGTAAAATGGTGAGCTCCAGGTCAATTAGAAACTCTATCTTAAAAAAAAAAGGAAAGAAAAAAAGAAGAAAAAAAAAAGGAAGAAAAAAAAACTAAGGTGGGGCTGTCAGGATGGCTCAGTGAGTAAAGGCACTTTCCACTTAAGGCTCATGATCTGGCTTGGATTCGCTGGAACCCATGTCAAAGGGGGAAGAGACTATATTGTCTCTGTAAGTTTTCTCAGATCTTAGCACACATTTTAGACATAAAAATAAAGATAGAGAAGCACTTGAGAATCCTATTCAGACGTTAACCTCTGGCTTACCCCCACCCCAGCACTGGTAAGCTCTTAACACAAACATAGGCAAATGTCAGTGCTCACAGCATAAAGTGGTCCCTCTTCATCTTAGTCAAAGCCAAATGTTCAACTAGTTAAAATCACAGCCTTAGTACACATTTAATAGATATCAGTGTCAGTTTGTGTGATTAATAAGGGGATAAATGAGCTGATAAAACTGATGGATTGCCAGAGCCTTTGAGGAATGTAGCATTTACAGACATTGAAAACTTTTACCTTAAGCTTGATAGGTTAGCTACCAAGGTGGTTAATGTTCCAAGGGGCAATAAAACATTAGCGCCTTAATATCTCAGAATATATTTTTGTACTGAATGTAAATCTACATGTTGACCTGTAATTTTCCAGTGACTGGATCTAGTCACATAGTAAATAGCTTCATCTCACACATGTCTGTGCTTCTAGAAAGTTCAGTACAGTCACGTGGCATTGTTGCTGTCTCATTGCACATGCTTAACAACAAATTTCATATAATGTGTCCCCATCTTTAAATTATGAATCAGCTTAAGCCCTGAGTGGACCTTTGGATCCAAATCACAGAGGATATTGTCATCACTCCTTAGAGATTTCTGCCTCTATAACACTCCAGAGCCTGCCTCCCCAGGTTCTCCCCAGTCTGCCTTTTGTTTACAGGGTCCCACCTCTTCCTTCTCACAGCTCTCAAACTCCTTCTTTCCCCTCTGTGCATCTGACAGGAACAGCACTTTGCAGTTCTCCCTGTCTTGAGTCAGCCTCATCATCATTAGACTCCAGCTTGCTGTAGCAGTGACAGTGGTGTTGCACCCTGGAGTCAGGTCCAGAAAGCAAGAGCTAGATTTCATGGGAACAGAAAGAATGAGTGAAGAGGAGGGTGGTGGAGAGGGAAGGGCTAGTGTGTGTGTGTGTGTGTGTGTGTGTGTGTATGTGCGCGCATGCATATATGTGTGTATGTGTGGTCTTGATGCATGCTCAGGAATAAGGCGCATGATCTTGGAATATATGTATTCATTCTCTCTCTCTCTCTCTCTCTCTCTCACACACACACACACACACACACACACACACACACACACACACTTTCTCTGTCTTTCTCTCTGTCTTTCATAGTTTGCAAGGGCTTCTGTCTCTTTCCTTTCTTCCTTCCCTGACCCCTTCTTTCTTCCCTCCTTTCCTTTATCTTCCCTGTCTCTGTCCCTTTTCCCTTTCCTCTCAGTATCAAGGTTAGAACACAGGACCTTGAGCATCCTAGGTCAGTGTTCTAGGGAGGGATACAGCCTTCTCGATTCAGAGTAGTATTTTCCTTTTTTTTTTTTCTGTGTCATCTGTACATGTCTTGAGTTATCCCTATATAAGACACCATCTGAAAACTGGCTTTCTATGAGTAGCTTTGGATGAATTATTGGTTTCCTTTGTCACTGTAATTATTTTACCATGGATCTATAATAATTACTAAGTATTTGGCCAAATTTTTAGTCACAAACTTCAAAAGTCTTATTGATTTTAAGGAAAGGTGTTTTAATTCTCTTCATCCTGAGGAATTTAGTACACATATGCAATGAAATATGATCATATCTACCCTTGATTTTTCTCTTCAACTTTACCCATATGCCACCAGAATGCTCCTACTCCCACCTTCTGTCATTCATTTTTCTTTTTAATAACTCATGAAATCCTGTTAGTGTTCTTCATTTATTAATGGGTGTGAAACCATCTGTGGGACCATTGGAACCCTACCTATGGCTGAATTTTAACAAAAAGAGTGGTTCTTCATTCCTTAGCACCTATCAACTGTTGGTGGCTCCTCGGGAAGGGGTGTGATTTGGACTGGTTTGATCTTGTGCAGGTCTTATGAATAACTATGGTTCCACTGATTTGTGAAGGCCCTTTAAGTAGAAAATACATCTTTTGTTCTTCTTCTAGGTCAGTAGGTCCTAGTCTGTTAGAGGACCCCTCACTGACCGGTCACTTCTCATATTAATTCAGAAAGCCCCGTTCCTAAAGAACCACTGGATTGAGCGATTACGATAGAGAACTTCCATAGCCTACTTTTAGGAAGTCCAAGAAGATGCTCCTGGACTGGGCACTGTATAATGTATTTTGCATGCAGCCTTTCCTTCTACACAAAATGCCAGATTCCTCACCAGGTCAGTTTCATTTTAAAATCCTATAGAAAGAGAATTGTGAAGTGCTCTCCCAGAAGCTCATGGTCCCTGTAGTTGACATCCCTGTCCCACACACTGCAGAGCAGTCATTGGCGATGAGCCTCATACTCCAGTGAGATGACATTGTCATCCTGGGACTTGCTGAGCTCAGGGAACTGTGGCTGGTGCTCTTAATCTATTTTATTCTAGCCAAGTTGAGGTTGCCTTAAATTATCCTGTGCATGTCAAGCAGCTCATTGTTCAAACACAAAAGCTTCCACATAGCAACCACTTAAATGGTGGACAGGGGAAAGGACTTCCTTTGAATTATTAAGGAATGTTGTGTTTTCCACCAGTTTGAAAAGGTTTTCAAAATGAAAAAAAAAAATGAAGTGTAAGATTTCTAAGTGTTTAAAATGTAAACAGGTCTGTGCATGAGCCAGGTGGTTTAAGATGAAGAACAACAACAACAAAAAATCCATGGAAGAGTGGATGAAGAAAGTATAAAATATATACATATTAGAGTACTACTCAGCAGTAAAATCAATGACTTCCTGAATTTTGCAGGCAAATGAACGGAAATAGAAAACACTATCCTGAGTAAGATGAGCCAGACCCAAAAAGAGGAACATGGGATGTACTCACTCATATTTGGTTTCTAGCCATGAATAGGTGATGTTGAGCCTATTATGCGTGATCCTAGAGAAGCTAATTTAGAAGGTGAACCCAAAGAAAAACATTTAGGCGATGAAAGGAGACAGAGACAAAGACCCACATTGGAGCACAGGACTGAAATCTCAAGGTCCAAATCAAGAGCAGGAGACAGAGCACGAGCAAGGAACTCAGGACCGCGAGGGGTGCACCCACACACTGAGACAATGGGGATGTTCTATCAGGAACTCACCAAGGAGAGCTGGCCTGGGTCTGAAAAAGCATGGGATAAAACCGGACTTGCTGAACATAATGGACAATGAGGACTACTGAGAACTCAAGAACAATGGCAATGGGTTTTTGATCCTAATGCACGTACTGGCTTTGTGGGAGCCTAGGCAGTTTGGATGCTCACCTTACTAGACCTGGATGGAGGAGGGTGGTCCTTGGACTTCCCACAGGGCAGGGAACCCGGGTTACTCTTAGGGATGATGAGGGAGGGGGACTTGATGGGGGAGGGGGAGGGAAATGGGAGGTGGTGGCAGGGAGAAGGCAGAAATCTTTAATAAATAAATAAATAAATAAATAAATAAATAAATAAAAATCCAGTGATCTTCGATAATTCAGATAAAATCCAAATGCTACATGGGAGGGAAGAAAGTATAAAAGGGGGAGTGAAGAAAAATTGACAGTCTGAAGCTTTGCAAAGCTGGTGTGCTTTGAGGGAGATTGGTTGAGAGGTCAGTACTAATCCTGAGGTCCAGGAGCTCCACTAGATACTGGTGGAGTTCTGTTGCTCTAAGGGTAGGTAGTTCTACGATGACTCAAATAATGCATCATAGTGCTTACTCAGTAAATGTATTTGTTTATCACCGGAAATCACTGCATCAATTACTGCAAAGAAGATTGTGAATGGGTTGATAAGTAATCAGGAGAAAAATGTGCTCCAGAGGTCAGAACTTTGTGGACCAATTAAATGGGAAGGTGATGCTACTGTAGGTAAATTTGCACAGAAGAAACTGTTCTCAAGATGAAGTCATACAATAAGGGGCCATCAGAGAGAACTCTCTGCTATGTACATGACAGTAATATTGATTTTTAGCTCACTACCTTTATTGAGGAGGATGTCCCATCCCTGGACGATACGCTGCTAGTTTTCTTGATGGCTTCAAAAGACTGATAATCTGGGCCACCCTTGAATGATGTGGAAGAATTCTTGCTCCCAAATACTGTCATAAAATGAAATGTCAGCCTTTGAGTGCCAGTTTTTCATGGGCATCAGAATCACTTAAGGAGAATGATTGTGATATTTTCAGTTTTGAATGAGTGAGGTTTCTAATACATACAAAGACAAAGTAAGATAATAAATACCAAGTGACACATGCATGTGATAAATAATCAAAGCATCATCAAATCACATGTTCAGAACATTCAATAGTAATTGACTGGGGATATCCAGCCGGAATTTATGATAGAGAGCTTTCTGGATAGAGCAATGTCACCTCAAATGAGGCTTTCCAGTAAGAGAAAAGAATACAAAGGAGAAATGTAACATCATCAAATCAAATCGAGTGCTTAGAAATGTCAAGTAGAGATCAACTATGGAAGCTAAGGCAGGCATCTGCATTTCCAAAATGAGCTTTCCCTTCATGCTTGAACATTCCATGGCTGAGCTTCTAGCCTCTCTTCGCACTGCAAGCATTCTATATCATGGGACAGACAACAGGAACACCTGCTGGAAATAGTTTACCCTTCAGCCCATTTTAAGGAGACGATGCTTTTACAAGTGGGCTGTTTTGCTGTTCTCTTACCTCCTTATTACAGAGTTAGGAGAGCTGCCCACACACAGACAAGGTGCCTTGGAAGACACATTGAGACAAGTGTGGTTGGATCTGTAATATGAGAACCACCCCTACTTTCAGAGTCAGCTTCTCAGTGCACCCAAACTATGTATGACCAATTACCAATATGGTGATTATTGCATGCTTTTGTGTGTGTTTTAATTAATTTTTATTGAGCTCTACATTTTTCTCTATTCTCCTCCCTGACTTTTCCCTCACCTTCAGCCCTCCCCCATGCTCCCAATTTACTCAGGAGATCTTGTCTTTTTCTACTGACCATGTAGATTAGATCTATGTATGTCTCTCTTAGGGTCCTCATTGTTGTCTAAGTTCTCTGGGATTGTGATTTGTGTACTAGTTTTCTTTGTTTTATGTTTAAAAATCACTTATGAGTGAGTACATGTGATAATTGTCTTTCTGTGTCTGGATTACATCACTCAAAATAATGTTTTCTAGCTCCATTCATTTTCCTACAAAATTCAAGATGTTATTTTTTCTGCTGTGTAGTACTCTATTCTGTAAATGTACCACATTTTCCTCATCCATTCTTCAGCTGATGGGCATTTAGGTTGTTTCCAGGTTCTGGCTATGACAAACAAAGCTGCTGTGAACATAGTTGAGCACATGTCCTTGTGGCATGACTGAGCATCCTTTGGATATATATCCTAAAGTGGTATTACTGAGTCTTGAGGAAAGTTATTTCCTAATTTTCTGAGAAATAGTTACACTGACATCCAAAGGGGTTGTACCAACTTGCATTCCCACCAACAATACAGAAGTGTTTTCTTTACCCCACAACCTCTCCAGCATAAGTTGTCCCTACCCAAGAGCATGGAAGATCTTTCCACTTTCTGGCATGCTTTTAAGAATGTTGATCCCAAAGCTTGGTGGTTGTCGTGCATACTTTTAATCCCAGCACTCTGGAGGGAGAGGACAGGTGGATCTCTGTGAATTTGAGGCCAGCATGTTCTACAAGAGCCAGTTCCAGGATAACTAAGGCTGTTAACAGAGAAACCCTGTCTCGAAAACAAAAAGCATAGCAAAACAAAACAACAACAACAAAAGAATGTTGATCCCAGAGTCCCAAACTCAGATATTCAAATCTTAGGCCTGCTTGGTAACTGTTTTATTGTATATAATTTTACTACATTAAAGTTAAAACCTTCCTTTTCATTTAGACAGAAAAGGGGAAACAATGTGAGAAGTCTTTCTGTATATGTTTGCATTTATTGGTTAATTAATAAAGATGCTGCTTTGGCCTGCAGCGAGGCAGAATGGAGGTTGATGGGAAAAACTAAGCTGAATGCTGAGAGAAAGCAGGCAGAGTCAGTGTGATGCCATGTAGCCTCTGGAGGAGATAGACACTGGGACTTTGCCTGGTAAAGTTCCACAGCCACATAGCGATACACAGATGAATAGAAATGGGTTAATTAAAGATTTAAGAGCTAGTTAGAAATATGCATAAGCTAATAGGCCAAACATTATTGCAAATAATATAATTTCTGTGTGATTATTTTGGGTCTGGGTGGCCGGGAAAAAAAGGAGCAGCATCTACCAACAAATTAGCACTAACATGGTCAATTATATCCACCTAAAACCTGAGAAATCTTGGAAAGGAATTCTAGACATCAAAAGAACTGAGTTAAGCACGGCTTCTTGGTAGCTAGCATTATTGGGAGGGATGGGCTCTGTTTGCTAGCAGTGAATATGGGTGCCATGGCTCCTTTAAGAGAGGTCTTTCTGATTCAGCATTAGTGGGAAAAAAAAAAAAACAGGGTAGCAGCTTCCTGGTTCATGCTGCCAGTATGAACTCTGGCTCTTACAGAATGTCAATCACATGAATAGAGTATGTGGGCCCAGGTGCTTGTATGCCCAGCTGGGGTTAGGAGGAAAGTGGCTGAGAGCATGCCTGCCACTCATCACCCCAGCCTGGACAAGTGGCCATATCTGGTCTGCTAGGTGTGCACAGGCAGGAGAGCATGGTGAATTCCTGCTGCCATACACAGAGATATTTCCAGGTAAGCCAACTCCTCTTTAAAATGCCAGCCCACAGATCCAATTATTCACACTTCTCTTCAGCTCAATTTGAAATTTCCTTCAAGTCAGACAATTTGCTGAAATGATTCCCAGGAGCCAGGAAAGAACTACACCTGTGGTTATGGTTTTATTTGAATGGATTTAATTCAGAAAATGCAAGCACCAGAGATATAAAAATCAAGATATGTAGAAAAGGACCCGAGGTCTCCCACTTGCTCTGACACTGCTGTTTCCCAGCACGCATGTATGTTCTCCACCTAGGAACCTCTCCAGACCCTTTGGGTTGATTGAGGCTTTATGACAGGCAGGGTGATGTCATAAATCATGTCTGTATAATTGAACTCAATCTCCAGTCCTACTCCCATTTCCAGAGACTTGATGAGTGGAGGGTTGAAAGGTCTGATCTCTGAATAGGTTTGTATTCCTTTGGTGACTAGCTCATACCTTGGGCCCCATTTAGGCATCTTGCAGTCGGTTATCTCATTCACATTGTATCCAAAAAGGCTCAGTAGAAGTCATAAAGGATCCTTTTACTGCTTAGAAAGCCCTGAGAATTTTCAAAGCTCTGTGTCAGGTTGCAAGGATGAAGCCTGAATACCTATGTTTTATTACACCACATCTTTCACTTGTGTTTTAAATAAATGTCATTGTCATGGAGGGCCATTTGTCTTCTTGACTAATCTGCAGCTTTCTGAAAGGAGACGTTTACTATCTGGGGCTGGACTGCCGTATGTAGAAATATTAGGAGTGATTATGTGAGCAGTTTGCATTTCTTGTATATGAGAAGATGAGTACAGATTGGTTTATAGATTATTTTGCAACTGTCTGAAGGCTGTTAGGCTGTATAAAGAAGAATAGATATATACTGAAAGGTACATAGCCATGTAAGGAACATCAGGTTGAATAAAAAGTTACACCCAAATGATTGCTTGCAGTTTATGATATACTTTTGTAAGCGCAGAAAATAAACCATTAACACTTACCAAGAGTCTTTGCATCAGATTCTGTGCTCAATGTTTCTAAGCATGCTGTTGCATAGGCACTATTCCAATACCCATTTTGTAAATGAATACAGACAAGTGAAAGGTTATAGAATGCCTCTTCAAGGTCATAAATTAACACCCGTAGCCTGAACTCTGATTTATCTGAGCTTGTCTCCCTGAAGTATTCACAAAATCCTGCTCAACAGCCTGAGAGCAAAGGAAGAAAACCTGAAGTAATAGCTGAAGTGGGACTGAGTCCTTGTGACCTTATCGTTCTTATTGGGTATTGAGCAATTGCTTTTCTGAACTTCTCGTTTCTCCTTTCATCTTGTCAGACAGAGTACACATTGGGGTAATGTCTGACATTTCTACTTTGTAGTTCAGCGTCCATTGCTTTAGCTGTTAGGCTGCTGCTCTGCTTTTGATGGAGGTTGCAGTTTATAAATCTGCAAATGGGAAGTGTGAAGAATGAGCTCTCCATTTCCTAGTCATAATTCCTAATCCCAACATGCTAAACGCCAGCATGTTTATCTTCTCTGCTTATCTCTGAATATAGATGAAGATCATGTCACAGAGATGCCCAGGTGATAGAAATGCAAATTTCTCTCCACAGAGTCTCAGGAAAAGGACTTCAACAGACATAGGCTTAAAATTGCCTCTGGTTGTTTGTTTGTTTTTTCTCTTATGGTTGAAATTGAGAGTATATGAGTGTTTGCTTTTCCCTCCTCCTCTAAAAGAGCATTGAGCTTGTTCACAGCAATCTGAGCTTTTGTTTTTTGGCTGTCATTTGCCAAAAGATAAATGGTCTTGGTCAAGGTGTTTAACCATGCTGAAGTTCAGTTTTGTTTTACCCAATGATAACGGTCATGTTACCAAATTGCCAAGATGAGAAAATCAAAAGACTTGCTAAGTCTATATGGTATAGATGGGGCCTTATCCCCTCAGAAACATCTTTACAACTTCTGATTCCAAAGGCTTTCTAGGGACATCCATCGTCTCCTAATCTGAGGAGAATTTGCCTGAACTATCTATAATCCCTGTTTGAACATGAAGAAGCCTATAACTTTGTCATATTGTTACACAGCAAAAGACTCACTGGAGTGTACTGATGGCTGTCCACTTCAGAAGTTCCATCCTTGATTCCTGATTCCCAGGTATTTTTTGCTTTCAGCATCTTTGACTCAGTAGCAGCCTTAGTCAGCTCTGTTAGTCATTGTGTGCTTGTCATTTTCATGACTCTTCGTGGCTCACATGTTTTTGTTTCAACTTTCTGTAGAAGAAGCAGTGGGCTGCATTCTGCTTGACTCCCGCATGGCTAGCTTTACACCCAAAATAACAACACAAATTGTATTCTTTTAAACACTGCTTGGCCCATTCACTCTAGCCTCTTATTGGCTAATTCTCACATCTTGATTAATCCATTTCTAATAATCTGTGTAGCACCATAAGGTGGTGGCTTACCGGGAAGGATCTTAACCTATGTCCATCTTGGAGAGGAGAGCTATAGTTTCTGCCTCATTGCCTTCTTCCCAGCATTCTGCTATGTTCACTCCATCCACCTATATTCTGACCTATCAGGCCAAGCAGTTTCTTTATTAATTAACCAATGAAACAACAGATAGATAGAAGACCCACCTGTATCAACTTTCCTAGATGCTTGAAGAACACAACAGGTTTCCTAAATAGGCAGTTTCTGGACAAATAAAGCATTTATATCAAATATACAGAATTGATCTTCCTGATTATGATAATGAACTTTAAGATCAGCTGAGTTTACGCTTTCATATCCGAAGTGAATTCCCTCATAAAATTGATTTCTCATTTAAAAATAATTCATTATGATGTAAGTTTTAAAAAAGGTCCTAGTTTTTTCTCTGTTCTCTAAAATTATCAAGAACATCAGAAATAACAATAAAATTGGAAGGGAAAGTCCTTGTGTTGGTTTTTCTTAGTTAATGGGTTTTGTATCTCCTCTCCATCTTTAGGGTCTCCAAGAAAATGTTGTGGTTGTTGAGAGGATGACATCTCTAGGAGGCAAACCTGACAGAGAAGGGGCCTGAAATGGGAAGCACTGATTTAACCATAGCATATTTTGGCAAATAATAACCTTTAGATGCTTAAAGTTATCTGCAATAATTTTACATAATAGAGAACTTTGAACTATTGTTGCCATGGAGCAGGTTCAATTCCAAATTGGAATTTCTGGAATTTGAGTAGAATGTTGCACTTTGTAAATTTCATTCAGAAAAAAAAAATATGAATTGTCTTTATTTTTTCTTTATTTTCAGTTTATGTGGATGGTTGTTTTGCTTATATGTATGTCTATATACGACATCTGTGCAGAGCCTATAGAAGCCAGAAGAGGACATCAGATCCCTTAAAGCTGGAGGTATAAACATATGGGTCCTGGAAACTGGACATGGGTCTTCTGCAAGAGCAGCAAATGCTTTCAAGCCTAGGCTGTCTCAGCTCTTGCTTAAGTGTTTTATGGCTTAGAGTAGTAGTTCCCAACCTGTGGGTGAGATCAGATATCCTGCATATCAGATATTTATATTACGATTCACAGCAGTAGCAAAATTAAGTGATGAAGCAGCCAGGAAATAATTTTATGGTTGGGAGTCATCACAACATAAGGAACTGTATTAAGTCTTGCAGCACTAGGAAGGTTGAGGACCACTGACTTAGAATAAAAATGAGGAGTATTTGCCAAGTTCCTTATATATGATAATTAAAAAGAAAAGAAAAACTTCAACTGTAATGCTGGACCAAAAATATGCAATAATCTTGGGGACACCACAGAATTGGGGGTTGTGTATTCAGACTGTGTATCACGTAGGGCTCAGTTCAAACCCTAGTTCTCATATCTGCTAGGGTCAGAAAGATGATAAATTCTTGATGTGTTCTAAATCTTTTCCCTCTCTTGAAAAGGGGGAAAATAATAGGACTTAAGGGAAACAAAGAATAAAAATAACTCCCTTAGATCACTTAGATCACTGTCTGGCAAACCAGAAATACACTATAAGGTGGGTGTTTTTTAGAGGGGGTCTCAGAACTGTGATCCAACTACTTCTATCTCTACAATTTAAAAGATACTTTATAAATATTTTGACTATTTTCTTTTCATAAAACAGCAAGTGGTATCTGTCAGTGTTGCCTTTTCTTCCCTGGGATGCATCACCAAGATGGTGTGATGGGGGAGAATCTTCTGTTTTGTGTTAATTGCATTGGTTAAATAAAAAGACCGCCTTGGCCCTTTGATAGGACAGAAAATTAGGTAGGTGGAGAAAACAGAAGAGAATGCTGGGAGAAAGAAGCCAAGTCAGTCAGTCACCATGATTCTCCCATTCCAGATAGATGCAGGTTAAGATCTTTCCTGGTAAGCCAGCTCTTGGTGCTACACAGAATATTAGAAACGGGTTAGATCAATATGTAAGAGCTAGCCAATAAGAGGTTAAAACTAAGCCGGGCGATGGTGGCGCACGCCTTTAATCCCAGCACTCGGGAGGCAGAGGCAGGCGGATCTCTGTGAGTTCGAGACCAGCCTGGTCTACAGAGCTAGTTCCAGGACAGGCTCCAAAGCCACAGAGAAACCCTGTCTCGAAAAACCAAAAAAAAAAAAAAAAAAAGAGGTTAAAACTAATGGTCCAAGCAGTGTTTAAAAGAATACAGTTTCTGTGTAATTATTTCAGAGCATAAGCTAGCTGGTGGCCAGGAGCTAGGCGGCAGGAATGTGGCCCACAGCTCCTACTACAGAGTGGCACCCAACGTGGTAATGAACTCCATGTAAAACCTGAGAGAGCTTAATTTTAAACAGAGAAAAAATAGAGTTTAACAAAGATTTTTGCTGTTTGTTGGTGGCGTGTTGTAGAGAGATTTCCTGATTCAGCGACAGCAGCAGAAAAAAAACCCTGCTTCATTTTAAAGCGTGGTTTCCTGGGGCTGTGCTGCCAGTGCAAACTCTGGCTTTAAAGTATTTCAATGGCTTTTATGGGACTGGATGTTTCTGTTCCCACTCAGGATCAGGAGGAAAGTAGCTGAGACCATGCCTTTGGCTCAGCTCTTCCTGCCTGAGCAGATGACAGAATCAGACTTGGTCAGGTGGTAGAGCATGGTAGATTCCCACCGCCATACAGAAAGAGGTTTTCAGACTGTGCAGTGCTCTGTGTGTCAGATTTGACTGTAACTTGGATGAAAAGAGTTTCTGTGCTGCATGTTCAGTCTCAGAATTAAACTGCTGACTGTGGCTTCAATGTGGACTTGGTGTGTGCCTGGAACTGTGCGCAGTGCAGCAGTGCAGGGTCACCAAATGGATATGAGACAGGAGTGGCTGCTCCATGCTGAACTGTGCTGACCTCAGGCAGGAACTACCATAATTACCATAATAACAGCACAGTTAAGGTTTAGACTGACCAGGAAGCAGGTGGTACCATATTACCTCTATGTGGCACAAGCCAAAGTTTTTAAGAAGTGCTTACCATTTTAAGAAGTGCTCCTGGGTAGTAAAAAGATTACAGATTCACAATAGGACAGATTCAGACCACTAAATGGATCACAATATTGGATGAGTGTACGTAGGCTTGAGAGAGAGAAAAAAAAAAAAAAAAAATATATATATATATATATATATATATATATATATATATATATATAGAGAGAGAGAGAGAGAGAGAGAGAGAGAGAATAAAGTTAATGCCCTTAAAAAAAGGGGTGGGGGTAAAGTCTTTAAAGAGACAAATAGTTATAGATTAAAAGAAATAAAGAAAAATAAGCCACGTAAAAATGGAAAATTCACAGAGAGTCTGGATTATGTACATTGTGTTTTCTTTAAAATTTTTGACTGTGAAGGAGCTAAGTACAGAGAGATATTTCTTTTATGGGCTGCCAAGAGGAACCAGAACGGATATCACGAAGGTATGACTTCAGAATTTGGGTCTAAGGATATGATGCTTTGGAAAGGGTCTTCTTTTGTTTTCACAGAGGATGAGACCCTGTGGATTGCTTCTATCCCAATATGGTATGATAGACCACGCCCTCCTGAAAGGTTGCTGTGAACACCCTCAAAAAATTACTTCGCTCAACTGCCAACTGAGATAAACCTGGCATATAGGTTACACCCTAAACGATCTGATTAACAGCACCCCAATTCAGCAGGAAGCAGTTTGGAGAGAAATAACTGCGCCCATATTCCCAAACATTGTTTATAAATGTTCTTTTACATTTAAAGAGGGATGTGATATAGATATGAATAATTTGCATTAGTATGGATTTTAAGGTCAATTTTGTTATATGTATATGTATTTCTGATATTGATTAAGGTATTGTGATTGTGTAGTTCAAGAATGTAATATATAATTAGGAAATATAAGTTGTTAATGGATAATCATCGATAACAGTCAAGCTTGTAGTTATGTTAGTTAGATTTTCTAGATATAGAGATATATTTTAGTTAGATAGGCATTCTTCATATCTTTCAACGACCACAGAATATGACATTTAATGTTTTAATAATTTAGGGTTTTTCATGACAATGAGACACATCTGCTCCTGGCAGCACCAATCTACTTCAAGAGGAAGATGGACATTGAAGAGGCTCCTTATGGAGTTTGATAGCCATTTGGGCAAGAAACTGCTCTTGCCTAGACTGATGCATGAACTGGACACAAAGAACCCACAGAAAGAGGACTACTGAACTTGCCTAAAGGTGAGATGGTCTTTCGGGGTTCCTGATTCATGAAAGAGTCTGTGAGACATTCTGCAGGACACAGCAGATAGTGACTGAACTGTCTTTGAAATTTCCTGCTTCATGGAAATGTCTACTGGATACTATGGGCCTATAGGCTGAAGATGGATGCCCCAATGGTACAGAGGAACTTTGGCTGACTGTCCAGGCAGCGAGATGTCTCTGTCATTTCTAGAGTTTTGGATTTCTTGTTTACTTAGGTAATATTATATCCTTCTGGAGTCTTTGATGGAGTTAAAGAATGGTTATAGTTTTCCATTATTATGATAAAGATAAAGTAGATGTAAATATTGTAACTGTTATTCTTGCCTGATAACTGTTTTGCTATATGTAATCTTACTATGTTAAAGTGAAAGCCTTTCTTTTTTGTTTAAACAGAAAAAGGGGAAATGATGGGGGAGAGTCTTCTGTTTTGCATTAATTGTATTGGTTAAATAAAGAAACCGCATTGGCCCTTTGATAGGACAGAAAATTAGGTAGGTAGAGAAAACAGAAGAGAATGCTGGAAGAAAGAAGCCAAATCAGTCAGTCGCCATGATTCTCTCATTCCAGACAGATGCAGGTTAAGATCTTTCCTGGTAAGCCAGCTCGTGGTGCTACACAGAATATTAGAAATGGGTTAGATCAATATGTAAGAGCTAGCCAATAAGAGGTTGGAACTAATGGTCCAAGCAGTGTTTAAAAGAATACAGTTTCTGTGTAATTATTTTGGGTAAAGCTAACCGGGTGGCTGGAAGCAGCCCCACCGCTCCCACTTCTACTGAATGGCACCCAACGTGTGGCTCTAACCCATGACCCTGAGATTAAGAGTCTCATGCTCTACCAACGTTAGGCCTTAGCCAAAGTTGGTTGACTCAACATTGCAAATGAGATTTTGGGTGACTGCCCAGGTAGTCAGTTTTCTCTGTCATTTGTTGCACATTTTGGATATTTCTCATTTGTTAAGTAATTTTACTTCCCTTCTCAGATCTTTGATGGAGTTGAAGATTTGATGATTGTAGTTACTCTCTACATTATTTAGATTCCTTGAAATAGAATGTTTAGTATATTTATTATTTGTTCCTATTGTATATAGTTGTATTTGGTTTGGCTCTATCTTATTTAGACAAAAGGGGGAAATGTAGGGGAAGCCCCAGTCAATCACCTTGCTTGTAGGGTGGGGGTCCCCTGAGGATATTTTTTATTTATAAATATTGTGGGTGTGCTCCCCGCTCTCCCTTCTTCTTCTGTTTTCCTGTTCTCCATGGGAACCTCGGTCTTGTAAGTCCTTCATTTATTAAAGCTGAATATTTTATTATAATTTCTGTCTGCCGTTCATTTACGCCGTAACAATGGTGAACAGGTGTATGTCACATCTGCCCTCCCTTCTAAACTGTTGTTTGCCATTTCGCAGCCCTGTTTTTGAACTGAGTCATTTTGTAGACACTCATTAGCAGCATGTAGTTTATCTCCATGTAGAAAATGGAGGTGCCAACTAATTTGAGTTTACTTAGTTGTCATCATGTTGGTGTGGGGATGATATGAGAAGTTAGGTAAGCTAGGACTTTGTGTGGTTGAGCTGTCTGATATATATGGGAGCCTCCTGGCATTTCTTAGACATCAAGTAGGTGCAGTGCTTGGCTCTGTCTTTCACTAGACATCTGCTTGGTTTGCCCATTCATGGGCTGTTACAAAAGATTGTATCCCTGGTAGATCAATATGGCAGAGGTATGTAAGCTGCTAGCTGCCTAAATCTAGAGTGGGAAGTCCTTTAAAGGATGAAAGCAGAGCAAGCTGTTGCCTTTGAGATTCACTCACACTGCTTAGGACTATGAGATGCAGGCACAGGAGTCTTCATCCAGAGAGAAAATACCAAAGCCTTCAAAATCCACTCAAGTGCAAATCAGCTCTTTGAACCTAAGCCTTTTAAGTACTGCTTGATAACCAAGATTCAACTCGGTTACCAACTCATTTACAGAAATATAAAAGTAGTATTAAAAGAGCTGTGAGGAGAACTATCCCTAGTGGGTTTGGGTTCCGAAGGAGGCCATTTACTTAGATAGCTCTAACATTGGTAGAATTATTGAAGATATAGCTCTTATATTTTATTTTAAGAAATCTTCACCTTTTTGAAATTCCTTTTGATTGACTTTCAGTATGTATCCCAGGCTGTACTCAAGCTCTCTGTGTATTTCAGACTCCTTAGACTTGTTATCCTCCTGCCTCAGCTTCTCAAGTGGTGAGATTGCATGCATGTGCCATTGTGCTTGTTTCAAATTTTCTTTACACACTGTTTGTATTTACTTTGTCTATTGTACATATTATTTAGATAGCTATTTTGCCTTTTAAAATCATCTAATAAAATATCCATTCAACACCGTGCTGGTTTTTGATATAGTAGGTCCTAATTTTCTGTGTTATTTTGTTTGGTACTTATTTTCAGAGATGGAAAGATGGATAACATTGGAGAAATGGAACAGATGTAGAAAGGTTGAATACATTGCCTAGGATTCCACAACTCTGCTGTGGAATAATCCTTTCATACACTGTAAAGACATTTCACTTGAATTGCTTTAATAGAAAGCTAATTGACTGGTAGTCTGTCAGGAATTATAGGCAGTACAATCAAATTAGGAAAATGATGGGAAGAAGAAGGGTGGTGTCAGAGGAGATGCCAGCTAGCAGCCAAGGAAGCAGAATGTGTAGAAAATGAGGCCACCAACATGGGCCATGTGGCAGAGGGCAAAAAATAAGTATGGGTTAATTTAAATGTAAGAGTTAGTTCGTAACAACCCTGAGCTTTCAGCTGAGCATTTATAAGTAATCTTAAGTCTCTGGGTCAGTTATTTGTGAACATACGGTCAGGATAGGAAAACTCTACCTACGCAGCTCAGAGTGGTAATTTCCATGTTCAGTATCAGGTACTTTCAGACTCACATTTTAAGCCTATAAATCCTAAAACTTCATTTTATTTTATAGTGCACCTTAGCATATAGAATAGCTTTAGCCCATAGTAGTTGTAATGTTTTCAATGAGAAATGTTCCCCATACACTCACAAATACTTGGTCTGTATAGAGAGGTACAGCCTTGGTGGAGGAAGTATGTCACTGGGGTGAACTTTATATTCTCTCTCTCTCTCTCCTCTCTCTGTCTCTCTCTCTCTCTCTCTCTCTCTCTCTCTCTCTCTCTCTCTGTGTGTGTGTCTGTGTGTGTGTGTATGTTCTGTCTGTTTGTCTTTCTCTGTTTCTCTCACTCTCTCATTTGTATGTGAATGGTCAGCTAGCTCCATGCCCTGCTGCCCTATATGACTGCTTTTCCATTAAGTGCTTTATACTTCTAGAACCATAAACAAAATAAACCCCATTTCCTTAAGTTACATTTTGTTATGACATTTCGCCATAGCAACAGACATCACTAATAGCATAGTGATCAATTAAAAGTTGTTTAAAAGAAATAAATGGCTAGTGTTTCTGGATAACATCTAGAATTTGTATATAAGTGGAGACGTACCATACATCGCGGCAGACATCTTCTCATGCTGCCAGGCTGCTGGCTGATGTATTCCCTTGTGCTAAGGATGTCAGTACCTGGTGCTTCCTTTCAAAGCAAACACTGCCCCCAGGAAACAATGGGACTCTAATGGCCAGTAGGCAAACTACCAAAATTTGTTTTTCTTTGATAATGACCAGAACTCACTTTGGAGAGTGACTGCATGTGTCTCTTGGAAGACTACTGGCTAATGCAAGGAATCAGTAGAAAAATAAGTGTTACAAAGCAAGCCAGAACAAGGCAAGGGAGGGAATCAGACCTGTACCTTGTATTAGCTACTCTCCTTGTGACAAAAATGGCTGACCAGAAACAACTTTAGCAAGATTTGCTCTGGTTCACAGTATGAGGGGATACATTCTAGCATCTCAGGAAAGGCATAGTGGCAGAACTGGAAGACTGGTTGGCCAGGAAACAGAGAATGAAAAGTGATTCCAGCCTACAAAACCTCAGCTCCCTCTTTCAGCAAAACACTTCATCCAAATTTCTGCCCCTATAAGTTTCTACAGGGGAACAAGTGTGCAAACACATGAGCCTATGGGGAACAATTACAGTCAAACCCTGATCCTGATATAGAATGATCATTATACCCATCCCTTAATTCTCTCCCATGCATGTACCAAGCCATATACCTACTTACAGGGAAGTATGGGTGAAACTACTTGTCCATTCATCCATGCTGTAGGTGCCATCTACATGGTGCCTCCTCAGATGTTTGTGTCTTATGATGCCAGCAAATTGAAACTATGCTTGCTTTGGGATGGGTGTATTGATCCTCTAAGGTACCACCACATCCTATTCAGAGGTACAGAGATGGTAACTCAAAGTTTTCTATCCTCCTTTCACAAAGCTGTTCCTCCTGTATCTTCCTTTCTAATATTTTGGGATTCTCCAAATATGGAAAAAATGTGCTTTAGATGTGGTACAGCTGTTATGAGTATCTATTTCTCTTATACCCATATTACATGGTCCATAACCACTGAAAAGGCCAGTTTCAAATAATCTAATGTCCTCTTTTGGCCTCTGTGAACACTGCACTCATGGGCACGTACAAACAACACAGGTGTGCATACACATAATTTAAAAAATTATTTTCATCTTTCAAAAATATATAGAAAGGAACTGGAAGGATGGCTCAGTGTTTAAAAGCATTTGCTGCTCTTGCAAAGGACCTGGTTTCCATTCCCATCACCCACATGTTGGCTCACAACTATTTATTATTCCAGGTCTACCATTGCACTTTTCTGACCTTTACTAGGACAAGTTGGGGTGTTTAGTTTGGAAGAGGCTGTTGACTGGCCTTTCACAATGGCAAAATCTTTTGTAGTATGTGATCATACTATATTTATTATGTTTACAAAATGGTTCATATGTACGGGATATTACTCTAGGCACCAGGTAGAAAGGAAAGATAGTGTCCAACACCCTGTGATGTCAACTTGCTAACAAGCAGAAGTCAAGTAGACTTATTGAGCTTCAAAGTTCAATCTTTTTCCCTGAGATGTAGAGCATTCTAACATTCAGTACATCGTTGTAGTGGGATACAATTTAGTACCCCTAATGTTGGAAGAATGGAAGCAAGTTACTAGGTTTAGCTTAACAAAGCCTCTGCAAGCTCATTTTCTGGCTTCTTTGCTTGGATGGAAGTAGCTCATTTTCCCAGCAGGCTGGAAGCCTTCTTAGCAGATGGTCCTGTGCTGTGTGCTGTGTGCCAGTCATAGAGAATTTGCCTGGTGTGCCTGCAGGTGGCCTTGATCTTGTCCAAGCAGCAGGCTTTGGCTAGAGAGTGCTTTCCCTGGCCCTCAACAGAGGATGGGGAAGGAGGAGTCACTGACAGGAGGGGATCCAGAAATGGATTTCTTTCATGTAGGGTTTTCTGTAAGCAGGCTTGTTGGATAGCACACTCAAGAAAGATTTAGGGATGGACAGTATCTGAGAAACACACAACCTTTGGAGAGGTCAGAATCTAGCAGAGCCCTCTGGGTGTTCATTACCACCTGATTTTTGGCTGCCCCTGCAATAATGGCACATGGATTTTGTTCTATGTGAGGTCTGATGAGGTACTGAAGCCCCAAAACATGGGTCGTTGGCTATGCATGTTTGTTTTTATCAGGGCTAGGCAGTTTTTTCTCCTGCCCACAAGGCTGGTAGACTTTTGCTAGAAGACTTGCTTTAATAATAAATTCAATCACTATTTTCCATTAGAACGGCATTGACTACTGTGATCTAGATTCCAGGGCCAGCTGTTGTAATTGATCTTTCCACTAACTCCAGTGGTCCCATCTATATAATTGAGAAGGGAAATAAAGATTCTCTTTGGATATTTGAAAGGTTGAAATTAAGTATGTCTAAAAGTGTTATAAAAGTTGCATTAGTCTTCACACATTGCTGTTGTATTAGTTATCATTACTCAGACAGATGATATTTACATATTTCAGTTGCTATAGCTGAAAAGAACTTAGGGCTCTGAATAGTGTGCAGATTTAGGTCTTGTGTTGGTTAACATTTGTTACTGTAGCAACATACCAGAGACAATCAACTATGAAAGAGAAAAGTTTTACTTGGTTTTAGAGGTTTAAAGGTTTCAGTCTATGGTCAATTGGCTCCATGACTTTGGGGCCTGTGGTTAGGCAGCACTTCATGGCAAAAGCACACAGTGGAGGAAAATGTTCAGTTGTTACTCATAGGAAGTGGCAGCGGTATAAAGGTGCTCAACCTGTTATCCTATTCACTGACACACTCCCAGTGACCTGAGAACTCCCACTAGATCACACCTCTTAGAGGCTCTACTGCCTCAAAAGAGTTCTTACATGGGGACCACTTACCTAAACTGTTATCTGTCATATAGCATGACAATAGCCAGGCTGTAGGTTCAAAGGAAGGTATAACTACCTAAAATCTATCCCCTATCACCCTCTAAGACTTTGCTCTCCAAGTTCTTATTATTAAAAGAACTAAGGAATAGTTTGTGTTTGGTCTTAAATAAGCATTTCACACCCATGAAGTATGTCTTTTTTTCCTTTGGGAGAAACCAATTTCCTGATTGTCTTTCCCAAATGTGAAATAAATGATTTTCTTCCAGTCATTGGTAATGAAGGAAATAACATCTCTGTTGTTACTGGATTCTTTCTAGACACATCCCCAAGAGGAACAACACTTAGTGAGCAGCAGCAATACCAACTGACTGTCTGACTGTCATTGTTCCAAGCTTCCTGACATACGCTTTCCAATTAACTGACCTAATAGTGTGCTCTTCTCAGAGTCAAAAGGATGTCATTTTTGTGAGATCAGCTGTGTTTATTTCAGAGTGTGTGTCAAAATCAGGCTTATGGACTGTAGACATTCTCTCCTAAAAGCGGGGGTTGGGGAGGGGAGGGCCATTGGACCCTCACTTGAGTATCCCCCTACTCCTTTCAGCTGTTTATGTACAACTCTGTCCTAATTGCATGTAGCCTTGTGGTCTCAGAAGAAGGTGGTCATGGAGAAGCTGTCATCCATTCTGAAAGAAGACTTTTCATGTCGTTTTTTTTGAGGTCATGCAGAGAAACCGCTTTTCCTTCCAGTAACCACTTACCCAGGCTCTATACATCAGCTCAACAAACACACTGGCTTCCCAGGGCGAAATGTGATGGAAATGTACTTTGGTTTGTTGCTGGGACTGTATGAGGAATGAGTAGATGTCATTTAGGTCCTCCCCAGAAAGGAATTACCACAACTGTAAATTACCATGGCATCTCTGAGTATTTTTCCGAGATATTTGTGATGACTAGATCCTTCAACAGATCACATATAGCCAAAGCTCATCTGCCCTTTCCTTGGTTGCCATGGATACTTTCCTTCTCCTCTGTAAACAAATGCAAGGCAATTGAAAGACTTTCTCTCTATGACATTTAAACAGACTAGTAACTGCCATCTCCACCGAACAGCTCCCCCTTCGACAAGATTAAGGTTATGAAAATAAACTAACCAAGAATCTGTGTTCTCAGTGTAACTCCAGCTCAGAATATGGGAGGATTTTGTGAGGAGAATTCTGTAGCGCCACCCTCTTTCTTGTTCTTCGCCTCAGTCTTTCAAGTATCAACATGATAAGCACCTTGATCTTAAATACCCGTCTGTGCCAGTGTTCCAGTGGCACTGATGTTTCTTTGTAAGTTCTGTATGGTTTGCTTCTGTCAGAGTGACGGAATTTGCATATATTCTTTATTCTTTTGAAAGAATTCCAATATATTCATCAGTGTGGCTATGGGAGAAGGCCAGTTCAGGAACTCTCTCCTCTGCTGCCCAAGTACCTAGTTGGGGACATCCCCTTGGACACCTGGGAACCCCTCTAGAGCCAAGTCTCTTGCCAACCCTAAAATGGCTCCCTTAATTAAGATATCTTCTTCCCTGCTCTCATATCCACCCTTCCTCCTTCTCAACCATCCCATTCCCCCAAGCTCTCCCCAATCCTCCTCTTCTCCCTCCCCATCTCCCCTTCCCCCACCCACCCTTACCCCTGTGCTCCAACTTTTGCTTGGTGATCTTGTCTACTTCCAATATTCAGGAGGATAAATATATGTTTTTCTTTAGGTTCACCTTATTATTTAGGTTCTCTAGGATCACGAACTCTAGGCTCAATGTCCTTTGTTTATGACTAAAATCCACTTATGAGTGAGTACATACCATATTCCTCTTTTCGGGTCTGGGTTATCTCACTCAGTAAAGTGTTTTCTATTTCCATCCATTTGCATGCAAAATTCAAGATGCTATTGTTTTTTACCACTGAGTAGAACTCTCATGTGTATATATGCCACACCTTCTTTATCCATTCTTCCATTGAGAGGCACCTAGGTTGTGTCCAGGTTCTGGCTATTACAAATAGTGCTGCTATGAACATAGTTAAACAAATGCTTTTGTGGTATGATTGGGCATCTCTTGGGTATGTTCCCAAGAGTAGAATTGCTGGATCCTGAGGTAGGTAGATTCCCAGTTTCCTGAGAAACCGCCACACTGATTTCCAAAGTGGTTGCACAAGTTTGCATTCCCACCAGCAATGGATGAGTGTTCCCCTTATTCCACATCCTCTCCAGCATATCATCATAGAACCTACATCTGGCGATGGATGGAGATGGAGACAGAGACCCACATTGGAGCACTGGACTGAACTCCCAAGGTCTAGATGAAGAAAAGAACAGAGGGAGAAAATGAGCAAGGAAATCAAGACTGCGAGGGGTGCATCCACCCACGGAGACGGTGTGACTGATCTAATGGGAGCGCACCAAGGCCAGCTGGACTGGCACTGAATGAGTATGTGATCAGACCAGACTCTCTGAATGTAGCTGACAATGAGGGCTGACTGAGAAGCCAATGATAATGGCACTGGGTTTTGATTCTACTACATGTACTGGCTTTTTGGGATCCTAGTCTGTTTGGATGCACACCTTCCTAGACCTGGATGGAGGGGGGAGGGCCTTGGACTTCCCATAAGGCATGGCACCCTGACTTCTCTTAGGACTGGAGAGGGAATGGGGAGGGGGAAGTGGGAGGAAAATAGGAGGAGGGGAGGAGGTGGAAATTTTTAATAAATAAATAAATGAAAAATGGAATGCTGACAGCCAATCCTCCTCTTTAGAACCATCTGAGAATAAACTACATGTGGATCATGGAGCATTATAGATTGCTAATATCTCCCAAGCAGATTGTCCTTGAACACTTCTTCCCGTTTATAGACAAGATAATCAGCCACAGCAGGGAATCAACGTGGCTACCTCACTAATATCACATCCACAGATCCCATTTTATTCTTGCAGATATCCCAATAATGTCTTTTGTAGGCAAGGGACCCAACACACGGGCAGTCATTACCTACAGTTTCCATATCCTACAGGTCTTCTTCAATTTATAGTCTCTGCAGTCCTTCTTTGATGATTTTCAGAGCCTGGAGGGGGGAATGCTGTGGTGATGCCTCAGTGGCTAAGGGCACATACTGCTCTTGCAGAGAAAGAACTGGGGTCGCTAAAAACCTACATGCTATTCAAAACTACCAATAATTCTAGACCTTGGGTGTCTGACATCCTCTCTCAGACTCTGTGGTTGTCCTTATGTGCACACAAACAAACGAACACAGTTTTAAAAGAGTCTAGGAGGTGGGCAGGTTAAGTTTGCCTGATTTTTATGTTTATTTCTTGATTTCATTTAGCCTATGTGTATTTGGTGGGAGTATCTTAGAGATAAGAGGAATTTTTTTAATGTGTGACTCTGCCAATGGCACACAGCTTCACTGTGAACACTCCTAATGACAATCCCTGTGGCCCTGAAGGTGAGATTCTCAGGGTTTCTTTACTAAGATTTTTCTCTCAAGCATTTTATGATGATTCAGGGTGAGAACACATTCAGTCAGTACATAGCCTGCTGCTCACTAGGTTTTCCCTAAGGTTGGCATCATTTCTTCTGTTGGGAGCAGTTATTTCTCCACTTGTTAACACTTTATTTGGAAGTGTTTTGGGTTTTGATTTGTTTGTTTCTTATGTTTTTCTTGGTGTTGTGGATTTGTATCTTCTTTTCAGAAAAACCATTGCCATCCCTGAAGCTG
This sequence comes from Chionomys nivalis, assembly GCF_950005125.1. Lineage (NCBI taxonomy): Eukaryota > Metazoa > Chordata > Mammalia > Rodentia > Cricetidae > Chionomys > Chionomys nivalis. The sequence continues at coordinate 38,825,857 of NC_080086.1, forward strand.
AAACTCAGTGTGTCACAGATTTGGTCCCGGAATACCACTGTTCAGTTAATCCCCGTGCCTTTGACTGCTCCCGTAATTCCTTGGACTCTTTCTTCTATCATTGGAACATTGTCAAACATTATGTCTTTATCTGTGTCTGTCTCTCTGTCAGTCCTAAAGTCAACAATTTCTCTGGGAAATGTTGCTTCTTTTAATTGAGAGTGATTTTCACAGAGATCTCTCCATAAGGGGTACTTCTTGTTCTTGGACACAATGATGACCTTGGACCAGCCTTCTTTGTGTACAGAACTATGTGAACACCCACATTTAAACCCACTTCCATCTATCTAACCTATAAAAATTAGTGAGTTGACTTAACTCTAATTGCAGTTTAATTTCAATGGGCTTATACCTTTTTTGTCTCTTTCCATACTGGAAACTTTTTTCTTCAACAATGAGAAACTTTTGGTCTTCCTTCTTGAAAACCAATCACCACCAACTTCCACCTAGATAAGCACTTCTTTCATTGCGCACATGTCCTTCCACAGACTAATAATGCTTGAGAGGATGGGAAGGCCAGGCAGACTCAGTGTCTCCTAACCATTCTACAAGCCTGTCTTTCAAAGCCCAGTAGGACTGTGGACTTGACTTACTGTATACCCCTGACTTGTTCTGGCTCTCTTCGGTGCCCTGCTCTGGTTAGAGTGGGATCATCTTAGGGTATCTTCTTCCTTCATTTCTTACCACCCATCTTTGAATTTATTCCAGTTGTAATCATTACTTGGGAGTCTAGGCTCAGATAGTTTTGTTTGCCTCCAGCTGTGCTGCAGCATTGCTTTACTTCACTGAAGCCTCATGTGTGATTCTAAATGCACATGCTATCACACCACACACCACAAGGGAACACTGACTGAACCACCAAGAGTCAGGTTGGAGACTGTGCTATGAATTGTGGTGTTTCCTTGGCACATACATAGCTTCCTCTTGACCTTCCTCAGCATGTGCATGGGTATCTCTTAAAATTGCCTTGCGTTAGAATACCTTATTTTTTAAATGGATATTTGAGTTGTTGACTTGAGTTTCATTTTTAAAAAATGTTAAATTAATTTTGAATTTTAATTAGGACAAAATTCCCAACAATTTCTAACCCCACCCTAAACATTCTTTGTTTTGTACTATTTATGGGAAGTTCTGTGGTCTTAACGACTCTACCAAAATACCAATCAACTATGAGAAAAGTTGGGAATGCTCTTGAGCCTCTAGTATCAAGCTAAATTATACTTATATAAAATTAAGACTAATTATCTCATTAATAGACAATTTTTCTTTCCTCTTTAGTGAATAGTAATTATATGTCTAACAAATAATCATTCTAAGATATATTCCTTTATACTTTGTTAAAAATAGATATTAGATATTATACCTTATGCATGTATCTATATGATCAGTATCACATATATGTTTCTTAGGCAGAAAGGAGATATGAGTGGAGCAGTTGAGTAAGCCCTGGGATAGTTTATGATTTGTGTACCAGATACAATGAAGAGTTCAGCGCCCCCTGTGTGACATTCCTTGACTTTTCACAGCAGGGTTTTTTCCATTGTTTTCATTTTTTATTTTTTTCCTTTATTTGATTTTGGAAGTAGATGGTCATTTCCAGATAATGGCATAGATTAAGAGTCAGGGCTAAGGAAAGGGGTTTCTCTTCTTTAGAACAAATCTGTTTCTCATTTTGTGAAATGAAGGAACTTTAAGAGAGAACATGTTTGCGTTATAGTCAACCATTAGCTGTGTGGAATTGTAATAGTTAGTGATTGGTTCACACACAATTAATACATGTTTCTTGTGTTTATTTTGTACATTTGATTCATTTGTTAGTTTGGTTGATTGGCAGGTGTTTTGAGAGTCTCAGTATGTTGTTCAGGCTGATCTTGACCTCCTATGCTAAAATGATCCTCTTGCCTCAGGCTGCTGTGTGATTGGGTCTATGGACACCACCCACCATGTTGAAGTGTCTGTTTTTAGTAGTGTGTATCTTGAGATTCATGAATCCACCACCTGAAACAAAGCTAGCACCTCATCTTGTATTTACTTCGTGACCCATTGCCTTAGTGTATCCCTCTATATCTAAACCAAAACAAATAAAATCTTTCATGTTGGATCTGACTGTTCACCAATCATCTACCTCACTCACCCTAATGTTAATGGCTTCATGTGTCTCCATGAAGGGTAAAGGTATTTAAATAACATTTAATTTTATAGAAATGTATATGTTTTCATTCACTTACACTAGGTTGTTAAGGTTTATAAAAGTTTATAAAGAATGTCAGTTAGCTTCTTTTGATGTGACAGCCACCTGCCAAGAGCACCTTAAGGAAGGAAAGGCTTACTTTGCCTTACAGTTCGAGGGTAATGTGATAAGAAAGGCATGGGGGTTGCGGTTGGTCATGTTGAATGCATAGTCATGAAGCGGAGAGCAATGAATGCTTGGTGTTTCTCCTTTTCATTCAGTCCAGGGTCCCAATCCATGGAATGGTAGCGCCCATACTGAGGGTGTGTAATCTCTCCTCCATTAACCTAATCTAGATAATCTACCACAGACATGCCCACAGACCTGTTTCCATGGTGATTCCAAATTCCATCAAGTTGGCATCACATGACCTAAGGCAGGGTAGGGTCTTCAGGTGCCTCATTCTCCTGTACACAATGGAGAGACTCAACAGTGGGCAAAAAGAGTGTTTGTTTTAGATGTATTCACACATACAGAAAAGAATAGGTCACCTGCCTGTGGTGTGACTATAATTAAGTGGCTTCTTCCCCCTTTGATTCTATTTAAGGCAATAATGTAAAAAAGGAGGGATCATGTATGTCCAAATGGCTTCTTTTCTAAAATTTTGCCTTAATTTGTGTGTATGTGTGATGTGGTGTATGTGTGTGTGTGCACACATGCACGCGTGTATGCATGTGCATATATGTGTGGTATAATGCATGTAACAAGGCACACATGTGGAGGTCAGAGGACTACTCGCCAGAGTCAGGTTTCTTCTTCCTCCAAGTGTGTCTTTGGATGCTGACTTTTTATCTGGCTTAGAAGCAAGCATCTCTATTCATTAACAACCTAGTCTATATGGTTTCTAAAATGTTTCATCTGTAATTCTCCATGTAACACTTTGAACTAATTGGGAGGAACAGGAATGGGCTCAATGCATACGCAAATCCTCACATAAGTGCCAGAGAGATGCCATATAACCTGTCTTGCTATAGTATTCCTGAAGTTTCAACACTGACTTCCTAATAGCTGAATAGCTGTCACTTTCTTGACAGAATCCTCCTCCGAAGCATACCTAAGTATCTCAGGTGAACATTAAACCAGTGTCTAACACTGGGACAATTAAGATATATAAAGATATGAGATCAAAAGAAAAGACCCACTGAAATGAAGTCATCAGAAGCATGAGAGAGGTATTTGAAATTCACTGAAGCATAAGCCTAAATTAAGCAGCTAACTGCCTGTTTTTTTTTCTGTGAATTAATGTAGAGACTGCTATTTAGACCTTAATTCCTAAACAAAGGGCTGCCTTCAAGGTCTAGAGATAAATAGCATATGTTCAGAGGTAAAAGGAAGCCCCAAATTAGGTGAATTTAAATAATAGAGAATGCTCAGGGAATGTATAAATATGCATTTGCCTGGCTGCCTGCAAGTGAATGATGCTACCCAGCTCCCGAGCCCAGTGCTGAGAGTCTCCATCCATCCATCTCACTCCCTCCAGGACTCCTCTCCCCATCTGTTTTTTGCCTCACTAATGTCCATTTTGAAATCTTCTCTTCAAAAGTAAATATTCAAAGAAGCATAATCTGTGAATAATTGAAGGGAGGGGCAATCTCCCCTGAGAAAAATATTCTAAATAATATATTTTATAAATCTGTCAGGCTCCATACTGTTTGCTCTCCCTCAGTCCTTCTCTTCTTTCCTTATCCCTCAGTTTTTCACATTTTACTTTTGATAAAATGGCTTGTTTGATTCTTCTGTAGATGGAGGTAGACTTCTTAATGTATATGAATTTCTATTTTCAGTGTCCACTAATTTCCATATGTTACCAACCCCAAGTATATAGTAACTTCATAACTATTATCACCACCCCTCTTGCCCACCTGTATATTTTAAACAATAGCCAACCTCTTCTTTCTTCACCTCCTCATCACCCTTCTAGTCTCTCACAATTTCTAGTCTACCCTCTACTTCTATAAAAATAAACATGTTTTAGTTCCCACATATAAGCGATAATGTTTTGGGTTGTCTTTCTATATGTATGGTTAATGAACACACAATGACATATCCTAATAATATCTATTGCTTAAAATTATAGGATTTAAATTTCATGGCCTATGACTATTCCATGGTTTGTTACTATATATAATCTACATCTATATATCTATTTATTTACACACACGCACATACATATGCACGTGCACACACACAATGTTTTTACTGTGATTATCCATTGGTTGTGAGTCTGTTTCTGGAGTAATTTTTTTTAAACATGGAACCCAAAATCTCATTAACACAGTTCCTATTCACTTGTGGCGTGTGCATGTGGGTTGGCATAGCTGCCCAAACCCTGATTTTACCATCTCTTATTTCAAGACAGATTATTATGATGACTGACAACTAAACTCTTGTAGTGAGGTGAAGCCTATAATGCTGAGTTTGGTAATAGGAGTTCTTACACATAATAACCTCTACTTCTTCATATTTTTCAATTTTAAAAAATTTTAGAAATTTTGTTTATGGGTATTTTGTCTGCATGCATATATGTGTGCTGTATGCATGCCTGATGCCTGCAGGATCTGGAGAGGACATTGAATCTACTAGGATTGAAGTAAGAGTCTTTCCAGAACCATCATGTTGGTGCTTAGAATCAAACCTGGGTCCTCTTGAAGACCAGTGAATGCTCTTAAGCAAGAGCCATCTCTTCAGCCCCAATAACCTCTGCTTCTGAGGGAACACTATCACAGAGAACTGGGCAGTATACAAAATTTGTGGTAGGAAGGACCAGGAACCAAGTTGAGATTTATGTCACCAACATGTGACCAAGAGAGAAGCCAAAGTATAGTCCAAAATATTCTGAACATGTGATGTCATTAAATGCACATTTGGCCTTTTCCCTGTTTCCTGGCACGCCAGTCCTAATGGCTTTGGAATCTTCCCAATGGGATCTGTTTGCCAGAAAATCGATTAAAAACAAACAAACAATGAAGAAAGAAATGAAGTCTCAATACCCCTAAATTTTGAAAATTTACTTCTAATGAATTAGAAAAAACTCACTTCTAGTTATTTCCAGTTATGTCAATTTTTACCTTGAGGCGTTCATTGGTTAATCACTCATTCAACAAATACTTATGAGTTTCTGCCAGGAAGTCATATTAGCCATGTGCAATGAACACAGTCTGGTGAAGTCCACACATAAGTAATTGCATCCATGTTAAAACCAGGCCAAGTCTGCGGGCATGGAAATGAGCAGAAAATGGAGCGTGTGCAGGTGCCAGGTGCAGAGACAGCTCCCAGAGCCTGATAGAATTTTACTAAATTGAAAGCCAGGTGTCAGGGTTGAAGAGAAGTTAAGTGAGGATGGCCTCCCATGTTACTGCTGACTTACATAGATCTAATCTACATGGGAAGTAGAAAAAGACAAATTCTCCTGAGTAAATTGGGAGCATAAGGGCCTTGAGGTAGGGTTGAAGGGGGAGGGGAGACGCAGGGAGGGGAGCATAGAAAAATGTATACCTCAATAAAAATCAATAAAAAAATCATGTGGGATGAACAGATCCTGAGAAGCCACAGAAGGTGTCTGGGGAAAGACCAAGAGTTCAACGCAGGGTAGTTATAGGCTAGGCTGGATTTCCAAGAGATGAGCTCGTGAACAACCTTGTGTGAGGGACAGAGTTCACATTCTGGCAAGTACTGAGCCTCTCTCCTGGATAAATTCTAACGTGTATTTAGAATGTCCTCAGTTCTCTCAGCTCTAAAACCCAAAACACAATGAGAGAATTGCTTAAGTTGTGTGATTATGAAGATATCTCTTGGAACTTGAGAAGGAAGTTTGCAAAACAAGTTTGGAGGACTGGAAGTATGACTTGAAACCTCTGAGACTTAGAGATGCTCATTTGTCTCCACGGCTTGTATATCTCTGCTGTTCTCAGTCTCTGCCAGTTTAATCTTATTTGGCTTTTTGGTAAAGAGAAAATTTCTTTACAAACAGTCAGGAGCCCCATGGATATCAGAACTTATTTTCCATCCCAAGGATGTACTGGCTAACTGATCTTGAGCCAAACAATTAGTTTAATTCCTGTAATCAGAGAGTAACCCACCCTGATCATCACATTTCAGAATGTGTGTTTTCTGGAATAGAGGAGTACAGTCCTTTGTGGCTGACTCCTCCATTAAAATTATATTTTGTACATAGCTTTTTTCCTGGTAGGTAACGTCATTAATGGTTCCTCGGAGTTCAGTATTCACTTTCTTATAATACGCAGTCCCTAGTAGAGACTTTAATCAAGTACATACATCTGTTCAAAACAATCAATTCAAAAACACTATATGCCATTTGAATCGCTGGCCCTTGACCTTATCATTCCACTAATACCCAGTATGAAGTGAGAAATAAGCTTTGGCTAGAGCAGATAATGGAGGTTTGGGTGTGTGTTACAGAAAAATTATGAGCCTAATCTACCCAATACTTTCTTCTTTCTTGAGACATTTGCATTTTAAACTAGTAAAGAATGTTCTTGGTTCTGCTGTCCAGAGTTTGAACAAATCCTGTTGGATGTGAACAGAGATAGAGTCAGCCAGCTGAGGTCCACGTGTGTTCTGTTGGCCAATGAGGAAAGACAGTGATTGTGGATAGTGTGACAAGGGGTATCCCATTGAAACAAGTGTGGGTGACATGCCTCTTAAGAGGAAGGGAAACATAGGTTGTTAAGAACAGCATTCTGTTTTCTGGTGTCTTCTTCAATTTCCTTCTTCAAAGTGAAGAAGACATTAGAAAATGGAAAGATCTCTGCTGCTCTTGGATAGGTAGAATTAACATAGTAAAAATGACAATCTTATCAAATCAATCTATATATCCAATGCAATGCCCAGCAAAATTCTTCACAGACTTCAAAAGAACAATACTCAACGTCATATGGAAGAGGAAAAAATCCAGGATAGCCAAAACAATCCTGTACAATAAAGAAACTTCTAAGGACATCAAAACCTCTGACTTCAATCTCAGCTATAGAGTTACAGTACTGAAAACAGCCTGGTATTGACATAAGAGCAGACAGAAGGACCAATGTAATTGAATCAAAAACCCAGATATCAATCCACACACCTACAAACACTTAATTTTTAACAAAGAAACTAAAAATATAAATGGAATAAAGGAAGCATATTCAACAAATGATGCTGGCATAACTGGATATCAACATATAGAAAAATGAAAATAGATTCATATCTATTGCCATGCACAAAGCTCAAGTCCAAATGGATCAAGATCTCAACATAAAACTAACCACACTTAACCTCGTAGAAGAGAACATGGGAAGTACTCTTAAACACATTGCCACAGGAGACCACCTATGAAATATAACCCCAGTAGCATAGGCACTGAGAGAAACAATTAATAAATGGGACCTCCTAAAACTGGGGAGCTTTGACAAGCAAAGGACACAGTCAACAAGAAAAAATGTCAAGGTACAGAATGGGAAAAGATCTTCATCAGCCCCACATTAAACAGAAGGCTGATCTCCAAAATATACAAAGAACTCAAAAAAATTGACATCAAAAGAACAAATAATCCAATAAAAAATGAGGGACAGACCTAAACAAAGAACTCTCAAAAAGGGCTTCTAAAATGACTGAAAGACACTTAAGAAAATGCTCACTATCCTTAGATATCAGAGAAATGCAAATTAAAACAACTCTGAGATTCTATCTTATATCTCTCAGAATGGCCAAGATCAAAAACACTGATGAAAACTTATGCTGGAGAGGATGTGGGATAAAGGGAACAGTCCTCCATTCCTGATGAGAGTGCAAGCTGGTACAGACACTTTGGAAATCAGTATGGTGATTTCTCATAAAATTAAGAAACAACCTACCTCAAGACCCAGCAATGCCACTTTTGGATCTATATCCAAAGGATGCTCAATCATACCACAAGGACTTGTGCCCAACTATGTTCATAGCAATACTGTTTGTCATAGCCAGAACCTGAAAACAACCTAACTGCCCCTTTCCAGAAGACTAGATAAAGACAATGTGGTATATTTACACAATGGAGTATTACACAGTGGAAAAATGGTATCTTGAAATTTGCAGGCAAATGGACGGATCTAGAAAAAAACATATTGAGTGAGGTGAATCAGACTCAGAAAGACAAACACAATATGTACTCATACATACGTGGCTTTTAGATATAAAGCAAAGAAAAACCAGGCTATAATTCACAATCCCAGAGAACCTAGACAACAAAGAGGACCCTAAGAGAGACATACATGTATCTAATCTCTTGAGAAGTAGAAAAAAGACAAGATCTCCTGTGTAAATTGGGAGCATTGAAATCATAGGAGAGGGTATAAGGGGAGGGGAGGAAGAAAGGGGAGTGGAGAAAAAATATTTAGCTCAATAAAAACAATAAAAAAGCAAAAACAACAACAAATGAACAACATTCTACCCACTAATGCTTTGCCTTTCTTCATCTTTAAAATTCTAGAAATGTCCTTGACTTCTCATAGTAGTTAGTTCCTCTGTAGTCACAGAAGGTTTATGGACAGGATATACTGAAATGTATTTCCATGAATGTGAAGGCTACTGGGAGTCAGTCTGTCCTGTGTTCATGGGGCAAGTGTTTATTTGCCACTAACGTTTGAGGAGGTCCATCTATCCTGGACTTCTCTTTTTGATTTAGTTTTTAAAAAATGAAGCAACTGTTTCTTGTTATTTTTAGACCGAGCTCACCATTTGCTACTTCTCTTCCCCAAAGACTGCCTGAGACATAAACAACATTCTCAAACTAGAAGCAGAGAACAGCCATTTGTGTACATGGAGAGAGCAGAGCCTGTCCACGGTTCCCAGTTGGTCTCTAACTTGGGAAGGCCAGGAGATCTGAACCCATGTTGAAAGTTGCTAACAGCATTTTTCTTACCACTTTGCCTCTCTGGCAAGCGTTCCCCTTATTGTCTACACCTTTGAGAATCCTGCCAGATTGATTTGGGACCAATGGCTTGCATTTATGTTTGTGGTCAGGGAGAAATTGTATGCTAAATCTACCGAAAAGACCATTTTTAATTAAAATCCTGGCCCTCATGACACCAGTCTCAATGAATAGCACTTATTATTTTCTACAGATGGAATCTAAAGTCAAAGGAGCAGAGTTCTTGTGAGCTGTGTTGGGGATTTTAAGTCTGAATTGAGTTGTTGAACAAAGCACAATTTGCGAATCCTGCAAGTCATTCCAGTGTCTCACATGAGAGGTCTGTTTCCCTGGAGGCTTCCAACATAGATGCTGGACTGGCAGAGTCTTCACTGTTGTCTTGTACCTCGTCTGGAGATCGGCCCCCTGACCTCACAGAAGGACTCAGACTGAGGGGCTATTGAAATAAGAGTTTGGAGTGCGTCCCTATTGCTGCTCTGGTTCAGTCATATGGGAGCTGAAAGTTCCCTTGGACTATATTTCAGCAGATTTAATCTACCTCGGAGAGCTGGAATGAGGTGAATAAGAAAGATTTTACCTGTGCTCCATGGGAAGCAGCCAATGAGGCCACATATTTTATTTTCCACATGGGGAAATGGAGGTCATGAAAAAAGAATTACAGAGCTGGGAACTAGGACTTGGGGAGCTGGAATAAAAGATACTGTTTACTTTCCCAATTGTTCTGCCACACTGAATTGTCTCCAAATGTGGGGTTCTTAACAATCCCTGTGGTGGATTCAGAAGTTTGTCTGCTGCAAGAGGGGGCACTCTTTTCAACATCTTTCAGCAATTTGGAAGGAGATGGCCTTGATTGCATTATCTCATGTTCTCCTTCTGTGAGTGTTTGCTCATCTTTGTGTAACACATAGGCGATTAGCTTTGTTCAGTTTTGGTAGATTTGATAATTTGGGAAACAGAAGTCACATTGTATCGCTTTTCAAACAGACTTCAGAAATAACTGGCCATGAACTCTCTGCCTCTCTGTGTGTAGGTATGTGTGAACATAAGATAGGAGAAGGAAGTGGAAGCAGAGGAAGAAAGAAACGAAGAAGAGGAGGGGGCAGAGGTGGAAGAAGGGAGAAGGACAAAGAGCAGCGTAAGGAGGGGAAGAAAGAAAAGATTTATTAATACTTCTTTTAGATTCATAGCCTAATTTCTTTTTTTTCCTGATTGGAAATATTCATAATATTCTTCGAGGGTATGGTGGATACTTTTGGAGCTATTTTAACTCAACTTCCATCTACATTTCAGAAGATTTTTAATCTCAAACATGTAATTTACCCCTGTTGAAAGTAGAAAGTATAGGTATGTATGTGTCCTATGCTTTCATACGGATACATGGGTATGTTGGGGAATTGATGCACATATGTGTATATACTTGTGCCTAGCTGAAGTTTATGTTGGGTGTCTTCCTCAATTCCTCTCCACGCTGTTTAGGAACTTTCTAAGTTGACTATTCTAGCTAGTCAACTATGGTCTCTGCCTCTTGAGTACTGAAATTATAGGTGGCCACTATGAGTGCCTGGGTTTTTATGCGGATTTTGGAGAGCCTCAGTCTAGTCCTCTAGACTTTATCAACAAGTCCTTTAGGTTACAGTTCCTTATTAACCCCATGCTAGAGTCCATTTCTGAGTCTCTTACTGGTCACTGTACTCTGCAATGAATCATTTGCAGGTGTTCCATGACTCACTATTGGCTCCGGACCAACAAGGCCACGTTCTCACAAGGAGATTTGTTTTTCCCAGAGGGCCTGGAGATAGGGAATAAGAGACAAAGACAGGAGATATAGGACTAGGGATTAGGGGGGAAGAGAACGAGGGAGAGGGATCTGGGGTATTTGTCCCCCACCCTGGGGGGAGGGACTAAAAGGACTTACTTTGGATAGAGGTAAAATGGGAAACTCTGTTAGGATTAGGTGTTTAATTTTAATTGGGCATGGAATTAGATGATCCAAAGCAGGTTTCTGATTGTTAGGCTTCAATATTTTTGCAGTTGGACCAGGTTAGTCAGCTTTAGGAGGCGGAACTGGACAAATAAGGGACTAGACCTTGATGGCTAGCATTATAAATGTACTCTAATGGTTTCTAGTGTGGCAGAGGGAATGCGGGAAAGGGCAAGGCCAGCCAGAACCACACTTGCCATGCTCATGCTGGCCAGAGTACCTTCATTTCTTTCATAATTTTCATCACTGTTACAGGGGCAAAGTTACATAATCCTATTTTCTTATTTTCTAAGAAGACTCATGACGATATATTTAGAAGACACCTAAAATCACCAGATACTGGTTTTCACTAGTTGAATGATTTAGCAAGTACTTCCTATACACATAGAATGCATAGGAATTCACAAATCCAAAGTCTCACCTCAGGGGATTCCTATTGACCCTAGACACAGGCAAGTGATGAATCTGTCATGACACTGGGGAAGATGAGGTGAAACCAATAGCAACTTTACCCTCACTGTCACAGACTATTGCCATCCTGTTGCCCTGATACTGATGATCATTTTTTTTAATTCCCACTATTTGACTCTCAGCCAGTAGATATACAACATTATTTACTCAATTTAATTATGAGAGGGATAGGAACAAAGCACAATGGATCTAGTAACTTGACTTTGATCCCCATATACCATATACAAGACAGATGCGACTTCAGTGACAGGAACAAGAGAGACCCTACCTCAACAAGGTAGAAGTTAAGAATTGGTGATTGAAACTTAACTTTTGTCTTCAACATGCACATTGTGACACATACATGTCCTCTATACATACACATTCATACAAAAATTAAATTTTCAAAAGAAAACTAAAACTACTATGGGGTGGTACTGAAGTCTGGAACTTAGATGCCCTCAAGGCCTGTATGTTAAACGCTTAGGACAGATTGGTGCCATTTAGAGATGGTGAGATCTTCAGGAGGTGGCGCTAATCAGAAGGCTTTAGGTCATGGGAGGGCTGTTGTACTTTTAATGGTGGGTACCTTTCCCTCTCTTTTCTTTTCTCTTTTCCTTCTTGGTCATGAAAGAAAAGGTTTATTTAATCAAATGTTCTTTGCTATTGCTATATGATATTCTCGCTGGAATTCTAACAACAGTACTTGTTGCCTGCCTGCTCTTGATGGGAACTGATGAAACCATGAGTCAAAACTAAACATTTTCTCTTTATAGGTTGACTAACTCCGAAACTTTGCTGTAATAGAAAAACTTAACCTAAGTAGCTATTCACATGCATGATAATTCAAAGCTGTCAGGAAGGAGGTACAACTGGATAGCAGCCAGGAGACGAATATTCTGATACTATATAGCTGTTGATACGATTGAATGAGTCACACCTGTCGTCCTATGTGGAGGCACATGGAAAGGTGGTGTGATAAAAGGAATGTCCCAATTTATCCGTTTGTACTTGGGGACAAGACAACAATGCCCACGGCACAGTCAAGAATGACAAGTAACAAATGGTCACATAGGAACTTCAAATAATGGAACCTTCTTTATTTTTTTTTATGTTAAATCTTTTATTTTTTATTTATTTATTTTTTGTTGAAACAATGTCTGCCTCCTCCCCGCCTCCCATTTCCCTCCACCTCCTTCCACTCTTCTACTCCTAACCCCACTCCTCTTTCCCTCTCCCCCTCTCCCCAGTCCTCTCCCCTTCCCTCCACTCCATTCCCCCTCCCTCTCCAGTGTGAAGAGCAGTCCGGATTCCCTGCCCTGTGGGAAGTCCAAGGCCCTCCCCCTTCCATCCAGGTCCAGGAAGGTGAGCATCCAAACACGCTAGGCTCCCACAAAGCCAGTTCCTGAAGTAGGATCGAAACCTAGTGCCATTGTCCTTGGCTTCTCAGTCAGCCTTCATTGTCCGCCATGTTCAGAGAGTCCGGTTTTATCCCATGCTTATTCAGTCCCAGTCCAGCTGGCCTTGGTGAGCTCCCAATAGATCAGCCCCACTGTCACAGTGGGTGGGTGCACCCCTCGCAGTCCTGACTTCCTTGCTCATGTTCTCCCTCTTTCTGCTCCTCATTTGGACCTTGGGAGCTCAATCGGGTGCTACAATGTGGGTCTCTGTCTCTATCTCCATCCATCGCCAGATGAAGGTTCTAAGGTGATCTGCAAGATATTCATTAGTATGGCTATAGGATAGGGTCATTTCAGGTTCCCTCTCCTCAGTTGCCCAAGGGCTGGGGACATCTCCCTGGACACCTGCGAGCCCCTCTAGAGTCAAGTCTCTTGCCAACCCTAAGATGGCTCCCTTAATTAAGGTATATACTTCCCTGCTCCCATCCGCCTGGATATGGGAAGTAGACAAGATTGCTGGGCAAAAACTGGGAACGTGGGGTGGGGGGGATGGGGGTAAGGGGAGATGGGGTGAGAAAAGTGAGAAGGGGAGGATGGGGGAAGCTTGGGGGAATGGGATGGTTGGGATAAAGGAAGGGTGGATACGGGAGCATGGAACCTTCTTTAAACTACCCCTGTTGAAATCGTACCTTTCCCTGTTCACCTCACTCTTGGTTGATTAAAAAGCCCGCTTGCCAACCACCTTCTTCTTCAAGCTGTTCTCTATTACTCTATTATCTTCTTCTTTCAAAAGCGCTGTTTTCTCAGTACAATTCATCTCGACCATGCCCTAGACCTGAAGCTCATAATAGCAATCTGTTACCCTCTTTGAATCCGTTATTTCATGCACTCTTCCCACAAGTCTCCAGAGAATCCATTATTACCAGTCTCCATATAAACCTAAGGTTAAACAACTTTTGCAAAACTGTCATCTCGTTTTCCCTCTTTTCTAAAGGAAATCTTTTGGTTAACCTGCCCTGGACTTGACAAGTGTCAGGGTCTGGGCTTCAGAGTCTCCCAGTTTTGTGCTTGCAGTTTCCCACAGGTGGTGCCTCTGGGGTAAACAAACAGAATGCATTAATTAGCATGCGTTAAAAAAGAATGCAAAAAACACATGCTTCTGAGTAATACACACTTTGTCAAAAAATGAGCTACTTGACTCAGGGATAGTCTTTAGCTGCACTGTTCCACAAGACAGCAAAGCTAGGTAAATCTTCCTAATTCAAGCCTTAATCTGAAAAAAAAAGAAAGAAACACAGTTTAAAGTCATATTTTCCAAGAAACTTTCTGGCTATGTTGATAATTGCTATCAATGTTCTTTGATCCGATTTGTAAAATTTTCTATTGATTCTTTGGGAATTTCACATCATGCACCCCAATCTTATTCATGCCCAGTCCTTCCACGTCTATCCTCCACCCTTGTATAGCTTCTCACTCCCAAAAAATTTTTAAAAATTAGAATAAAAATTAAAAAATAAAATCCCTTCACTCCTCCATCTTTCCTGCCTCTCCATCACTTATTCATTTGTCATAGAGACACTGGGAGCCGCAGTGTGTCACACATTAAATTCTTTCGACAAAACAGATTTACTTGAGAATATTCTTTGCATTAAGGCATTGGTCTGGTTCAAAGCTTCTGGCTTCTGCTGTACTATCAACACTGGACCTTCACCGAAACTCCTCTCAGGTATCCTGCTAATGCCCCAGTCATGGAGACCCTGTGGCTATGATTCTGCAGGACCAGTCACTTCACGTGCTCCAAATAGATGGGTTAGATATTTGGGTGTGCCATCTCATGGCCCTGAATGTGGGCTTGGAGGGAACCTGGGTTGGTAAGCCCAGGCCTCCACCATGACATCTCTTCCTCACCCTTTGTCATCCAGCCAGATTCCCCACCCCCACACAACCAAGGCCAACTCTCCCAGGACTGGTGAGGGGTAGAGCCAGTTCTCCTATGTTAGTGATACCAGCACCAGCTCTCCTGTGCCCTTACCACCCAGGTAAGCTCTGCCGTATTCATTTTCTCTTTCAAGGTTTTTTTTTTTTTTGTAGTTTTCTTCTCTTAAATGAGAGTATGTGACCTAGAACTCTGCTGTCAAATGCATATTACATACACTAATATACTATATATGTGGATATGTATATATATGTAGGACTGGCTTCCATTCTCCAGGATCAGAATTTGTGTGTTTTACTGGTATTTGTCTCTACTGCATGTACTGGATTTTTGGGATCCTATTTTCTTTGGATGTACACCTTGCTCAACATAGATTTAGTAGGGAGGGCCTTGGACTTTCCACATGGTGGGGTACATTGCCCTCTCTTAAGACTGGAGGGAGATGGGGTAGGAGGGTGTGTGGAGAAAGTGGGAGAGGAGTGAGTGGGAATTTGGATTGTTATTTTTTTAAGTAATAAAATAAAAAACAAAAATATACAAAAAAGAATTTGTGTGTTTTAAAAGTTAAATGATTTTTAAAGTGAACAAAGAAAAGAATAGAGAAAGGACTTCCCCTTGAACATGGACAAAGACAGCACAGAGTTCTTTCCTTCTGAAGACTTTGTGTGAGGTCCCCTGCCCTTGAGGAAGTACTTCATGTTTCAGAAAACAAAAGTATTTCTTTTTGGTGTCCACAGGTCCCCAAGTGACTTCTCTTGCATGGTTCCTTTCTATCCCTGTGGCTTTCTTCCATCTTGGAGCCACCACTACCTGATTCCAGCATCAATTCTGATGGATCAAAACCCAAGTTGTATTCTTTATTAGGTCACATCTGGAAAGACAGTTAGAAAACCATAATAAATAATAACAGACTGGCAGAAAGTTTACCTCTACATGGTCTTTTGATGTTAGTAGTTTTTCATTGATTAGCGTTCACAGATTGAATTTCCTTTGAACTGATTGGTTTCCTGTGAACTGACTTCTATGGTGGTGACACTTGCAAGAAGCTAACTAGGGTTAAATAAGGGCATAGGAGTAGGGTCCTCATCCAGTAGTACTGGTGTCCTTATGAGAACAGGAAGAGGTACCAGGAGCATGTGCACACAGGAAAATGTATAACATAAAGACACTAGAGAAGGCAGACATATGCCTAACGGAAAGAGAAGCCTCACAAGAAATCAATCCTGCCAACTTTGATTGTTGGGCTTTCAACATTTAGAACCTGAAGAGCATTTCTGTTACTTAAAGCAAATCCATCAACTGCATCCTGTTTCAGCATCCCTGGCACATGAATAACTATAGTGATGGACATAAATGATGCAGATGTTCTTACTGTGATGAAGACAGTGTGCTGGTTGGTTTGTCAACTTGACACAAACTAGAATCATCTGGGAAGAAGGAACCTCGATTGAGAAATTTCATCCATCAGGGTGACCTGTAGGCATGTCTATGGGCCATTTCATTTGCTTGATTACAATTAGGGTGGGATTGCCCAACACTGTGAATAGTTCCATCCATGGGCAGGCGGTAACAGGTGGTATAAGAAAGCAGGCTGAGCAAGCCATGAGAAACAATCTTGTAAAAGCAATGTTTTTCTGTGGTTTTTGTTCCAGTTCTTGTCTTGAGTTCTTGTCAAGCCTTTCTTTAATGAATTGTCACCCTGGATATGTAAGTCAAATAAGCCCTTTGCTCCCTAAATTGCCTTTGTTCATAGTCTTTATTGCAATAGAAAATAAAATAACACAGAAGTTTTGCTCAGGAATAGCAGTAGATCATGTGATTCGAGATTGCAAGGATCCTGCCATTTCCTTGCACTATCTAATCTTCCAGCGTTCCAGAATGCCAGGTGCCAGGTGGTGGAGCAACACTTTCTTTGGAAAGTAAAGGGTATTTCTATTTCCCTTCTCCCTGAATTCTTCATAGGTGACAAAACTAGGGTTTTTGTAACTGTTTTTGT
Source organism: Chionomys nivalis (assembly GCF_950005125.1). NCBI lineage: Eukaryota > Metazoa > Chordata > Mammalia > Rodentia > Cricetidae > Chionomys > Chionomys nivalis. The sequence goes on from NC_080086.1 coordinate 38,842,796, forward strand.
GATAGAAAGATGAATAGCAAGACATTTTACCTGAGAGGGCAAGGTCATCTTCCTTTCTCTCATAGATCTTCAACCTACATTTTAAATTAAATTCCCAGCAATCTGAGATGCCTTTTTGATTTTTTTACACCCATTTGATTTTATAGATTCTGCTGACAGTGGACAATTTTAACATCTGCCTTCATGAAGTTTTCAGGTCTGTTTTGCTCTTGTAGACAAAATAGAAAGGAATGTGTCAAAAAATATATATATGAATACATGTACATGCACACTTACATACATAGAAACACACACATATGTTTATAATTTCAATTATGTATGCTGTAAGCATTTCCAGTTTTCCCTGAGCTAGTTACAAAATGTTTGGTATTCAGTGGACTCTCAGTGTCCTGAACATTTAAAAAATCATTTGAAGCCCTAGTCATTCAGTCTCCATAGAGAAGCATGCTCTTCATGTAAGAGCCCTGTGCCTTTAAAAAAGCTTGTCAAGGCATCCTTTCATGAGGGGTATGGATAATTTTCTCCACAGACACAAGAATGTAGGTTCTCATATTTTAATCAGAGCCCAATGAATCCTGTCAGTACATGGCTGGATAATATTCTTTAACCCAGGGTCTTTTAAAATCTAACAAATGAACTAGACTTCTAGTTCACTATGGAGTCAACTATGTCAACTGTTATGAAATCAAAACTATTTATTCTTTCAGTAAATAATGCATTTGCAAGGTGCTCCTCACTGAGAAGTTGTTAAACGCCATGATGAGAGCTCTCAAAAAGACAGGAGCTGCATGTAGACTGCTCTGTCTTCACCATTGACTCTCACTTTCCTCCCATTACTCACACCATTTCTGGCTCTCTTGTACGTCCCCACATGCCATATTCTTCCTTAAAAGAACCCTCTATTTTATCATTACTCCCTTGTTTGTTCCACGTTCATCTTAAGTGCATATTCTGCTCAGTGGTATTGATAGAAAGATTTAGGATCTTTTTTCAGGTTATATTCCGAGAAGTCACTATTGATAAGCACATCCTCTGTGGAATTAGCTTGTTTCTATATTTAGTTTGAATTTTCATCATTTAGAATATATATTAAAATTTAATATTATTATAAAAATAAGTAAAGTAATAAAATTAATTTTAATAGCTTTATTATACACACTTTAGGTATGTGACACAATGTCTTGATGTGTGTATATATATATATATATATATATATGTAATCACTATAGTTAAGCAAATTAGCATATCTATCATCTTTCATGTTTACCTCTGTATGTAATGGGGAGAGTACCTAAGATCTACTCTTAACAAACTTCTACATAGTATGTTAAGTACAGTCCTCACATAGGATTCTCTTGTTCTATTTACCTTACCCAGCACTAACTTTGTGCTTTTTAGTCTCTGTGTTTTCACTGTCCTCCATGGTTGTGCCTGACAGTCACATCAACAACAAGGCTGTGCTCATTTTCATGGTGGAAGAGTTAAGTTAATTTAAAACTGTGAATGTGCTCTCCCCTCACTGAGCAAAAGGGTGGAAAACAGAAAATAGGATATCTTTTGCTAATCTAGGGCAAAAATTCATAACCATAACCATTGCAAATATGTGCATATCATCGTGCCCATTGTAAATCTACAAGTAATACTCAGTTGAGCATGCTATCTAGAGTTGCCACCCAGCAATACTGTCTTTTACTCACATTCAGACATGGACATGCATACATACATATATTTATATGCTTTCACACCCACATACACACATAAACATTTATGCACATATAAACATAGACTCACATGCACACACAGTTTCTGGTGTTTGTATCTACTCTGTTATGATGGTTACAAAAACATGTGCATTGTATCTGTAAATTATCCTGTAGATTCCAGGCATGGCCACGGGTGCTAGAACTGGGATGGCATATATAAACTTTTGCTTCAAGAAACCTGTAGTAGTGTGGCTTCCATAAAGCTCATGAGATTACTGAGTGCAGGTGCACTGAAAGCAGACGGGTTACAAAGTCCTGGTACCAATGTAAAGAGTAATAAGCCTGTGAGATTGTTCAGCAGGTAAAGGCACCTATGCCAAGCATGAGTTTGACCACCTTGAAGGAGAAGACTGATTTCTGTAAGGTGTCCTCCTATATCGACATGTGTGCAATGGCATATACTGCCCCCCATGCACAAACATGTACGTGAACACACATACACATAAACATGGCATAAAATAATAGGTAAAATGTAATTTTTCAAAACTCTAAGAAAAAGGAATTGTAATGAGAACTGAACTGAACTGATTCCTTGAAGTCTTTAATGATGAGTCGTCAGAAATTCCTTATTTAAATATAAGTATTAATAACATCTGAAACCATTCTGAAAATGCTGATATTTGAGATTTGTGATTGTTGTTGTTTTGGCCCCACTCAAGTTGCAATTAGATAATCATTCTGACAGCATCACTGTCACTGCACCTGTTTCCTGAACAATGGTGAATATCCATTTTGGTACGCTGCCACAAAGCCAGTGTCTGATTTCTTGCTTTGGGTAGGCTGTAGTGGAGGGGAGAAGTCTGTATTAATTGCTGATGTGTCGATCAATTTTCTGGTTGCTCTTCTTGGAAATCCTGAGGTAGACTTAATTTATGTTTAAATCATACTAATAGGAAAACAAAACAAAAACTGACATGACTGTGAGAGAAAAAGAAACCAAGGCATTCTTGAGGAATGGAATAATGTGTTGTCTAAACAATGCATGAAAGAAGCTTTCAAAGATAATTAATGTGTGTAACACAAGTTGAATTTGAAGCTGTCAGTATTGAAATAGGATCCCGTTTGTGTCTTCTTCTGCTAAGTCTAATTTGTAAGAAATTCTAAGCAGGAAAGTGACGTAGTCCACCTTCCTCTCTTCTCCTCTCCTCTCCTCTCCTCTCCTCTCCTCTCCTCTCCTCTCCTCTCCTCTCCTCTCCTCTCCTCTCCTCTCCTCTCCTTTCCTCTCCTCTTCTCTCCTCTTCTCTCCCTGATAGTATTTCAGGTACTGGGAAATGATTTTCAGCTTTCCTTGGAGCTACTGCGTCATACTGAACACAAAAGACATAGCACTTAACCACTATTGTTTCCTTGTCTGTGCAAGACAGTCTGTTATTAATTGCAGTCACTAGAGATCATCTATTGAAATAATACTTTCGAACTGTCCTGTGCCACAGATATTAATACCTGTATGGGACAGTCTAATAGTTATGTTGTTAAAAATAAAATTTAAATTTTCTAGTTTTAGCTGGATCATATTTTCATAGATTCATAGATAGAAGCCAGGCTGGGCATGTCGAGCACCTGGACCCAATATACATTGACCCTGAAAGGGAAGAAATGAGGTCTAAGTGGGGATTTTACATCAACCATACCTTTAGGGCCCACACCCTGGGTGAAAATGACTGACTTCTTTATATCACAGTGCTTACAGATAATTCACTGTGTAACAACCTTTCCTTTCCTCCATCCCCTCCTCCCTCCTTCCTTTGTCCCGCCGTACTTTTCTTCCTTCATTCTTTCTCTCTTTCCCTCTCTTTTCTTCCTTCTCTGTCCTTTTTCCTTCTCTCCTTTAAACCCTTCCTTTTCCTTCCTCCTTCCTTCTTCTATCTCTTCTTCTGTTCCTCTCTATGGAAAAACACTTAAAACAAATCCCACACTAGCTCAGAACTGAGAAATAGATGGTTATTTATTTAGGGATAAACTCACAAATCAGAATCCTCTGCTTGAATGGAGAACAGAAACCAAATCCAGTAACCAGAAAGAGGGGCTGGAAAAGAGGTCAGATGTGAGCTTATATAGTATAAGAGGCCATGCCCCAGTGGGCAGGAAACCACTGGCTGTAAGACTTCCTACAGCACCTCCCTCTTTCCTCCCTCCCTCTCTTCCTCCTTCTTTCCTTTCTCTTTCTGTCTTACCTTCTTCCTTCCTACTTTTCTCTCCTCATGCCCCTCCTCTAGGCTGTCACTACCAGAGTAGACCATGCTCCCTCTAACTGTGAGACAAAACCTTTCCTACCTGCAATTGCTTTAATCCGGTATTGTGTCACAGTAACTAATACATAAAGGTTCTGTTGGAGACCTTAGTAGGTTCATCTCAATAGTGCCCTCCCAAAAGAGGACTTTGGACTTTGCAAAGCACTGGGACTTTTTAAAGTATGCCCCTCCATAATCAAGTAGGGATGGACTACTAGTAGGTTGCTTTGCCTAATGTCTTGCTTATCTACTTATTTATTTATTTTTATTATTTTGGTACAGGGTCTTTCTTATGTAACAGAAGATACATAAGAGAATCCAAGAAATATGTATGAGATTGACCTTGAGCTCTTGACCTTCCTGTCTTACTATCCTAATTTCTAGGATTAGAGACATGCATGTACCACCACACCTGCTTCTATTAGGATTAGCATTCATTCATTCCTCTGTGTGTGTGTGTGTGTGTGTGTGTGTGTGTGTGTATGTATGTGAGCATGGATATGGGTATGCATGTCCCATAACACACATGTGGAAGCTAGAGGACAATTTCTGGAAGTCAAGTTTTTTCCTTGCACCATGTGAGTGCCAGGGATAACACTCATGCCATTAGGCTTGCCAGCAGGCAACTTAACTTTCTGAGCATTCTTGTTGAACTTTTACATGGATATTTTCAAAAAGACTGAAAAAAGTCAGAGAATAGATAAGAGGCATGGTCATCTTATTCTTATATTCTCTCTATTCTGCCTTTGTATGTATTAATCTATTGATCTACTTTTCCATCTATTCATCAAAGATTCTTCTTTTGTGTGGAAAAGACCAAACTAAAAGAAACTAAGGGCACTTAGCCTTATCCTGGTGATATTTTAGGACTTTGTTTGGGTTGAGTGGTCGGATGCTGGTATGGAGTAGTGGTTTTCTTAGAAAGTTAAGGCTTTCTCTTGTACCATGAACATTTGGAGACCTTTGTTGAAAACAAAATTGACAGCAGAAAGTAGGGGAAGTGGGATGTGTTCAGAGGAAGAGAATTTAGGAGCCATAGAACTGGTTTTGTTTCTTAATGATGCTCAATAAGTATTTTAGATGCCAGGTCATGATATCTAAAGCTTACAACTGTCCAGATCTTGTCCAGCCATGCAGACTGGAAGCCATCATTTTTTCCAACCATCTGGGCTTGGCAGAAGAGTGAAGCTGCATCCCATGAGACTCAGGGCATAGACTCTCAGCTTCTGTTAGTTGCTGATAGGAGCCTAACAGGGAGAAGGCACAATGGTAGGGACCCATGTATTTTTCAGGTAAATGAAATCTAGATATAAGGATAACAGAATAATGATTTTTCAGGTACAGTAGATCACTCATCTGACAGCCAGAAAGCAAAGGACTCTGTGCCCCCATCTGGTAAAGGACTGCTGTACTGACTGACCTTGGAATGCTTACAAGCTGAGAGTTCAGTGTCCATACACTTAAAGGTGAATACTGGGAAGCTTGTAGATGACCACACACTTAGCACTTGTCTTTAGTTTGCTTGCTTGAGCTTCAGGCCTAGTGAATCCCATTTGTGCCTCAGCTTTTGATTCAAAGCTATTTGACAGTTCTTTACACTACAGTTTAAATGACTATTTGGAGTTACTAAACTCTAGTTGAAAAGCACAGAGCCAGTTGTCATAGCTACCTTATTAGATTCTTCGGAGCATAGAGGCAAACAGAACAGAGTCATGACATCATGAGTTTCATTTCAATACGCTCCTGTTCATTGAAATCAGTGGGCTATGAACGAGAAGCTCAGAGTCAAATCCAGTTAGCTTTCCTTTCTTACTGCACCATAACGAAAATCAGTCGCTTACATAGTTTAAAATATTCACTTCTAAGATACAAGGAAAGAACTGAGATTCTGTAACAGAAACTTTATAGCCTGAAGAGCCTAAAGTATTCGGCCCCTAACAGAAATGCCTTGCCAGCTCTTGCCTAAACATCTGAGAACTATGAAGTCCCTTGTAGAGGCCAGAGTAGCATGTCGGATGTTTTTCTTTATGGATCTCCAATTGACTGCTATGAGGCATGATTTCTCACTGTAGCACAAGCCAGACATTTTTACTTGGCTGTCTGGCCATCAAGCTCTCAGTGTCTGCCCGTCTCTGAGCCCCAATGCTGGGACTATAGGCACACACAGCCATGCCTAGCTTTGGGATCGCATGGTTGCTGGGGAATCAAACTCAGGCCCTTAAGCTTCTAAAGCAAGCACCTTTACCCACTTAGTCATCTCCACATACCTGGAATACATTTAAAATTAGACTCACAGGTGGGTATTTGTAGAGGCATTCTTCTTTGTTTGCTTACTCAAAGTCTACTCTTTTATTTTTGTTGTTTTGAGTGAGCTATACATTTTTCTCTGCTTCCCTCCTTTACTCTTCTTTTCCCTCTACCCTCCCCTGTGACCCCTATGCCCCCAATTTACTCAGGAGATCTTGTCTTTTTCTCCTTCCTTGTAGAGCCATGTATGTCTCTCTTAGGGTCCTCTTTGTTATCTAGGTTTTTAGAGCTTGTGGACTGTAGGCTGGTTTTCCTTTGTTTTATGAGTAAAAGACACTTATAAATGAGTATATATTATATTTGTCTTTCTGGGTTACCACAATCAATATGGTTTTTTCTACATCCATCCATTTGCCTGAAAATTTCAATATGTCATTTCTTTTCTGTTGTGTAGTACTCCATTGTGTAAATGTACCACATTTTCTTTATCCATTCTTTTGTTGAGGGGCATCTAGGTTGTTTCCAGGTTCCTGACTGTTATGAATAATGCTGCTATGAACAGAGTTGAGCACAAATCCTTGTGGTATGATTGAGCATCCTTGAGGTATATACCCAAAAGTAGTATTGCTGGATCTTGAGGAAGGTGTTTTCCTAATTTTCTGAGAAATCACCATACTGATTTCCAAAGCAGCTGTGTAAGTTTGCACTCCCACCGGTAATGAAGGAGTGTTCCCCTTACCTCATATCCTCTCCAGCATAAGTTGTCATCAGTGTTTTTGATCTTGGCCATTCTGACAGATGTAACATAATATTTCAGAATTGCTTTGATTTGCATTTCTCTGATGACTAGAGATGTTGAGCATTTCCTTAAGTGACTTTCAGCCATTTCAGATTCATCTGTTAAGATTTCTCTGTTTAGGTCTGTATCCCATTTTTTATTGAATTATTTGTTCTTTTGATCTCAAGTTTTTTGAGTTCTTTGTATATTTTGGAGATAAGTCCTCTGTCCAGTATGGACTTGTTGAAGATCTTCTCACATTCTGTAGGCTGCTGTTTTGTTTTGTTGACTATGTCCTTTGCTTTGCAGAAGTTTATAAGTTTCAGGAGGTCCCATTTATTAATTTTTTTTCTCAGTGTCTGTGCTATTGGAATTATATTTAGGAAGTGGTCTGTAGAGACATTCTTACAAGTACAGACTTCTGAGGCAATGCTCTCCTACCCACTAGCTTTCTTAGTCTCACCTATATGTCTTATTTTTCCCTAACCGGATTTCCCTCTGTATTTTTAATGACTATAGTGGGTACACCCCAGAAGCCCCACTTTAATGCCTTAGCAGTAGACTAAGGCTTCTACTCCCCTATTCGTCTCTTCTGGCACTGCCTTGCTTGTTAAAAGTCCTTACACGTCTTCATTTTGGTTTACTTTTCACTTTTAATTCTTTCAGCTGTTTAATTTTTAGAGACTAGGTCTTACTTTGTAGTCTAGTCTAGCTTCAAACTACACCAGTCCTCTTGCCTAACCCTGTTGAGTGCTGTGATTACAAGTGTGCATCGCCACCCCCACAACCTGCACCCTCACTTTTCTTCTCTTAAGCTGCCTGGCTGTGTTTTCACTTACCTGCCTCAGAGGATCATTGTTTAGAACTCTCCTGTCTGAGATCACATTCATCATGATTTTCCTCTAAACTAGCTCAGCCTGTGGCCTTTCCAGTTCTTTGTTATTGGTAGCATCTGTCTTCCACATTGCGATCTTTGTCATTAGTAATCATGAACATATTTGCATCCTATGCTCACTCCTGGTGCTGAGAAACAAATTGAGTTTAAATGAAGAATTAAGGAGAAATAAGGGAAAGCAGAAGTGTGCAGAAAGCTCATAGAGCACATGGCCTGTTAGACACTCTTTATTTCCTAAGAAAGAAACGGAGGGAAAGAAATGAGCCTTGACTGAGAATCCCACAATGTGTCAGCTCCATGCCAACCACTGTTTTCACAGAGTGTGCACAGACCTCCCAGGAATATTTTGAGTGTCACCTAATGAGAAACTGTCACATCGGAGATTCAACTACCTTGCCAAATGTGATTCAACTAGTCAAGTATAGTCCTGGTGTGTACATTTATGTATTGTTCCCTATCTTCTTGTGGGGTATCAAACCCAGCTTAGAACTCTTAAAAATACCAAGGGTTTTATTAAAGCATTGACTTGATGTTCTTCACTGAATGTTATATTTTGAATAATGAGTCAATTACAACTGATTAAAGCATATCTGGGTTGGACTGGCTGTAGTCTGCAATGTCGCTCTCCCTCATTTGGCCCCATGACAATCAATACTCGTGATAACCATATTAGTCACAACAGCTAATATTTATTGAGTGAAGTGCCTGCTGGGTCAATGTCTTCATTGAAAATACCTACTTAAGAGAAGTGTAGCTGTGGCTGCAGAGTTGAGTCAGTCATTAAGAACTCAGTTGCCAAGAGTAGTTATTGTTCTTACAGAGGTTCCAAGTTTAGTTCACAGCATCCATGTACAGCAGTTCACAACCATCTATACCTCTGCTCTTAGAACCTCAATGCCCTATTTTGGCTTCCACTGATGTCTGCATACACACACTGCCAGAGATGGCAAAGCATAGCCCCCTCCACATGCAGTTCCGGAGATGCAGGTAGCAATTCCTTCCAGGCAACCCAATGGCAACTAAATGAGCATGTTACTTGAGGGCCAAGGAGAAAACACCTATGAGCCCTGAGGACTGCTTCTATGGTGTCTGCATATGCATTTGGCAATGTTACAGATGATTCTGGTTATAGCAATTTTACTAGTGTACTTGTTCTTCACGTTCTTTTTCTTTTTCCACACCAGTGACTTCTGAAAATATGGACGTACTGTATGACAATATGAGTCTTCCTGATTTGATAGAGCAGGCAGGCATTAAAGTTATAAAACAGGTTATGGGGGAAAAACCTGACTGATGAAAGAATTGGGAAAATTTGAGAAAAATGCAGAAACTGTTTTATACCTGATTATAAAACTTGGCAAAATAATTATACTGAAACAAAAAAGAACTTGGCTATGATGAATAAAGTTTCTGTGGAATCTAGGGTTTTAGGACTGACTGCCTATGATCTTATAAATCAAAATTGGAATTCTGTAGAACAACAATGGGAAAGGTACAACAATGGAGTAAAACCCACAAAACTAAGGCTCTGTAAACTTCAAATAGTTAGCAGCTGAGGTGAAAGCCTCAGAAGTTGTTTTATTATTAACTCAGCTAATAATTAAGAATATGAAGACTGGCATAGGGCTTGGGAACTGGGAAAATGTCATGCTGAATGATGATGTTCTGATTTCAAAGAATGATGTAGGAGGGTCATCTGTCTATGTGTTACTTTCATTGGTTAATAAAGAAACTGCCTTGGCTTTTTTGATAGGATAGTATTCAGATAGGTGGAGTAGACTGAACAGAATGCTGGGAGAAAGAAGCAGAGTCAGGCAGATGCCATGAAGCTCTGGCCCGAGATGGATGTGGGTTAGAATCTTCCCGGTAAGCCACAACCCCATAGTGATACACAGATTACTAGATATGGGTTAAAGCAAGATGTGAGAGTTAGCCAAGAAGAGGCTAGATATAATGGGCTAGGCAGTGTTTAAATGAATATAATTTTTGTGTTGTTATTGTGGGTGTAAACTATCTGGTTGGGAGCCGGACGTTGGGAAGGCAGCCCGCTGTTCCTTTTACTACAAAAGAATCTTTATACTTCTTGTGAACTGCTTTGCCCTGGTAATGATTAACCTATGGCAAGAAAAAAGGAATCATTTTCCTTGTGTAAAATTGGCAATAAAAGACTGAGGCAGAAGAAGAAGAAGAAGAAGAAGAAGAAGAAGAAGAAGAAGAAGAAGAGGAAGAGGAAGAGGAAGAGGAAGAGGAAGAGGAAGAGGAAGAGGAGGAAGAAGAGGAAGAAGAAGAAGATCTTATTCTGCAGCTGATAGCCTTTCAACTTGCATCAGAATCCTGTGTTTGTGTACTCATTTCACCTTCCAGACATCCCAGATTCAAGACTCACTTCTCTACTGAGGCTGGTCCCTGGCAACACACACACACACACACACACACACACACACACACACACCAATGAAGCCTATATTAGTATCACATAAAAATAAGTAGTTAAACGGTGTTCAAAATTGGTTTGTCCATCTAGTCTTTAGCTTTATCATCTGTAGTAGTTGTCTTATTGCTAAGACAAAATACCTGTCAAAACCAATTTAAGGAATGAGAAGTTTGATTTGGTTTATTGTTTAGGTGGATACAGTCCATCAGGTAGGGAAGGGATTGCAGCAAGAATGTGAGACAGCTATTCACATTGCATATAGTCACAGTGTAGAGAATGATGGTGTTCAGCTTATTTTCTCCTGTTCATTTAGTCTGTGACCTTAGTTCATGGAACAGTGTCCTCACATATACTGTAGCTGTCCCCTCCTCAGTTCTACAACTCTGGAAGCACCAGCAAAGTCAGAGGTATGGGTAATCTTCATTGAAAGTTTGATGACATTTGGAATCACCTGGAAGACACATCTCCTAGGAGATACATCCCAAAGTCCAGGAATTCCAAAGTCCATCACATAGATAGTGAAAATTAACTAGCATATCAAATAACAAAGATAAACTGTTCTATATTTACCATCTACTGCTTCAGAGGAGGATTTTGTCATTTAACAGCATCTGTGGTATACCTACAGTGAGGCTGATGGAACTATGTTATGCATGTGACATCATTGACTCATGGTCAGCCTGAAAGACTGAGACTCAGCTCTTGTGATAGTACACTAACACTCTCCAAACACCAGCAGACACCTAGATTTTGTTGTCCTTTGGATATGTATCTCCATTATTAATGGTAGATTGTCCAGCAACCTTGATATGCCAGGTGGTTGTGACTGATGTGAATAGAGCAGGACCACACCGATCTGAACCAAGTTGTTAAGTTTCAAAATGCCAAGTGGGATTTGATCCCTAAGTCCTGCATGATAAGAGACATTCAGGAGATCCAGAAAGGCTCTCCCAGCTACAGAGTTGTGAAAAATGGGGGCTGTTTAGGAAGCAGTGAGACTATATGGATAGAACTAGAGAACAACTTAGGAGAAGAATCCAGAGACACCATTCAACAAAGAGAATGGCCATGCAGTCTCTACTGAGTGGGTTGCTGATTTCTTCAGTCTATCTAAGCTGGACTGAGGAGCGGATGTGGTGCTTCCCACCCCGAGTGATTCCTTCATCATAGGTATCTCATTTTTATGTAGACTCCTCTGGCTGTTTCAAGTCATAGCATCATTTCCCATTAGAGTCTTCATTCCAGTGTCATTGCTGTTGATATTGATAGATGTCAGATATATTTGAAACTAATTTTAAAACAAAACAAAACAATCAAGGTTCCACTGTCCCCAAATAATAAGACAAATTCCTAAGTTAATGTTTAGTGTAATTTCACAGTTGTCCAGTTACAGAAAATGTATGTTGTATTAATTTTACTGTATTATAGACACACTCTTTGAATCATGGAAAAGGCAATAATTCATTCTGTTTTTCCTGGATTGTATGTACCATCTGGCCTGTGATGTTTCCTGGCACATCAGTTGATATGATGTCTCTGTGATAACAGTGACTGTTCTGGACTCTATGAGATGCCATCACAGTGTTGTCCATGTAGCTGGCACTACTAACACATAGGAGAACATCCATGGCCTTACTAACCCTGGTCTGTGCAAGTGGCAATCTGTATACTAGTCTACTGCTAGATGAGAAACAAAAATAAATTATTTTATTTATTTATTTTTATTACTTATTTATGAATTTTTATTATTTTTTATGACTGACTTAGTGGGTAGAGGTTCTTTCTACAAGCCTGATGACCTGAATTTGATTTTGGAAAATCATATGATAGAATGAGAGAATCAAATCCTGAATGTTGTTTACTGATTTCCATGTTATTGCAAATACATGTTCACATATACTCAAAGAAAATAACAATAAAAAGTTAGTGTGGTAGTTGGGAAGCCCTTCTATATATGTGTTGCTTTTATTGGTTAAGGAATAAAGAAGCTGCTTGGGTCTATAAAAGGGCAAAATAGAGCTAAGCAGAATAACTAAACTGAATTCTGGGAGAAAGAAGGTGGAGTCACAGAGATGCCATGTAGCTGCAGTAAAAGACAGACTGTCGGAACCTTGCCAGTAAACCATGAGCCTCATGATAAATTACAAAATAATAGAAATGGGTTAATTTAAAATATAAGAGCTAGTTAGAAATATGCTTAAGCTATTTGCAAAACAGTACTGCAAATAACATAGTTTCTGTGTGATTATTTCAGGTCTTGGTGGCCAGGAATGAACGAGCAGCCTCTGACTACAGTGTGTGGTGGTGTATGCCTTTAATCCAAACACTCAAGAGGCAGAGGCAGGTGAATCTCTGTGAATTTGAGGTCACCTTGATCTACATAGTGAGTTCCAGAGAAGCCATGCTAGCTACATAGTGTGATTCTATATTGGCATCATCATTATTACTATAAAAAATGTAGACAATTTAAAACTAAAGCATAAAATAAGTAAATGATAATAATTTTAAATTTACAAATACTAACTTGTGCTCTAAGAAAATGTAGTCTTGTCTTATTTCGGTTATTCACTGTCCTATTTAAATAATAACTTTGGAATGAGATCTGTAGTTTGTGAACAGTCTTGGGACTACATCGTTCTTGCTGTGTATTTCACAGTGTCAATAGCAGGGTCACCCTGATAGCAGGGACTAGACATCTGCTTCTCAGCAGAGATGTTGGCATCTTTCTCCAGGCTGCCTTTTTTATCTTTTAAATAATCACTTGCTTTTGTTTCATGGGTGTCTTGTCTGCATGTGTGTACGTACACTACCTGCATTCCTGATGCCTGTGAAGGTCAGAAGAGGGTGTTCAATCCTCTGAGACTAGAGTGATAGAAGACTGTGACCATGTGGGTACTGGGAACCAAACATTGGTTCCCATAAAAGCAACAAATGATTTTAACCACTGAGCCAATTCTCCAGTCCTCCCAGGATGCTAGGTAAACACTTTGCTCTGCCATTATTGAGTTTAAGATACAGGTGTCATGATAGAAATAACTGAGGATTTGCATTCATTTTCTTCTGACAAATCTTGCTTACTTCATAAAACATATAATTGTCAGGACAGGGGATATTGGTTATTTTGCCAGGGTCTAATGCTAACCCACCCAGTGCCGCTGCATTCTGGGAAGAGACTCATAGATAGCAGGGCATAGAAGGACAGCATCTCTTTGTGGAAACTCTTTGTTCTTTCTGGTTATTAGAGGTCTGTTATCTCAATTTGTTCAGAGCTATAAAAAGCCAGAAAAATTATCATTATCCCAACTGGATTTGGGTCCTAACTTCTGAGGGAAGAGAAATAGTTTCACTTATGTCCATCCTGGAATTCAGTAGGCATTCAGATTTCCACACACCCTGATTACTTCACTTTGTGTGTGTGCGTGCACATGCACACGTGTGCATGTGTGTGTGAATGTGTTTATATGGTACATTCATGTTTATATGCTCACATGTGCAGGTACACATGCACATGTATTTGCATGCATTTGAAATCCAGAAGCCAATATCCAGTGTGTTTTATCCTCACTCTCCACTGTATTTTTTGAAATTGTCTCTCACTGCCCCTGAACCTTAATGATTCATCCAGATGGGCTAGCCAGCAAGCCCCAGAAATCCTCTGTCTCTACCTCCCTGGTGATAGGATTAGAACAGCACACACCATGCCTGGCTTTTTCTACAGATGTTGGGGACCCAAACTCAGGACCTTATTGTTCATGACAAGCATTTTACTGACTAAAACAACTCTGAGGTCTCCCTAGTACATTTTCTTTCCAGTAAAGGATTACTTACTGTACTCCTTTAATTTAAAAGATTCTTTAGTAAAAGTCTTAATGGGAATATGCTCATTAGTTATAAATTCCATAGAAACGTGTGCTTCTTTCACTGGCTCAGCAGATATGCAGTATTGCACTGCTATCTAACCTGTGAACAAATGGACCTGTTTGCTCATTTGTGAAGGATGGGAGGCAGAAAGTTGTCCTTGAGAGATGCCCAATAGAACTCCATCTGTCTAACACTTGCTTGTGCCAGGAGGTTGGTATCATAGCAACCAACATTGTGGAGAATGTAGAGGCAGATGACTTGATCAGTGTTGAGTAATCAAAGCAGAAAAAAATTTTTGACAAATTGAAACAATAGCCTTATCATGGAGGAGTACAGTTGATGAACCCACTTGGTGTGTGGTCTAGTTTGCTTTCTATTTCTGTGATAAACATCATAACCAAAAGAAATTTGGGAAGGAAAGAGTTAGTTAGACTTTTGGGATGAAGATATACTTCCCACTAAGGGAATCCAAGGCAGGAGCTAAACTGGAACCGAGGCAGGACTGATAGATGAATGCTGCTTGCTAACTCACTCCCCCGGTTCATTCTGAGTTAACTTTGTTATACAAGTCTACATGCCTCTGGATGGTGCTGACCTTCATGGTCATGTCCTTCCCACTTCATTCGTAATATGAATGTCACAGGCCAGTCTGAAGGATCTGATTCTTCAGACAAGTTTCTCACTTCACAAGTGACTCAAGGTTGTGTCACGTTGAAGACAAAAACTAATCATGGAAATGGGATATATTTGTCCTTTAAGGCTAGGATTTAAGTGGAGAAAATGGAGAACAGGGTATGACAGCCAAAACTTCCAAAGGACAACATGAGGAAGGATAGGAGGAGTGGGCTGTTGGATCACTGTGGAGCAGGGAACCAGCACACTGCTTTGCTCTTTTGTGAACATAAGATCAGACAAGGGTGTGAAGTGTGTCTGGAACAAGCTAGTGAATCTCGCAAAGGCTGAGGCTGTCTTCTCTGCAATGGAGATGGTCACCACAATACTGCCTATACCTATATCATACCAACCTCAAGCACTGGGCTGTAGAAGGAGCAGCAGGCTGTGTCCCGCCACCCAGCTAGCTTTATGCCCAAAATAACAGCATACAAATTGTATTCTTTTAAACAGTGCCTGGCCTATTAATTCCAGCCTCTTACTGGTTAACTCTCACATTTTGATTAACCCATTTCTATTAATGAATGTAGCACCATGAGGTGATGGCTTACCAGGAAGGATCTTAACTTGTGTCCATCTTGGAGAGGAGAGCTATAGCATCTGCCTCACTTCCCATCTTCCCAGCATTCTATTCTGTCTACTCCACCCACCTAAGGGCTGGCCTATCAAAGGCCAAGGCAGTTTCTTTATTAACCAATAAAATTATCACATTGATAGAAGACCCACCTACATCACTTGGCTCTATTGGGATTAGTTCAGTAACCTTCATGAAGGTCTGTGTGAGGCAAATGCCCCCAAACACCTATTTTATAAATGAAGAATCTAAGACTTGCAGTCTCCAGATCAAGCTCATCAGGCAACCAAGGGAGAGAATAGACAGGAATACTGGGGTATGTGTGTGTGTGTGTGTGTGTGTGTGTGATATCAAAGCCTGCAATGGTAGAATCTCACCCTACCATGTACTCCTGGAGAATAACCCGAGGGTGTTGGAGTAAACCTTTTCCAACATCAATCCTTCCCAGTTTTTGCATTCAGAAGTTGTGCAAGTCAGGTTTCCATTGCTGCAACAGAATGCCAGACACAAACTGCCTAAAGAAGGGAGCCTTATTAAGGACCATGATTTTAGGCAATCCAGCTTTCTGACTTTCTAGTTTCAGGGACTCTAGTGAGCCAGAGCACTATGGTTTGTGTGCAGTGGGCCAGAGCAGCTCACCTTGGGACAGTCAGGAAGAAGTTGTGATTGTATCAATGGCCTTCTTGTTTCTACACTTTTATATATACTCAGCCTTTAACATGGGGCATCCTCCATTCAATTAGACCTTTTTCCTCATATAATATCTCTGGAAATACTTCACAGGCATTCCCTGAAGACTGCTTTATGGAGCCAGGGTCTTCTCAGCTCAATCTAGTTGACAGTCAAGACTAGCCAGCATAGCACTTAATTCCCCCCAGTCCTGCTTAGATCATTGCAATCATTTAAGCCAGCATCACCGGAGTTCAGCTTGTTATTGAGCATCAAGAATAGCTCTCACCTATGTGTGTCTCTACTCAAGACCTGCTGAGAAGATGCTCAGAGTCCTTGTATGCCTGCTACTGAAAACCATTCCTGTAAAAGCAAAGAAAAATCTGTAAATAATCTCATGAGAAATAATGCCTTATTGGATACTGTAGCAGAAGCATGGGTGGAACTGTGGGCAGTTGTGACAGTCTCTGCAAAGGAGGCCCATGTAACTGAAAGTGGGAGGTAGGAGCTCCTTCCTGGTTGGAATTGGTGGCTTGACTCCATTCAGACATCTGCCAGAACTGCTTTGTCAAAAGAAGCCTAGTGGGACCTCAGGTCAGACTATGCTGTTAGTTCTCTCTTTCCAGGAAAGGCAGGATCTTTCTCTGATGTTTGCTCATGTGTCAGAAAAATCACAGCCCAGAATTCACTCTGGTTACCGACTCAGCAGCAGTGACCAATGAGGGCGGGGAGGGTGTCAGGGGTGCAGTCATGTTTACTTGATCACCGAGAGGAACCTGATCCTTAGTACCAAGAATTTCCTCCAATACCAGGGACCAGCCTCCTCTTATGGCCCCCAGGCACATTCTGTGGACTAAATTCTATGGATAAATTGGAGTTTACCTCACTTGGAAGACTAGAGTCTAGCAATTGACAGCACAGAAACTGAAAAACAAATGAAAGAACAAATAAAAATCATTTTCCCAGATATGAAAGAAATGAAATCCCTCATCTAAATCAAATACAAAAGCAAATGAACTGATTAAAAACTATGCTATTATATGTATTATAAAATGGAGCTTTTATGGGGCACATATAGGTACATATAAAATATTAATGTGGGATTGACACATATTCTACATATGACCTATATTCTTAACCCCCTCTTTCCAGTGAGCCCTGATGAAGGTAGTCTTACGGCTGAACAAGGTGCTGAGAATAAGTGATACTTGAGAGTTTAGCTGTAAACAAAACGTTTACACCACTTACTGCAAGGCTCAGAGAACATCCTGGAAAGAGGAGAGAAATATTCTAAGAGCCAGAATAGAGAGAAGGACTGTGGAATGCCTGCTTGGGGCAGTACACAGTCATTGAACTCTCAATAAGTATCATGACTCGCCAGCTCCAACGGACAGTTATGATCCAATGTCACACAAGTATCTCTGGTTAAACTAAAGGGCCACACAACAAGAGTAAAAGTCATGAAACTGAGAAAGGGGCAGGTGGGGAGGGGGTTGGTGGTGGAAGAGGAATTAGTGGGGATGGGAGGGAGATGAGAAAGTGGAGGCAGAGAGTAATCAAAATACATTGTATACATGAGAAAATTGTCAGAGAAAAAACTCAATTTTTAGAAAGTGTTGGAAAGAATTCAGCAAACCAAGAGTCATGATTTTTGTTACATTAAGAGTTTGTAAATAATTGCAAAATTTTTCCATATTTTTATTTTCCCTGGATTTCATATAATAGGCAGAAGTCCCTTTGTAATCACAAAGTACACATATGTTTTAACAAAAGAATAAAATGTGATAGCAATAAGATATGCTAGAGAAAACATTCCTGCAAGGACAAATGAAATGGTCATACAGACACACACAAATCAGGCCTCACTGCTGCCATGGAGTAAGAAACAAGCCAGCAGGAGGGAGAGTGTGTGTATGATATCACCTGATAAAGTGTAGGGGTAGTGGCTGGGGTTGTAGATGGGTGGTGGAGTATTGAAACCCCTAGTTTAATATCTAGTAAACACACATGTGCATACACAAGCTCACAGATACACACAGAGAACACAGACACACTCTTACACACACATACACGAGGGAAGAGTTCTTTTTGCCATTTGGGACACTATGATATTTGGTAAATATTGCTGTTTAAATCTACTAACAGACCATGTCCTTTTACATATATGTCATATATATTTGTGTGTATGCTTATGTATGTGTGCCTGTGTGTGTATATATAATGTTAAATTCTATTTATTTACTCAGAGAGAAAATCAGAGGACGACTTACAGCTTGGAATCGTCAATTATTTCCCACTATAGTGGTTCCTACGGACTTGACTCAAGTTGTTAGCTTGCTGATTACTGACTTCACCTATTCAGTATCTCTCAGACCCAAGTCCTGAAATCTATAAATGTAGAAAGCAAAGAAATGCCTTAAAGAAGAGATGCTAAAGAATGGAGTTGGCTTTCTCTCCCTTTACTTTTATACAGGATGTAGCATTCGTAAGGAAGGGCATGATGAAATTGGTTCATATATGCAGCCCTTTGTTCTTTTTGCACGTCTTTGTGAGTTGGGAAGAATACCATTGCACTTTTCTTTAACATCTTTGTGTAATACATTTGTGTATATGTCCATGTGGCCAGGTTCCTGTGAGGAAGTCAGAAGACAACCAAGGGAATTCACCTACCATCAAGTGAGTTATGAGACTTGAACTCAGATTGTTAAGATTGTCTGCAAATACATTTAGCTGCTGAGACATCTCGGTGGCCCATGACTAAGTCTTTCTATGGCACTGGTTATACAGAACACTGAAGTACTCTGTGGTGTTATCTTAAATTATCTTACAGTGTTCCTAATTGCTTCCACGGCAAGTCTGTGATTGAAGCTGCTGGGTTTTCAGTATCTTAACGCTGTCAAGTTCTTATCCAGCAGATTGGGCTTTGATCCCTAATTCTAGAGTAGGCAAAAACAGTTCAACTCTAATTGGCAGACTTGGCTCATGATTTACCAGTTACCTATTTGTGGCCATTGATGTTGGTTTTCCACTCGCAGCAGTGCTATAAAGTACCCATTTGTGAAAATTACAGTAGTAAGGCAATTTAGAGAAACATATTGAGTCAATAGTTTTGCTTAATAGATGTGGTCCAAGAATGGATAAAGCTTAATAAAGTTGTGTAGGAAATGGAGGGTCCATTTGGGGAGTTGTTTCCTCTCATTGGGTGAAAGCCCTTCTCATTCAACCTCCTACAGCAATGTCATCTACCATGTTTGTTGTAATAGGAGCGGCGGCAGGGCTGCATCCCGTCACCCGGCTAGCTTTACCCGAAATAATTACACAGAAACTGTATTTTTTTAAACACTGCTTGGACCATTAGTTCCAGCCTCTTATTGGCTAGCTCTTATATATTGATCTAACCCATTTCTAATATTCTGTGTAGCACCATGAGCTGGCTTACCAGGAAAGATCTTAACCTGCATCTGTCTGGAGTGGGAGAATCATGGCGACTCACTGACTTGGCTTCTTTCTCCCAGCATTCTGTTCTGTCTACTCCGCCTACCTAATTTTCTCTCCTATTAAAGGGCTAAGGCAGTTTCTTTATTTAACCAATGAAATTAACTCCTCCATCATTTCCCCTTTTTCTGTTTAAGCAAAAAAGAAAGGCTTTCACTTTAACATAGTAAAACAACATATAGCAAAACAGTTAACAAGCAAGAATTACAGTTACGATATCTATATCTATTTTATCTTTTATCATAACTAAGGAAAACTATAACTATGTATCCATTCTTCAACTCCATCAAAGACTCCAGAAGGATATAATATTACCTAAGCAAACAAGAAATCCAAAATTCTAGAAATGACAGAGACATCTCACTGCCTGGACAATCACCCAAAGTTCTTTTGTGCCGTTGGGGCATCCATCTTCAGCCTTCAGGCCCATCGAATCCAGCAGACATTTTCATCAAGCAGGAAATTCCAAGGACAGTTCAGTCACTTTGCTGTGTCCTGCAGAATGTCTCACAGACTCTTTCATGAGTCAGGAATCCCGAAAGACCATCTCACCTTTAGGCAAGTTCAGCAGTCCTCTTTCTGTGGGTTCTCTGTGTCTAGTTTATGCAACAGTCCAGGCAAGAACAGTTTCTTCCCCAAATGGTTATCAAACTCCATTAGGAGCCTCTTCAATGCCCATCTTCCTCTTGAAGTAGATTGGTGCTGCCAGGAGCAGAAATGTCTCATTGTCATGAAAAGTTTTAAGTTATTAAAACATTTAAATGCCATATTCTGCAGTCTTTGAAAGATATGAAGAATGCCTATCTAACTGAAATATATCTCTATATATCTAGAAAATCTAACCAGCATGACTACAAATTTGACTATTATTGATGATTATCCATTAGCAACCTATATTTCCTAATTATACATTACATTTTTAAATGAACTACACAATCACAATACCTTATTCAAAATCAGAAATACATATACATATAACAAAATTGACCTTAAAATCCATACCAATGCAAATTATTCATACCTATATCATTTCCCACTTTAAATGTAAAAGAACATTTATAAACAATATTTGGGAACATGGACGTAGTTATCTCTCTCCAAACTGCTTCCTCCTGAATGGGAACGCTGTTAATCAGATTTTTCATGGTATAACCTGTTGTTAGGTTCATCTTAGTCAGCAGTTGAGCAAAGTAATTTTTTGAGGATGTTCACAGCAACCTTTCAGGAGGGCGTGGTCTATCATACCATATTGGGATAGAAACAATCCGCAGGGTCTCATCCTCTGTGAAAACAAAAGAAGAAACTCCTTTCCAAAGCATCATATCCTTAGACCCAAATTCTGAAATCATAATACCCTTATGATATCCATTCTTGGCAGCCCATATAATGAAATGTCTCTCTGTACTTAACTCCTTCACAGTCAAAAATTTTAAAGAAAACACACTAATACAAAGAAGCCAGACTCTCTGTGAATTTTCCATTTTTACGTGGCTTATTTTTCTTTATTTCTTTTAATCTATAACTATCTGTACTCTGTCTCTTTAAAGACTTTACCTTTTTTTAAAAAACCATTAACTTTATTCTCTATATTTTTTTCTTCTCTCTCTCAAGCCTATGTACACTCATCCAACACTGTGGTCTTTTATGTCTGAATCTGTTCTATTGTGAATCTGTAATTTTTTTACTATCCAGGAGCATTTCTTAAAATGTTAAGCACTTCTTAAAAACGTAAGTTGCACATGTACAGGTAATACGGTACCGCCTGTGTCCTGCTCAGTCTAAACCTTAACTGCGCTGTTATTATGGTAATTATGGTAGTTCCTGCCTGAGTTCAGCACAGTTTCGCATGGCGGAGTTGAGCCCCTCCTGCCTCAGAGCCATTTGGTGCCCCTGAGCCTCACACAGTTCCAGGCACACAGCAGTCCACATTGCCATCAAGCAAACCGTAGCACTTTACTCCAAATGCTCCATTCAAAAGCTCTGTCTCCCGCAGGAGCCAGACAGAGATCGCAATGGCAGCACAGCCCAGAAAGTAGGCATTTTATAACTGCCAGTTTTTTCCTGATGCTGAGTAAGGAAAATTTCTTTGCGGCAAGCCACCCACAAACAGCCAAAAGCTGTGATAAACTGTCTCTCCCTTTCTTTTTAAAGCCCTCTCAGGTTTTTAAGTGGATTTAGTCCATCACGTTGGGTGCCACTCTGTTTTGATGAGGAGCGGCGGCAGGGCTTTACCCGAAATAATTACACAGAAACTGTATTCTTTTAAACACTGCTTGGCCCATTAGTTCTAGCCTCTTATTAGCTAGCTCTTACATATTGATCTAACCCATTTCTAATATTCTGTGTAGCACCATGAGCTGGCTTACCAGGAAAGATCTTAACCTGCATCTGTCTGGAGTGGGAGAATCATGGCGACTCACTGACTCAGCTTCTTTCTCCCAGGATTCTGTTCTGTCTACTCTGTCTACCTAATTTTCTTTCCTATTAAAGGGCTAAGGCAGTTTCTTTATTTAACCAATGAAATTAACTCCTCCATCACATGTTTCCAGGACTTCAACTGCAGCCTGTAAAGTCATTAAACATGTGTGTGCTTGTTTGTGTACATGCTAAAGGATGACAGAAGTGACCTGTTCTTTAACTAGACTGCCTTGTCTGCTCAGGGTGTGGAAATCACCTATAGGGGCTCTTATATGCAGAGCTAAATAAAGATCCCCTCCCCCAATCATTCCCACGCCTTGCTTTTATGCTCTTTGTGCTCAGATGAGGTAGACACTGAATGTCATCAGGGATGAAGAGTATACTCAGAGGTACATCCTCTGTGGGGCATTCACAGGTTTTAAATTCAATACCCAGGGCTGCCAAAAATAAATGCAGACAAAGAGAAAAACCGTCCTATGAGATGAGTTAGGGAGCACAGAGATCAAAGGATAACTTCAACTTCAAAGCCAGACTAATTTACACACTGAGTTCTAAACCTGACAAAATAATGTAACTAACTGTCTCAAGTGAGGATGTTGGGGCTGGCAAGGTAGCTTAGTGGTTAAGAGTTTGTACTGCTCTTTCAGAGGACCCAAATTCAGTTCCCAGTACCCACATCACGTGGCACAACCAACTATAACCCCAGCTCTTTTAGACTTCATGGGTACCTGTGTACAGAGTATACATATGCATGTACTCACATAGAGATAATACACAAAATTGAGAACTGCTGTCATATGCTCAGGCAATTTTGAAGTTGTGTCTTTGACTACAATGTCACAGCTGATCTGTCAGTCCACTGTCATTTGCTTTTGATTTATATTAAATCCTGAGTCTTACAGATTTTAATTGGTTCATTAATTATAGGATAAGTCAGAATGTTGGACTCAGAATCAGCACTGGATAAATAACAAAACAGGGATGCAGGAACCTTTCCATAGTCACGATCAGAAAAATAATGACATAGAAATGGGAAGTGATACATTCAAGACCATCCAACTAATACTAACACTTAAAGCAGGGCTTAGTTGAGAATCTTTATGCCCAACATGTTATTCTTTCCATCTCTAGCCATTTATTCTTGTGTGAATTTCACTGTGTGTTAGTACAATCCCATTTTCATTTATGCTTGTTTATGTTTTTATGACAAGTTTGTTTGTTTTTTATTTACTTTTCATACTGTTAATGAGTGTTACTACTCAAGTTGTATTCTCAGAAACATTAAAATGAACATCACAGAATGCAGAACACAAAACTGCAGAGCTGCTCAGTGGGTAAAGACACTTGCAGCTAAGCTTGGCAGCGTATTTCTAGTCCTAGAATCTACATGATAGAAGCAGAATCAACTGGTTAACAGAGAAGCTGAGCTTCCTAGAAGAAGCAGAGACCAACCAAAGTACTAGAGATTCTCCAAACTGTGAGGTAGCCGTCTGCCTACACAGTGCATCCCAGGTTGCTATCTTTCATGACCCATTGCTAGGGCTAGGATAGACTTTGGTGATGTCGCTGTCTTTGGGTCATTTCTGCTACTTAAGTAACCCCTCACCCACATTCCTATAAGTAGCCCTAATTGGTTCTCTCAGTTGGACTTTGGTGGCATCCATACTTTGCTATGTCATCTTTTCCCTATCTGACCTGAGTAGACTTTGTCATACAACAATCATTCAAAGGTTCAGAAATCCCTGTATTTAGTACCTACTGTCCAACCTAAATTCTCATCTGTCATATACTGTCATTCTCTTATGATGGCTAAAACATGGTGGTTCCCATTCTTACATTGCTATGATTTCTGAGATTATTTTAAAGGGGGATCTGGGACCTAGCAGCAGGTCCTATGCTTTTGTGGCTGCCTCAGCAGAGATGAGTTAACTGATATAAAGAAAGTATCTGAGCATGTGGGGGTGACAGTTCATGCTTAAGTTGACCACAGATGCCATCATGCTCTAAACCAAAGACTCCTAGGTCTTAGGAACCCTAGGTCCTAGCCTCACCAGGTCATGGACCCAGTTGTAAGACAATGGTGTAAATTGTTCAGTCACATAGAACTGGTCACTCTGCTCTAAATGTGACAGGGTGAAGCTTCATGGCTGAGCATTTCCCTTCCAGCTTTAATTCTGCATGAACCTATGAATATGCACTGATTTCCCTGGAGCTGCATGACAGATGGTACAGGTCCAGGGCACAGTGAATGCTTGGGCTCTCACTCTTTCACAGTGGGCTTTAGGGGTCAGTGACCCCATGTTCATATGTTAGTGTCATTAGAATTTGGTGGTACAAGTCCACTCCTGGCCAAAAAAGATCATGGAGGTTCACTGGCAGTTCACTCTGACCTCTGAATCCTTTCCAACATGACCATATTATTCAAAGATAAGCATCAGCCAGCTTAACATGGTTTGATTTGCAATATTCCATCTATTTTTGTGTATCTAGGAAGCATCCTTTTCATCAATTATTCATAGTTGCCCTAAAGTTCTAAGCTTGTTCTCTGGGCCAATATTTAAGAAAACAGTGATGGATCATTTTGTTGACATTTAGTTTCTTTCTTTTTTTTTTGGTTTTTCGAGACAGGGTTTTTCTGTGGCTTTGGAGCCTGTCCTGGAACTAGCTCTGTAGACCAGGCTGGTCTCGAACTCACAGAGATCTGCCTGCCTCTGCCTCCCGAGTGCTGGGATTAAAGGCGTGCGCCACCACCGCCCGGCTGACATTTAGTTTCTAATCAAGTATCTATATTATAAAATCTTTCATTTGGATGTTATAGAAACACTAAGCTGCTACAAATCCTGCTAAGTGCTTACTCTCAACTTTATACATTTTCTATTTGCAGTTATGGATGGGGTGATTAATATAGGGTAATCAGTACCATATTTTTCCTTCATTGGAATGCATCTTGTAACAAGTAATAGCTTAGATTTCAGACAATAAATTAAGTTTAAACTTTGCAGCCATTAAAGTAGATTAAAGTTTTTATTTTTAGTTCAGAATTAGGTAGCTTTTCTGATTTGTTTTTCCTTTTATTCATAGATTGATTCTGAAGTTTATGAAATTTTTTTTCTTTTTAACTTTCTTTTTTATTTATTTTTTGTGTCTTTCATATCATGTACCTCAGTCCCATTCATTTCCCCATCCTTTTATATCTATCCTCTGCCCTTACAACTCCCCTCCCATATAATTTAAGAGAAAAAAAAGGAAGAAGAAGAAAAACAGTCTTGTCATGGAAGCCACAGTGTGACACAATGAGTCACACAGTAAAACCTTTTTTCCCTGTATCTTTACTTGCAAGTTCTCGTTGCCAAGAATCATTGGTCTGGTTTGAGACCTCTGGTTTCTGCTACACTATCAATGCTGGGCCCTCACTAAAACTTCTCTTGGTTATTCTATTGTTGCCCTATGCCGCCATGGAGATCCTGATGCTTTAAGTCTCGTGACCAGTCCCTTCACGTGCTCTAGCAAATCATAGATAGGATGGATGTTCTGATGGGCCAACTCATAACCGTGATTCTGGGTCTAGGTAATTGTATGGTTAGTGAGTCTGACAGTTCTCCCTTGTCCTCACCACCAGAGTGAACTCTCCTGCATTTTCCTGGCCAGTTCACCCCCTGCAGTGACGAGCAAGAGGCAGGGACAGTTCTCCAGTTTTCATGTCCTTAGTGTCTGTTCTCCCACACAGTAGAGTTAGCCCTAAAGGTGAGGTGTAGGGTCTACTCTTACAAGTGTTGCATCTGGTGGGGGACAGGAGCAGCTCTCCTGTTCTTATGACCTCAGCATCAGTTCATCTAACCTGCCTTGGGCAATTATTTCTTATAGTAAGATAGTTATTAATTTTTTCTTCTTACATGTTAATTTGGTAAATTTATTAGTAGTGACTTTAACTTTAATTCTTTAACTTTGTATCACTTTGATAACTCACACTTGGCTTCAGAATACTACTTTCTATACATTACACTGTTCTCTTTATTATTGTAAATTTAAGAGTATTTTAGATAAATTTATAAGCATGAACATAGATTGGCATATAATTTGCATCATTGTCTTCATCAAAATGGGTCTTATAACCAAGACAACACCATCAAAAATCAATGCATAATCCTTTTTTTTCCTGGAAAAGTGCATGTAGCATGGGTTTACTGGCCCACTGATTTTCTTTGCTTCTCTCTCTGTGTGTGTGTGTGTGTGTGTGTGAGAGAGAGAGAGAGAGAGAGAGACAGACAGACAGAGACAGAGACAGCGACAGAGAGACAGAAAAAGAGAGAAAAACTGAGAGACAGGGAGAGGGTTGGGGAGAGGGAGAGAGAAATAAAATCATGATGATAGAGAGAAAAAGAGATGGGGGAGGAAGGAAGGGCAGAATGGAAGAAAAAAAAGGAAATGATATTTTCTCAATTTTCGTAAAAGATAACGGGCTGCTGGAATTTTCCTTTGTGATTCAGTTGTCTTTAAATAGATTGTTCTAGAAAAGTGTCCTTTCTTATCTGTTTACAGATTAGTTTAGAGTGTGTGATTTGTCTCTTGTGATTCCATCTGGGTCTCCTTTACTTTGTTGATTCAACCTGTGCCCCAGGGTCTCTGCTGTTTTATCGCTCTGACTCAGCGAGGACATAACTTGTTTATATTCTTTGTCCCGTAGTTTTCTTTTTGTTACCTTTGTTTGTTTGATTTTGGTTATTTTAATAGCTATATGTATGACTTCTGAAGATTTGTTTTGAACTTTTACATCTATGAGTGGTTTGTATACACGTATCATGTGGCTGTGTAATTATAAATGATAGAAATGTTTTATTTTTATATTGCTGTTGCCTCAAATTTCAATTAGCTTTCATCCTTTGAGAGAGGTAGTGTGAGTTACAAGCCTTTCCTTATGTTTTTCAGATGGATGCTTTCAGGTCAGTCATTTAGCCAGTTAAAAGAAACAACTTGAGTTCTCTCATCTGATCTCTTCTAAGACTTTAAAAAATAGTTTTGTTTTATTTTTACCTGTGCATCCACATCAGTGTATGCATGCACATGTGAGTGAAGATGCCCGAGGAGGACAGAAGAGGGTGCCAGAGATGGAGTTACAGATGATTGTGAGGAGCCTGATATGGGTGCTGAGAACCCAAGAAATTTCTCTGCAAGTGCAGCAAGTGCTGCCAACTTCTGAGTCATCCCTTCAGACCCACTCTTCTGTCTTTTTAAAGGATTTTAAACATTTTCATACACGACTGAGAGACAGTGGAAGTTTCCACACAGACACAAATTAAATAGAATACCATTGTCTGCAACTCAAGATCTCCATATCTGAGAGAAAAAGTTGAATTTATCACTATAGACCCAGGTTTCTAATCTGTTAAATGGAGGTACAAGTAATCCTGCCTGGTGCAGAAAGACTAAGATGAAGATACATGGTTTTGTTTTGCTTTGTTGCAAGTATCATAAAGTGCTCAGGGAATCTGGTTTCCTGCTTCCATTAATACCTTTTCTTTTTTTCTGTCACAGGGTGTGGATGATTTTGTGGGATGACAATGAGCAATCATCACATGTGTTCTCTGTAGTACTTTTTCCCATCTAGATGCTAGTTAGGCCTGATCTTGCTTAGCTTCCAAAATAGACAAGATGGGGCACATCCAGAATGGCATGGCTGTAGATTTTTGCTGCCATTTCTAATATGGTATGGTAAGTGACCCAATTTTAGTTTCTGTAGAGAAATATGTAGAGCTCAATAAAAATCAATAAAAAGAAAAAAGAGATTAATCACAAGAGTAAATGAAAAGAGCTTTTTTCATCTGGCAAGGCTGCTCACATCTCTAAGACTGATTTTGGAGGCTGATGCTGTAGGAGGTCCTTCTGTCTTTGTGTTGCTTTCATTGGTTACTAAAGAAACTGCTTTGGGCCTGGTGATAGGGCAGAACTTAGGTAGGTGGGGAGACAGAGCTGAATTTGGAGAGCAAGAAAGCAGAGGCAGGGAGAAGCCATGGATCCTCTGCCTGAGACAGATGCCGGTTAAAATCTTTGCCCTTAAGCTGCTGCCACATGGCAATATACAAATTAATAGAAATGGGTTAAATTAAGATTCAAGAATTAACCAATAAGAAACTAGAGATAATGAGCCAAGCAGTGTTTGAATGAATACAGTTTCTGTAGGATTATTTCGGGTGTAAGCTAGCCAGGCAGCCAGGACAAACAAGTGGGTACTCCCCTTGCAACAGGCTGAGGCAGAAGGCTTATTGTAGGTTTGAGGCCACCCTGGGTTCTAGATTAAGACCATGTGTTAAAAGAAACAAAACCAAAACCAAATCTTTAAAAAGACAGAAAAAGAGAGTGCTGCTTTCTCTGCCTGTGTGTGTATAAGTGTATTGTGCATTAGAGAAAACCTGAAGATGATTTGTGAGAAATTTAATTGATTCTGTTTCTCTATATTTATAAAATCTTTTTTCTTTAAGAACAGTAGTTTATGATCTCTTTTTTCACCACAGACACCTTGGAGAATCAACTAAAAATCATAGATACTGTCTTCCCTCAAATGAAAATTTGCATATTCTCTTACATAGAATTCTATATTTGATATCTTGAGATTAGAGACCCTTTGGAAAATATTCATGAACTGGGAGGTGAGAATCTCTGTTTTTGAAAGTAGCAATTTTCCTTAATGTTAGCCGAATGTCATATTTTTGACAGCACAGAAGTTATCATGCCGCACAGACTAATATGTCCTGGGAGAGAAGATGAGGTTGCCATAGACAGATAGATTCCTTGACATTGCTGCTCCCCATGGCAACGATTTTGAAGGAGAACAAGGGCAGCTCGTGTGCTTCAGCAAAGTGGGAGAGCATCTGTCTGCTCCTCAGACATTCTGAGAAATGCGTCTCATGATTTCCCAGTGCCTCTTAGATTGCATACATCTGTATTTCCAATAACTTTCCCCTTCCCTTCTACTTGTCTTTGGATGACGTCATATAAAGTAGCATCTATGTTCACAATATGTCTACTGTGTTTCTAGTGAGGGAACATGCATAGTGTGTTAATAAGGACAGCTAAGTGTCCTTCATTTGAAAATAAAAATAGTGTTTTGTTAAATGATGGGAAGAAAGGGGGAAGGAAAAGATGGGTAGGTAGGACAAAGGAGTGAGAATGGAGGTAGAAAGATAAAATATTAAAAAGTCATCCCTTTTACTACTATAATCCTCTCTCTTCCTCCATCTCTTTTGTATCCCCCCCACCCTCTCTATCCTCCCCTCTGCAAACAAGGTTTTACTATGGGGCCGAGCCTGGTCTAGAACTTGCAATACTTTTATTTCCGTTCACATATGGATGACATTACGTTTCAGGTTGCCATGCCCAGTTATTCTCCACATTCTGACCCCATAAAGAGAAGCAGAAAAAAAGAGGTGACATAAAAAATAGAATGTTATTATTTTGTACTTTAAAATTAATCTGTTTATGTTATGTGTGTGAATGTTTTTCTTGCATATATGTGCCTTTATCATATGCATACTGGGGTCCATGGAAGTCAGCAGAAAGCATCAGATCCTCTGGGACTTATTATAGACATTTGTGATACACCTGATCTGACTTCTGAGAACGAAATCCAGGTCTTCCTCAAAAGCAGTGAGTACTCTTAACTGCTGACCCATCACTCTTACCCTTAGTTTGTCCTATGTAAGGCCGCTCAAAGGTTGACCTAAGGATTATCTGAGGTGATGCATAGAAATATCTTTTACACAGTAGCTTGGAGGTAGAAGAGTCAAGGATGTTGCTAATTCTTATTCTTACTTTTAAGATTGTGTGAAAAGCACTGGACTTGAGCTTTTGCTAACTCTTCTGCTGAATGGTGGAAATAATTTCCTTTTGTGACTAGTAAATCATCTCAAAGGCTATAATTGTTTCCCATGCTTGGGTCAAACTGTCTGCATATGTCTAGGGAAAAAAATCACATGCATGCAGTTGTTTGTAAATGAACATAGATTGTAGGCTCCACTAGTCTTCAAGATCCCTGAAGATAATCTCAGATCACAAAAAATTTCCTAAAGTCAAAATTAGATTAATGCGAGAAGTCTTAAAAACAAGCACATGAATAATATCACTTGGAAAGACTGTTGAGGACAAGAATGGCGTGGAGTATGTAGAAGCACACAGTGTGGAGTATGTAGACACATACAGTGTGGAGTATGTAGAAGTGAGTGTTGTTGAGTGTTAGTGCCTGTGTCATTATTGATAATCTGGCTTTAAAATGAGAGATCAAGGAAATTATTGAAAACTAAGCTCTGCAAGATGAATTGAAGTCAGAAAGCAGCAAAGCTACTGGTCTGGAGATAGTTTCAGCAACTAAGCAGAGGGCAACAGAAATAAAATGTTCACATCAGTAGGAGGAGGGAAGGGAATTCACAGTCATTCTCTGGAGAAACTGAGAGAAGAGTGATGAAAATGTAACCTTGCCAGGAGTAAGCAGCAAGTGTCATCACCCAAAGCATTTTACTGCCCACTCATTTTTATCAAAATGCCTTGAAAAGTCATACTGTGTAGTAAGGGAGTGATGAAAAATCCCCTATCATCTGAAGTGGTGGACCCAGAAGATGGACTGGACTGCAGAAATGACTCCCTGTGTTTAGAGGATGCAGGAGATAAATATTTATAGTGGTCACTTGCTATCAATTCAATCCCCTATGAGTTAGCACATCCAGACTTGATACATTACTGACTTCAAATATCCCCACGTGAGCAATTTTTCTTAGCAGCTCTTTTAAGGGACAGGACAGAGAGTAAGGGTTATGGAAAGATAATAGAAGGTATCTCAGCTCACTGTTTCCACATCTGAACAGCTACAATTTATACTTCAGTAATTCAATTTTTCTCTTCCTTTATGCATATTAAGTATCCATACTGTCTATGATTGCTATGCATGCTAGACCTAGAACCAAGTTAAAAGAAAAACTTGGCCTTAAAATAATAATGCTTTAGAAAGGAAAGGAATTAATACAGTAGAAAGTCTAAGTTATAGCATTAGGTGACAATAGTTACTGTGCCCTTTATATGTGACAGGTTTTGCCCTAAATCAGTGTGAATTGAAGTCTGCAGCATTCAATGACAAGTTAGTGAGCATCTACTGTGTACTAGAGAAACAATGTATTAAGACCCATCTTTACATTAAATTGCTCATAATACAGTCGTCATGACTACTTGTAAACAAATACCATAGCTATTAACGTGTACAATAGTAGAGATAAGTACTATGGGGAGCATAAAACACCAATTTGTCCAAGTTTCATATTGCAAGAGAGAGGAAGCACATTGTGGGGTTCACCTGTTGTTTGTTGATTATGTCTCCAGTGATGGATCAAATGGAAGCACATGGAGGATCAAGAAATTTGAATGTTATGACTTGAATGACTGAAACTTCGTCTAAATGAGCCTTAAGTAGCATTTAGCCATGTAGAGAAGGGGTGAAGTAGAAGGCAAAGAAAAGGAAGTGAAGATTGTGTTTGATGGATATAAAGGGCCATTATGTACCAGAGCTGAAAGCCCTGAAGACAGCAGAAGAAGCTTCTGATGTAGCAATGTAAGTTGATGGAGCTTATTATAAACCATAGATCCTGGAATCAATTAATTGTATGTTTTAGTTCCTTAATGTAGTGCTTGTTCTTAGGAACTGTTATGGTCAGTACAAGGTGATCATGATATAGGATTCCCCTCTGTATGCCATAAATATGTTTTATTACCATTGGTTAATAAAGAAGCTGTTTAAGCCTATGGTAGAGCAGAATTAAACAATGCAGTAAATCCAAGCAGAGGTAGAGGAGGAAAGAAGTCAGAGTCAGGGAGATGCTATGTAGTCACCCAAGAAGCAAGAGGTAACAAACCATGAGCCTCATGGTAAAATATAAAATAATAGAAATGGGTTAATTTAAGATGTAAGAGTTAGTTAATAAGAGGCCTGAGCTAATAGGCCAAGGTGTATGTAAATAATATTAACCTTTGGAGTGGTTATTTCATAAGGGGGCCCTGGTAGGTGGAGAGAAACCAGTCTGGGGGGGGGGGGACTAGCAGAACTGAGAATATTTGTAGTCACATGATCAAGAAGTGTGGTATGTCAATTTGGAGTGGGAAGAAAGAGCCATTCTGTAAGCCTTTCGTAAGTCTTTTGTACATATGTCAAGTCAGAAGACAACCTCCAACTACCATACCCATGAACAAGACAGAAGTGTTTGCTTTCTTATACCCTGGAGATCTGAGGGTGGTTGGTACAATGAAACTTGGTCTATAGTATTCATGGTCACATCCCTATGCTTGGTGGGTGATATAGAGAGTTTTGTAAATAGAAATATGGAGGATTCATGAGTATGCATCCTAAGGCCTTATAATACACAATGCATATTCATGAGATGTCCATCTGATAAAGATAATATCCCAGCAATCAAATTCTACATTTACCATCTCATTTTTAACTGGGCTTCTGTTTTCTATGAATAACCTGTGTACTGCTTTCAAATATGATAGATTAGCCTTAGCATTTTAATGAATCTAAACTCTCCATTATGAAATTCGTTACATCTGGATTCTTCTACCAGCATCATATATGAGATATAAACAACCCTGTTGCTTATAAGATATCTCATTCATGTTATTGATATGTGTATTTTTAAATGAATATATCATAATTTATACTATGATCACTTTGATTTTGATTGCAGCAAATAGTGCTGTGTGATGTTTTCTATTACTAGCCTGACAGGATCTAGAATCTTCAAGGAGCCAAGCCTCTGGGTATGCTCCTGAGTGATCATCTAGATGAGGTTTATTGAGATATGAAGACCCACCTCAACTGTGTGCAGCACTATCCTATGAGTGGTTCCCTGGCCTGAATAAAAACGAGAAGTGATCTAAGCAGCAGCAATCATCTGTCTTTGATGGGTGCAATGTGTCCGACCAGCTGCCTCATGCTTTTGCCAGCATGTCTCCCCCACTACGATGGACAAGAACTCTGAAACGAAATGAATCCTTTCGCCATTAAATTGCTTTGGTTAGGGCATTTTATCAGAAAAGCAATGCAAATGCCTAATAGTTGTGGTTGCCCTATCTTTGTGTACGCTTGGTATATGCATGTGTGGAAGTCAAAGGTTGATATTAGTCATCTTCCTCTTTCTTACATTTTGAGACATCAACTCTCACCGAGTCTGGATATTGCTGTTCTTACTAGACTAGCTGGCAAGTTAGCCCCTGGATCTCCTCGGACCTGCCTATAATGACTTATGAAAATCAGGGGGCATAGACATGTACCACTGACTTTTACATAGGTGCAACACAGCAAGCACTTTACCCGCTAAGCTATCTCTGAGCCCTAGTATATGTCTTAATGTATGGAATTTGGAGATCCCATGTATTTCTTGAGTTTCTTGGTATGCACAAATATGCCCATGTTCACTTTTAGTACACATTTCAAAGTTGCTCTCCTCCAGGGTCTGCACATTTTCTCTCCCGTCGGCATTGCATGGCCTCCACTTGCTGCCCACCACTTCTTTGTTGATCTGTTCTCATACAGTCTAGCTGAGTGTGCTGTGGTATGTCCTTCGTTTCATTTTCATTTCTTTGGTGCCTGATAAACTTGAGATTTTCAGGTGTGAATTTGCTGTTTGGATATCTACTGTTGTGAAATGCTTTGTCCATTCTCACAAGAGATTTGATCTGCCCCATATCACCCATAAATTAGTTTGTAAGTGAGATACTTGTTAATCATACCTATTACAAGTATCTTTTCCTTTTTTTTGTTTTGATTTTTTTTTTTACTTTCTTGGCAGAACTTTTAATAAACTAAGTTCTTTTGTTTAATAAAAATATGTTGTCTTTTGTTATTATGACTGTTGACTTCTGTGTCTGATATAACCACAAGTTTGGTCTTCGCTTCATAGCAATTTTGAGGACAACATATGACCCTCTCAGGGTTACATATGATTGATCCTCTCTTGAAAAAAAATCATCAATAGAAATGAAAATAGGTTGAAGGCCAGTCTGGCCTTCAAAGCCTTTTTTCAAACAAAAAAAGAAACAAAAGAAAATAATTTTAGCTCGTGTTAAATTACTTTTTATATGCAAAAAACAAGAGACTAATAATATTTTTAAACTTTTATAAAAATATTCCTTGGACATTTTCACTTATATAACTTCTGTCATTTCTGCATATAACAGTGTTGCTTCTGCCATGAAAGGATTTCTTATGAATTCGATTCTGTATTCTGCTACTCCCACTTCCACGGCCTCTTAATGACTAGAGTCATACATGTCTGGACATCAGCATAAACCCACCAACTATGTTCTTAAATTTTTGACTGTTCTTCATTTTTTTGGCTTTGTAATAGAATCATCTTTTGTTGAATCATCTACAGTTGTGTTGCAATTGCAGCAAAAAATCTCTCTCTCTCTCTCTCTCTCTCTCTCTCTCTCACACACACACACACACACACACACACACACACACACACACCTGAGTTGAATTTATGGCTTGACCCTTTTATACAAGAAAACTATATAACATATTCTTCCATTTATTGAGCTACAAGATTTTTTTCCTATTGTTTTTTGTGTGGTTTGTTTTGGATTGACATTCTATATAAAAGCTGCGTCATTTTCAATTTTGCTTCTACTCATTTGATGAAAGCCTTTTTTGTATTAAAAGCATGGTTTGTATTTCTGTAATTCATTTATAGATCCCTATTTGAAGCAATCTTGCAAACTGCAATTGTTCCCAGAAGTTATATTCATAGACCAAGCATGTTGACACATTCATAACTATCATCCAGAAATAAACATTTTTACATTTAACTGGAAAAAATGTCAAACTTCTAGAGTAATTTTACCAAATGTGAAGAATGTCTGTTGTACTCTTTCCCTGATCCAGTCCCTCCCAATCCTTTATCCTATGTGACTCAGTTAGTAGTTCATGACTCTTTCATTTCCTGTCTCCCTTTCTACCTCCTCCCTTTTGCCCAGATGACACAATATCTCCTTCTGTTGGCCTGCAAGGGTGTCCTGTATACTGTGAAATTCACCTTTAAACACTTAAATTTTCTGAGCATTGGGGTACTATCCTCTGCAATCCAAGTGTAAATATCAACTTCAGTGAATTTGATAGAATATTTTAATGTGATGAAAGATGATAATTTTACAATTAACCCAATCAGACCCTTTGACACACCCCTTCCCTTCTAGCACAAGATCCTATCTAAAATTATTCATTTGAGTCCTTCATCTCTTCTGGGATGGAATGTTTTTATATTATCTCCATATTTTGTTTGTGTGTATGTGTGTGATGTTTTATTTTATTCTGTGTGTGAATAGTATGTGGGAGATAATGTATGTATGTGGTGACATGTGTAACTGAAGACGTGGGTTTGTAGAAGTCAGAGGACAACTTCAGATGTTGGTCCTCACTTTCTACCTTGTTTGCCACAGAGTATCTTGTTTGTTGCTGCATATACTAGGTTAGCTGATTTGTAAGCATCTGGGGATTTTCTTGTGTCCACCTTCCATGTCATTGTAGGAAGACTAGATTAGATACACACTGTGGGGCACAGCTTATATGTGGATATCCCAAATTTGGTCCACATACTTGCTGGCCAGAGCTTCACCCACTGACTCAACTCCCCAGCTCATGACTGCTGTTTATGAAGACTAAATTTTCTACTTTATGTATTAGAATGTTTCTCATTTTGAGTTTGCCTAATCTTTTGTCATAACCTTACTCAATAATATGACAAAAGTCATGTTCTTAGGGGATTACTTCTGGGCTCAGTGGTGCTTCTTAATTCTGGTATTTATTAGGTACTCCTGCCAAGAAATATAATTTCTGCTGTGCATAGTCTTCTCCTTCAATCAGTAGTCATTCTTCAGGAAGTCATCCTGAAGGCATTCAACATTTTATGTTATACTATTACTGCATTAAAACAGAAATGGACTGATATTGCTGCTGGATTAAATCTGTCAATATTACATATTATCCATTCTTTACTCAATGCATTACTCTCCTAATGTATAACTTTCATGTAAGATATATGTATACTGTTTTTGGAGTGCTTAATACTAGAATTTCATATTTGTGTGAGAATGGGGTTATTTCTGTTTTTATTGTTTCAAAAAGGTCTCATGGTTTAGTTCTAGCTAGCTCGGAACTCTCTATGTAAACTAGGTTGGCCTTAAACTCATAAAGATCCACCTGCCTCTACCTCCCAAGTGCTGTGATAAAAGACATGTGCACAATACTATATCCAATTTATACATTTTATTTGATTTTTATTATGTAATATTTACATAGTATCTATTTAACACTCCTAATCTGAAAATTAAAATTCCAAAAAGTATGAAGAATGGGAACTTCTTGAATATAACTTAAGCCAAAGGCTTCACAGAGTGGGTGCTAAGTTTTAATGTTTTAGTTTAGGGGTGTGGCCCACAGTAATTTGCTTTGTCTAGCACCTTATCATACTTTTTCAGTTTTCCATAGCCTTCCCATATGATGTGTTTAATTTAAAAGCGTAACTGTCAGCTTAATTATTTTATTATAACTATTCAACCTGGCAATATGCTTTTCTTATATTTTCTTATCTTCATGTGTATATGGCATGTACATTTGCTTGTATGCCAGTTTGCATGTGTATAATGCCACATGTGCAAGTGTGTGAGTACATTTGGAGG
Organism: Chionomys nivalis; assembly: GCF_950005125.1. NCBI lineage: Eukaryota > Metazoa > Chordata > Mammalia > Rodentia > Cricetidae > Chionomys > Chionomys nivalis. The sequence continues at coordinate 38,879,548 of NC_080086.1, forward strand.
GCCCCAGCTAATGTTGGAGCCTCCTTGAGTTCTCTACTTTATTGACTTGAAGCCACTTAGTTGAACCCAGAGCTCACAAGGAGTCTAGCTAGCCAGTTTGCTCAGGGGTTCTGTCTCTGCCTTCTTAGCAATGTAATTACACATAGCCCATCATGCCCTCCTGGAATTTGCATGAGAGTCTGGGAATCCAAACTTCTGTCTTCGTGCTTGCTGCTTATGTAATTATATTAAATGGCTGACTCATCTCTGTAGCTCTCACAATTGTTTTTTAACTGAAGTGTCTGTTTATTGTATTATGGTGGTTTAATTAGCCTTTGATAATTTCACACATATACTTTCATAGTATTTTACTCCCACTCCTGGATCTATCCTTCCTATCAGTCTCCTAACTTCATGACCCCTTTCTAAATTTTTTGAAATAAACCACTAACTACAGTACGTACAGCTATTATGTGACAAGTCTTCCTAGCAGCTTGCCTTTTCTGAGTGACCCTCAGCTGTCTTTATTATTTACTCTTGGAAAGAGGGGCCTAAGGAATCAGTGAGTTTCAGGATCTTCCTGAAGCTAATTTGAATTTTTTGCCTTTTGTCTTAAGGTACCTCCCTGGGAGCTAGAATGTTTCAGTCAGGAAGAAACTGCTCCAGAACAACTTTTCATATACATGGATGTGGGGCCAAACTCTGGATCATGGCTGACTTGAACTCTCCCTATACCAATAGCCATCAACTGTTATAACTCATGTAGGCGTGGAGGCTTGTAAGACCCACCCTACTCCATGTTGGACTGGCTTGACCATGTGCTGGTATTATTCAGTCAACCTCAGTTGCTGTGCGTTCATGAGTGCAGGAGCCCTGATTATCCAGAAGACACTATTTTGTCATTATCCTCCCCAACCTGTGACTTTTACAGTTTTTCTGTCTTCTGGTAGTAATTTTGTATGTGTGCATCAATGTCTGTCTTCTGTTCAGGAAAAAAAAAAAAGAATTGTCAATATATCTCCTAATATTACTATGCCACATTTTCTGTCTTCATAGATGTGATGAGCTCTAATAAAATGTCATTCCATCCCTTTCTGTTGAATCTTATATAATTTTATTATTTTTAATATTTAAAATATCTTTCACCTTAATATTTTCAGATGAATTAAAATATGCTCTCCCCCTGCCTCCCTTCTTCCCTCTCTCCCTTTGATGCAGGAGTTCATATATTCCAGACTGGCCTTAACTGGAAATCTAGAATGTAGATAACCTTGGCTGTCTGATATCCTGTTTCTACCTCCTGGGATTACACATTTGCTGCCATGCCTAGTTTGTGTGAAGATAGAACCTAAGTCTTCATTATAGGCCAGCACTTCATCAGCTGAGCTACATCCCTAGCCTTTGGTTCATGTCTCTGTGGAGAGTTTTAAAACCATTGATTGATATAATACTATTGGATTATCACATCAAAGAAAGATTATGATGACTGAACATGAGATCAAAGGACTGCTAGCTTAGTTTGGAAGGCCTTTCCGAAAAGTTACAGCATATTTTAATTCATCTGAAACATTCTTTTCACTGGAACAAGTCCCTTTAAAACTTTATTAAACTCATATTCTTGCTAACTAATTAAACATTCTCTTCACTTCTTTTACTCTTGTGATATGCTCAGTTTTTTCACAGAATACACTTGCTATTTTTCTTGCCTTTCTGTGAAATGTCTAAAAATTTATTGAGAAGATTTTTTAAAAAATCTTTTTCAGACGAGTCAACCCACAGAGGTCTAGAAAAAAAATTTTTTTGAGAACTGAATGGCTTTTCTCTTTTCTTGTAAGCCAAATGTTCTGGAAATACCTTCTTTTCTTTTCTTTTTCTTTTTTTTTTTTTTTTGTAGGATTATTTGCTGACACTTCAAATCTTGGATCCAAGGTGCTGATTCCTGCAATTTGAGGTTCTGGGAATTGCTTAAAGTTATAGCTTCCTTGGAAATAATCATGTTGATGTCAAAGAAAGTTTGTAGAGCTATGAAGAATCATAATTACACAGCCTGCTGCTGTGGTGTGCAGGCTGATGGATAAGGGACAGGTTTAACAATGGTGCTGACAGCTGAGCTTTTATCGATCTTTTGTTTTTAAAGCTAGTCATGAGTACCTTGGGCTATAACTTCCATTCAAAGCCAATAAAAGAGGAATTGCTGCAGTGAGAGTAAGACACAAAGTCAACAGGTTATAAAAATGTGATCAACTATGCAAAACTACAAACAAAATCATAGCATTTGTTGAAAAAAAAAGATTATTGATGCACTATGAGGTACAGGGCATTTCTAAGGATGTTTACAAACTGTGAGGTAGCAAGAAGAAAGTGAAGCTGGAGAGATGGCTCAGTGGGTAAGAACACTTAGTGTGCATGCACAGAAACCTGAGTTCAAATCCCAGCAACCATGTTAAAGAGAAAAATGAAAGCAACCTGGCCACGGGTATGTATGCCTATAATCCCAACACTGTTTGGGTCACTGGGCTGCCCACCTAGCTCCAAGTTTAATGAGAGACCCTGTTGTGAAGAATAAGGTGGAATTGTAATAGTACAGGACACCAGATTTCCTTTTCTGATCTCTACCCTTGCATGCATGTACATCTGTATGTGCTGTATACACATACACTATACTCACAGGAATATACACAGGCATAAAAAAGAATAATAATAGTCATACTAGAGAGAGGCTATGTTGTTACATTATTTATTGTATCAATAAAAATTATAACACTATGGGACAGGCTGTGCATTTGCTGTCCTTGCAGAGAACCCATGTTCAGTTCCTAGCATCTGCCCTGGAAAGCTTATAACCCATTGTCAGTTCAGTTCCAGGGCAGCCAACATCTTCTTCTTCCCTCCCAGGCAACCACATGCACAAGTACAAGTTAAGGCAGAGACAAAATATATATTTTTACATGTATATATATATATATATATATATATATATATACATGTAAAAACTAAAATTAATCTTTAAAAAATGAAAACAAAATCTAACATTGGAAAATTTTCATAATACTTCCTTGAAATTAATAGTTACTTAAAGTGTTTTAGAAGCGTCACATTTATCATAAGCCATTGCTTCTAAGTTACACATTTCTTACATATTGCCATTTCCTAGTACAACACATGTCTTTAAATCTGCTGCAGTCTTAATTCATCTTTTTAAATATTTATTTTAATGTTCTGTTTATAAGTTTGTCCTTGCTTAGTTTTATGTGCACTACATGTATGCAGCACCTGCAGAGGCCAAAACAGGCTAGTAGACCCCCTGGAACTGCCATTAAAGAGGCCTGTGAGAAACCCACTGTGGGTGCTGGGACCTCATCCTTGATACTCTATAAGAGCTGATGTGGGATTCCCCTCTGTATGCTGTGAATATGTTTTATTGACATTGATTAATAAAAAAAGCTCCTTTGGCCTATGTCAGGGAAGAATATAGGTAGGAGGGAGAACTAAACTGAATGCACAAAATGAAGGCAGAATCAGACAGACACCATGCCAAAACCTTACCTGTAAACCACAGCCTTGTGGCAATACACAGATCAATAGAAATGGGTTAATTTAAGAAATAAAAGCTAGCTATAAATATGCCTGAGGCATTGGTCAAACAATGTTGTAATTAATATAGTTTTGTGTGATTATTTGGGTCTGGGTAGCTGGAAAATGAAAAAGTGGTCTCAAGTTATAAAGAACAATAATCATAGTTACAGAGCTATCTCTCTACCCTTGGTCTCAATTCATATGCTGAGCATTGATCATCAGTGTGACAGTGGGAAAAAGGCTGCCTCTGGAAGGTGATTTATAGGAGGCAGTTTGCGGAGGGAAGGGTTTACTTCACTCATTATTCCCTAGAGCAGTTCATCAACAAAAGCAATGAGGACAAAAACTAAAGCAGGGCATGTGCCAGGATCTAATTCAGAGGCCTTGGAGAAATGCTGCTTATTGGCTTGGTCAACATACTTTCTTATAGAACCCAGGTCTACAGCTCTCCCATATCAATCACTAATTAAAAAAGATATCCCTATAAGCTTGCTTATAGTCTAACCTTATGGAAACATGTTCTCATTTGGAGCTCCCTCCTCTCAGATGACTTTAGTGTGTGTCAAGTTAGCATAAAACTAGGCAGCACAGTACTCTTATCAATGATGACCTGGTAACATAGCCTCTCTTCTACCAGGTTAGACTGTGAACAAGAAATCAATAATCTGTCACCACCTGCATCTTGAACACCCCAGCCTCTGTGACAAATATATCCCTACAGTTTCTAAGGCACTATGAGTAGCACTTTATAACAGCAGCCCATAGGAACAAAGACAGTGTATCTTTTTAATTATTGAAAGATACAACATCAAACTTATGCCAAATCAAATCTAAATCAATATGCCAGAGTAAGAGGTGAGATATTTAGTTCTGTTTATAAATTTTAATTTGATTTTGTTCAGAAAACATTAAGTTGTTTCTTTTAGTAGAACATGTTCCAGAAATTTTGGTTTTACCTTGAAAAGTATTGACTATAACTTACCAAAGCATGCAACAAAGACACTATTAACCATACACAGTTGTATAACTTACTTTTATGTTTATGGGTGTTTTGTCTGTATGCACATCTGTGCACATGTATGTGCAGGTGCACTTAGAGGCCAGAAGAGAGTGTTGAATCCCCGAGAGTTGGAGGTACTGACAATTGTGAGCTGCCATCTTGGTGCTGGGAATCAGACTTTGATCCTTTGTAAGAGCAGTCAGTGCTCTTATCCTCTGAGGCGTCCCTCCAGCCTTTGCATAACTATCTTGTTATATTTCCCTTGGTGTAGTTTTGCATTAAGAAAGAAAACTTGACTGAAAAAGCTTGTTTATTGTTTACATTTTTTTCCTTCCCACTTCTTTCCCTAGATAGAAACTATTAAAGGTTTATGACTTATAACTCTATTGAAAATTACATAATTTGTGTGTATTTTCTATTACATAAGACTATATTTTTGCTGGAGTTAGGCTGAGTACAATATATAATATTATTTGGATAACTAAAACATATGATAAAAGGGTGAGTGGAACTGGCCAATAGGAAGAGAGCTAACTTAGCTTTCATGGAGCCTTGGGCTCTATCCCCAGCGTCATATCAACTAGGCACAACAGGTCATATCTATAATCCTAGAACCAGGGAACTGGGTTGGAGGAATGATGAGAAAGTCAAATTCATCCCAGAGAGTTTGAAGCCTGGGCTACATAAGACTATCTAACAATTAAAAGATAAAGAAAGGTCCAATGACACATGCAGGTTTTGTTTCATTTTGTTGTTATCTTTTCTGATTGGTGTATGCAAGTGGTGGCACCTTACTAAATGGTTGGTAGATAAGATGAAATTTATTAATGAACCTGTAAGATTTTTCTTTGCTGATCACGGGTAGTTACATCAGTTCAGTTTTTCTTGTAACTGTTTCCCACATTGTATAAAAACTATACTGATACATTTGTAAGCCTAATTTTCCTTGTACACATTTGTGAGAGCTGTGTAACGGTGTTTACCGATTGGTATAATAGTATTAACAGTGGCAGCTTGCTCCTGAAATGGCTGTGTGATGTACTCAGAGTGACTTCCCTTTTCTTTGTATACTCATCAACACATGACATTATCTAGAATTAAGCCTCTTTATTGGTTGTGCAACACTAAGCTATCAGCTTTGAAACCATGTACACAAAACAGCAAAAATGCATGCAGCAAAAACATATACCAGTAACACAATATATATATAGATGTATACATGTATATACATCCTATATATGTATACATATGTATATACACGTAACTAATACAATCAATGAAAAGGAGGCTAACAACTTAGAGTAAGAGACATAAAAGAAGTTCAAGGGAGGCTAATTGAGAGGGACTAGAGTGGAGGGGGGAAGTGTTGTAGTTCTATTATTCTATTTAAATTAAAACACTGAAAAACTAAAGTTAGAACAGAAAATCAAAGTTTTAAGATACACAGTCCTGTGACTATCATGTGGGATATTTTGAAAGTTTAAGGAGCAAATGAATGTGCTTACTGCTGAGTGTTGGCGAAAAGAACCGCAAGCCAATCCTCTGGTCATAAGGAGAAGACCACACTTCTTGGCAGATGGCTAAGTGACAGCGGGCCTCCATTCCTCTGCTGTCATTTCTCCTTGTAGTCAGAACAATTGCTTCTTCTCGGCACTGATCTAGTCAATGAGCTCTCAGGCTGTAGTTCACATCAATTCCAAGTTCCCTTAGGAAAAAAGAAAATATTACAAAGCTTTTTAGAACAGACTTGTATTTTAGAACAGACTGGCCTCAGACTCACAGAGCTCTGCCTGACTTCCATGTACTTGGATTAAAGATGTGAGCCATTGCACCTGGCTTCGCTACCACATCTGATGACTTGAGCGTCATGTCCAGGACCCACATGGTGGAAGGAAAGAACTGACTCCTACAGCTTGTTTTCTGAACTATACCTACCCTGTGGCACATGCATGTACATACATCAAGTAATGAAGTAATAAAAATTCAAACCTACTATAACCACAGTGTAGATTAATGCTCTTTTGTTAGTATTAGCATAAGTTTTAACATCAGAACCATGGTTTTAACACTGGATTTACACTTCTATTTCAGTGATTCTCAGCCTTCCTAAGGCTGTAACCCTTTAACACAGTTCCTCATGTTGTGGTGACCCCCAACCATACAATTATTTTTATTGCTACTTCATAACTGTAATTTGTGACTGTTTTGAACATAATGCAAATATTTGTGTTTTCAATGGTCTTAGGTGACCCTGTGAAGGGATTGTTTGAGCCCCAAAGAGGTCACAACTCACAGATTGTAAACAATTGATCTGTTTATTCTTTGTTCTTGGGTTTTGTGGGCCTTAGTTTTCTTGTCTGTAAAATATCACAGAATATGAGAACCGATAAAGTTCTCCATGCAAAGCACTCAGCATTACTTGAAGTATCAAAAAACATTACGATTGGTGGGAACATCCACTTATTATCAACTTCCAGGGAAAGCATCAGGAGGTCTTTTACTGTCTGTGATGCCATCATTTTGTTTCCCACCCCCATCCATGTCCTGCAAGTGTGTGACCTGTCTGCTGTATATTTGCAAGGGCTTAAACAGTCATAGTGCTCCTGAGTCTACAAGTCTACAGGCCTCAGACATAAAAGCTTTCACCCTTACAACTGTTCCTCAAATAAAAATTACAGTAATTTGGCTGGTCACCACAGATACTCATAAGTTCTGGATTACTGTTATCACAAAAACAAAACAAAACAAAAAACAAAACAAAAAAAGTTTTGCCTCAAAGGGCCAAAAAAGCAAGGTTAATTCTGGAGCAAATATGAGTGACCATATCTCAGGAACACATATTTAGATTTCCCTAAATATAATGTCATAATATGGAAACATGTTTATGGAATTTAGTAGTAACACAACAAAAAGATTTATAAATCAAGACATTTAAAAAAATATATTGATGTAACCATCAGAGGCTGTGTTAAAGCAAGAATCTCTCATACAGGCCTCAGACGCTAGCTGATGACATTCTTAGCTTTTGGGGTGGAAACTGTTAAATTAATACAGTCCAAAATGTTTTATCTATTAATCACAGGATGCTGCTTCCAGAATAGAGGTGATCCAGGAAGGGCCTTTCAGAAAGAACAGACTAGCCCAAGATAAACTATACTTAGGCTCTGAACCTGCAGCATTGGAACCTCTCCTTATCGCTGAATATAAATGGTCAAATCAGTCTTTGTGCACATAAATTCTTTGCAAGACTTCTCATTTACACAGTTTAGCCCTTGAAGATTTCCCCTGAATTTTTTGTGGGTTGTTTTATCCTTAGCCAAAGGACTACTTTCAATATTTAATAGTTGTTTGCCCAGGGATTTTTTTCCATCACTTCCTACATGTGTCAAACTAAGACATCCCTCCTCTAATCTTTTACTGTGTTTATGTTACAGGAGATACTGAAGGTCAAGTGAGTTAAGTGACAACATTTAAATATGGAAAGGGTAACATGACATCACAAGTCATAGTGCAACCTGTCATCCTGTTAGTGCTGGGAAGAATGGATGTGGGTACTATAACACCCACCAGTTAGGAATTCTCAGCAGGTATTTGTTAGTTTATTGGAGATGCTTAAGGTAGCATCACCTCCCTCTGCTCCATGAGTTTAATTGCTATTGACTCCAGGTAAGTATTGAGTTCAAGAGCAGAATCCACAGTGATGGTACAATTCTGGTGGAGGCTAGGGTGGAAGTGAAAATATTGTTCTTATGTTCTAAGATTATACTAGTGATTAGAATAATATCTCTCTTTATCAAGTAACTCACTGGAAAGACTAGGAAAAGGAAGAGCACACCTTCCTATAAGATGCTCCTCTAACCACGGAATTACTATGGAAAACAGTTTCCATTAATTATGAAGCAGTTACATGCCAAGCACTGTGATAGGGTCTTTATTGAATTAGGGTAATTGAGCCTGCTGGTTTTATAGAGATGAAAGTGCTAAAGAAAAGACCCTCCCAGCACCACATACCATGAAAGGGACTAGTTATTCCAGTATTAGTAATCTTAACATGTACTATGTGTTCATGACAGGACAACACATCCCTGGAGAATGGTGGTCAACACCTTTTGTGCTTTACAATGTTCAATACAGGACACAATCTGAACACTTCCTGGTGATAAGCAGAGGGCTAGAAGATAGAACAGTTTCCTAATATCATGATGATAGCAAAAGTTTTTATTTTAGTGGCTATTTCATTTTATTTGCCTTTCACACAAAATGCCTCACTATGTATCCCAGGCTGGGCTTGAACTTGCTTTGCAAGCCAGACTTATTTAGAAGGATGAGAGGTGTACATCCCTACCCTAGACTCCTCCAAGCTGTTCTGGTAGTTCACTGTTTAACAGCTCGTCTTAGGAAGTTGGGAAGTGAATTCTGTTTTCCCTATCATTTTGAATATGTACGTTTTGCATTCCTCATTTAGCCTCTCTAATCAGAATGCTATACTCTAATCAGTATCAGGTACTCTCCCACATTCACTGTTGATATCAACAATAGTATAGTTTCAGAATATTAAATTTAACAAAAAAAATTTAATGCCTTATCCAATCCTCACATAAATCTTTGAGAATTGACATCATCCCAGCACAGAGCTGGGTTGTAAATATGTAAATCCCAGCACAGAGCTGACTACACATTTGCCCCTGGGCAAGCAGATAGAGAGGGCAGGTAGGGATCCACTCGAGCTGCCTCATTGGGAGTCTTGTTCTTCACAACACAACTACAGTGCCTAAAACCAATACATTACTAACATTGTACAAATTAAAACTCACCCAAAGTCAGCTTAGCAAGTTGCATAGGAAATGGACTGGGTAGCTAGTTATTATCTCTCTTCCCTTCTTACTATATCTCGCTACTCTGTCATTTTAAGATGGAGAGTTTGACAGGAACATGAAGTACGCTGAGTCTCAGAAGATATAGTTGGGAACTGAGGTCCTCTGTAGGCATATGGGACATAAAATGAACCATCTTTATTCATAATTAATTTATAATCACTGGGTCCACTGTCATTCTTCACTTTATATTTCACAGTTTTGGAAACCTGTCAGGGTGAATATTCTATGCAAAAGGGAGTCTGAAGAGTTGGAGCACAAATCTTAAAAACCTACCAGAGACTTTCTGAAAGAGATAAATATCAGAGTTCAGCCTCTGTTAAGGAAGACAGTTACCCTTGGTGGTTAGGGTCTTTGCTGTCTCTCCTTTTGCTGGGGATCTTCTGGCTTTAAGCAGTAGACCATGGTAAGGGGACAAAGTGGGAGGATGGCTCCACAATTGGTCCTATTGTGGTTGTCCTGTGTGTGAACTATGCTGGGAATGAGGATGTTCATTGACTGACATCATTGATTAAGTAAGATGTTGCTTCACACCTTACTTATTCATGCATTTTTTAAGGAGAAAAATGAAAAAAAAAAACTCCCTCTTGGTCCAAGTAGCATGTTTCTATCTTTGTTGTTCTCTACAAATAGAAGTTGTAGTATCAATGAAGATGATATTTGTAATTTTTAATTGTGCTTTTTTTTACAGTTCATGTTGTGTTTATTAATACCAAGGAAGATTCTGAAGTGCCAGCATTATATGCGCCACAGCCATTGCCTTATCCACTAGGAGTAGAAGCTCCCAGGAACCTGGGTCCTCCTGTTGACATCCATCACCACAAGATTGTCTTTGATAAACATCACCTTGGTTACTTTGGAACAGTCAGTAGGAGGCGTAACAAACATGAGTTTCTGAAGAACAGTCATCCTTGCCCTGTACCTACTTTGGTCAGTGAGCAGACATTTACAGAGGGGGCTATAGACAAAATGTGACACCTTTTTCCGACCTGGGAGTGGTGACTTGGAACTACTATAGCTTTTTGTGATCTATGATCATATAACCCTGAACATGTCTGATCTCATCAGATTTGTGGGGAAGGGATGATTTGTGGATGAGGACCAAATTCTTCAACAGACTCAGGGGAACATGAGGAAGAGGAGGATGAAAAGGAGGAGGAGGGATGAAAGAAGTGCAGACTGTAAGATAAGGCTTCTTCATGCTAAGTGAAATATCATGGGTAAGAGAGGACTAATCCTTGGGGCATATGTAGAATGTGTAAGAGAGAGCCTAGGGGAAACTTCTCTGCTTTGGCCTAAGTATTTCTTATGAGTCTCACCCCTTCCTTCCTTCCTTCCTTCCTTCCTTCCTTCCTTCCTTCCTTCCTTCCTTCCTTCCTTCCCTCCTTCCTTCCTTCCTCTCTTCCTTCTTTCCTACCTTTCTTCCTCCCTTCCTCCCTTTCTTTAGGACAGGAACCCACAGATGATCAGCCTGCCTTTGGCTCTGAATGCTTTACTGAGACTAAAGAGTGTATCAACACTGCTCTCCTAACTAAAGCTGGTGGAAAGAACATCAATACCATGAGCCTCCACAGGATAGGAAGAGGGTGCTGCAGACCAGACACAAAAGAGAACCTCTTTGTCTCTGCCCTAGTGTGTCACCACTGGGAATGTATCTTGACTCCAAGCTGAATTTAAAGTTAAACTAATTAACAGAAATGAAAAAAAAATAAAAGAAGGTAAGAATTGGAAATACCAACATGAGGTTTTGGCTTTCATGAGGAAGAATTTGCTATTCGTTAGCAGCATGGAAAATCTGGAGTCAGGTTGATCAGGGTTCAGGGCTTGCCCAACACTTCTTAGATGTGATCCTGTGAGTGGGAGAGAAAGCCAGGAGAACATGGGAAGTGAAAAGAGACCCTTGTACTGAAATCTGGTTGAACTCTCTCTCCAGCTGATAATCAAGTATTTCAGTACAATTAACAATATTGTCCATGGAGATTGCCTAGATAGAGACAAAATTCCTTTTTGGTGGAATAGAGACAAATCAGGTGCAAATGTTAAAATGCCATGAACAATTTTTATAGTCATAGCATATGTCTTAAATCTTGGGTAAATAGGTTAAAGGATCCCTTTAACTTATAACTTGTAATTTTCTGTACTCTTAGCCAGTTGTCTACATGAAACTTATGTCTTATCACAAAGGCAATAGGAGTCAGAATATATTACTTCTGAGCCGAATAAGAGGAACCATGCATGACCCAGGAACCCAAATCCAGGTAACCCCAATAACATTCTTCAATGCAGAAGTGGTTTCCTGAAGCTTTTATCGATAATGTTACAAGGAACTTTTAGGGTATACTGGTAGAAATATCATGTAGGGGAAAATTCTGCTATGGATTGGTTGATATAGTAGTCTATATCAAGCTAACACATCTCCAGTGGTTTTAGTCAGAAGGTTGTTAAGTCAGACACAGAGGTAGGGAACGAATGGCTTTTAAAGAGACTAAAGATGGACCAATGTAATATGGTTCCAGACCTGCAACATTTCAACTCCCCACAATCATGAAGTTTGAATTGGTCAGTCTTGTAGAATCTTCAACAGAGGAGCAGAAGTCATAAGTAAATGGCAGTTGACTTCCTCAAAAGTTCCTGTCCTATATTTTGTTTTGGGATTTTGTGTGTGTCTGTGTGTGTGTGTGTGTGTGTGTGTGTGCCCGCGCGCGCAGTAGTGTTTACTCACTGGAACCTGGGACTCACTTCTTTGGCTAGGTTATCTGGCCCGTGCATCCCAGATATCCTCCTGTGTCTGCGTCCTCAGTGCTGGGATGACAAGTGCATGCAACCTTGCTTTGCTTTTTGATGTGGGTGCTTGAAGTTGAACTTGGGTGCTTATGCTTATGTGGCAAGCACTTGATTGACACTAAGCTATCTTCCAACCCAGAGACATTTAGACATTTTTTTGGTACCCAATCTAATTGCCCTGGAGAATTTAGCAATAAACAAAGAAATAAGCATATATTAAAATTGCCTTTTCCTGTCCCATAATGTGCTGACTATTGAGTATGGATTTTTTTTTGATGGAATGATGGATAATTCCTAATGTGCAGCAATGTCCACTTCCAACTATGACTCTCTGAATAGACCATACTTTAGCGACTATCAGAGTTTCTTTTCTCTCCCCTTCCCAAGATCTTTCTTCATTGCATCATTGCTTAACATGATTTAGGAAAATAAATTTGAGGGAGAAAATTCAATGCCCTCAGGAAAACAGAGCAATGGTGGAAGGTGCCCAAAGCGAGGACTTCTCAGTACCAGTCTGCAGTCATAGCTCTTAGGGTTGGAGTGAGCACATAGTTGGTGGCTGTCTTATCAGTTTGCTTGTAAATTGGGGCATAGCAGAGCATTCATTTGTTCCTAAAGTGCTTGTGGAACTTGGATAAAAGAAGCTAATAGCATTACCTGGGCAGCCCAGCATCTGAATGATCACCTGCTGACTCGTAGGCTGACAACCCAAAGCATTCGCTCTTAAGGAGAAAAATAGAGTCCATTTCCTATATCCAGGCTGCTTTGCTTAGAGGAGAGCTCTGTGTGGATCCCTGTGCCATCCCAGCATTCCTTTAAATAACAAGTGCAATTCTCGGTTAGACAGAGGAAAAGTGGGTTAATCAACAATTTACCAAAGACACAGGAAAAGCCGTAGCCTTGTCACATAGTTTTAAAGGTTGCGTATAAGGTAGAAAACAAGCAACAAATTGAATTGCTTCCACAAAGACAGTCAATGTCTTTGGTTTTTCTGAGTGTAAAGGGTCTTAGCTCTATGATCACAGTCAGCTAGAGACACATTAACAGTTGCCTTACCCACTGTGCAGCCTTTCCACAGAACCTGGTACACAGTCAGCATATGGTGAACTAAGGAATGGAGATATGGACACCTGCCTGGTGTGCATGAAGCAATGGATTAGATCCCCATCACGTTGAAACAATCATGATAACTCACGTTTACAATACACCACTTTGGAGGTAGAGGCAAGAACATCAATTTTCAAGACGATTATAGTCGATATAGTGAGTTCAAGATCAACATGGGTTGTCTCAGGATAAGCAAACCAATTAAAAAAATGCATAAGCACCAAGCTCAATATGCTGTCAATTATTCAGTGCAGATGGGTGTTGTTTACATGCTAGGCATGTGCTATACCTCTGAGCTCTACCCTCAATCCCTCTTTCAAAGATTTATTTATATGTGTGAGTACCTGCATGTATGCATATGCTGCATGTGTGTGTCTAGTGCCTGCAGAGGACATAAGAAGGCAAAGGAGCCACTAAGAAAGGAGTTATATATGGGTGCCGGAAACGGAGCCCAGACCTTCTGCAGGAGCACTGAGTAGTCAGTACTCTTAACTGCTGAGCCATTTCTCCAGCCCTTGTCTCTTTAATGTGTATTTTGAATTAGAGTCTCACTAAGCTGATGTAGGTGGGTCATCTGTCTATCTGTTGATTTCATTGTTTAAATAAAGAGACTGGCTTGGCCTTTTAATAGGACAGAATTTTTTTTTTTTTTTTTTTTTTTTTTTGGTTTTTTGAGACAGGGTTTCTCTCTGTGGTTTTGGAGCCTGTCCTGGAACTAGCTCTTGTAGACCAGGCTGGTCTCGAATTCACAGAGATCCACCTGCCTCTGCCTCCCAAGTACTGGGATTAAAGGCGTGCGCCACCACCACCTGGCTAGGACAGAAAATTAGGTAAGCAGAATAAACAGAACAGAATGCTGGGAGAAAAAAACTGAGCCAGGCAGTCGCCATAGCTCTCCTCTCCAAGATGGATGCAAGTTAAGATCTTTCCTGGTAAGGCACACCTCGTGGTGCTACACACATTATTAGAAATGGGTTAATCAAGATGTGAGAGTTAGCCAATAAGAGGCTGAAACTAATGGGCCAGGCAGTGTTTAAAAGAATACAATTTGTGTGTTGTTATTTCGGGTATAAAACTAGTCATACGGGAGCTGGGCAGGAATGTAGCCCACCGCTCCATTTTACACTAAGCGAGCCTTGAACCTGTGAACTTGGTGCCTCAGCCTCCAGTAGAGCTTAGGTTACAGTCCATTGCCATCAGGCCCAAGTTCTTACAGATAGTTTTATTTTAAGGTTGAGGTAACACTATGAACAGATTCTCATTAATTTTCCTAACATATTGCTACCATTAAATTGAAAACAGCATATTCAGTTTGCCTCCATGGCTCACATTCCCTTTTTCTTGCAGTACTGAGGTTTGTGAGCTAATAGGGAAGCCCACCCTACCACCTTCTGGGGTGGAGAATTAGTGTCCCCTGCTTGCTACAGATGAAAAACCTCAGGCCTCCTGCAAAGAATCTGCATTTTAGCAAAATCCTCTTTTGCTCACATTGATTATCCTGAGCATGCGAGAATCCTAGAGGGCATTACTGGAATGATTGAGAGGATGGTTTCTGGAAAGTTCTTCATACTCTTGTCTCATCTGCCATTCCTTAATGACTTCATATTTGCCCTGACTGAGACCCATCAATCTTCCTGCCCATGATTTTCCTGAGAGAAGAAGAAGCTACTCAAGCAGAAGAGAGTGGACCTTATAGTCACCATTTGAGAACCATTCTTTCTGGAATAAACTTTTTTTTTTAACTCTGATTTTGGCTGGCTCTTACTTATTTACTAATTTTATGATTATCATTCTTTCTGATAGTTCAATAAGAGGGGGCAGGTCTCCTTAATCACCGTATTAGTTACATTTCTTTTTGTTGTGCCAAAATAGCAGGCAGAAGCAACTTAAGAAAGGAAGGGTCTATCTGTCTCAGTCTCAGGGAGCATGACAGCAGGAACATGAGGCAGCTGGTCACATTGCCTCTGCGATTAGGAAACAGGTGGTAATAAATGCTTGGGCTCAGCTCACTTTTCATTTTTTTTTAAAATGAGCTCCAAGACACCAGTCCACAGAACAGTGCTGCCCACAATTTGGGGGTAGTCTTCCAACCTCTGTTAACCTAATCTGGAAGTCCCTCACATACGTGGGCAGAGGTTCATTTCCATACTAACTCTAAATCCTGCTGAGCTACAAACCAAGACGAACCATCTCACTGACCACTTCCCTCTTTTGAATCTAGACTTCCCCTACCTCACAGTATTTCTTTGATGATCTCATCACCCCTTTTTCAAAATTAGGGTTTTATTTTTATCTCATGTGCTTGGGGATCTTGCCTGCTCAAATGTTTATGCATCACTTGTGCACAGAAACTCAAGCAAGTAAGGATGGAGTGTCAGATCACCTGGGACTGGAGTGATAGGTGGTGTGAGCTGTGTGGGTACTAGGAATATAACACTCTGGATTAAGGCCTACATTCTTAACCACTGAGCCATCTCTCCAGCACTAATTACTATGTAATTAATACTTTATTAACTCTTCATTCCTGATGATCACATTCCTTGCCTCTAGAGTCAGATCAAAAAACTTAGGACCTATTCATTTCCTTGTCTTCAATGACTATTTTAAGAAATGTTTTTGGTTATGTGTTTCTGTATGTATATTGGGGGGGGTCTATGAATATGAGTTCAATGCTTGGAGGCTAGAAGAGGACATCAGTTCTCCTGGGAGCTGGAGTTAGAGAAACACAAGATGTGGGTGCTGAGACCCAAACATGGGTTCTCTGCAAGAAACAATATATTTTCTTCACCAATAAGCTGTGGCTCCAACCCCCTTGCAATGATGATTTCCTCTTCCCCTTCTCATCTTCTTCCTTCTGTAACGACTCTGACACAATCCTCAGCTGGGCTTCAAGTGATGCCCAGTCCTCAGAAACTTCCCTTACTTCAGATACCAGCTGTAAAGCTGGGGCCCCAGGACACTCTCACTTACTGTCAGCCAACTACAGGTTTGAGGGGGTCCTCTCTCCCTTAGGCTTCAGACTTCACTATCAGTACGTGCAAACTCTGAAAAGCCATTTACTTTCTGTTTTACTGCAGGACAAAGATGTAAATGACAGTAGCCAGAAGAGGAGGTGAGGGCCCAGTAGGCTCTTGGCCCCTGTATCTACAGAGGTGCTCTACCCTCCTGTCACTTTGATGGTCTCAGCAGTTCATGGCCAAGGATACAAGGTCTTCCATATTCCAGATCCATAGATTTTGTTGTGAGTTCATTATGCAGGCAAAATAATGGATTAAATCATCAGCCATGAAATTGAACTTCATTTCTACTGAGCTCCATTTTCTTCTCCCCAGAGGTTGGCTGACATCATATGACATAAATCTCTAACCATCTATCCATCTCTGTCCTGAGTCACTAACTTAACTTCTCTGGGGACACACCCCAAGTCACCTTGTTAAAATGGTGAGAAGCCCATTGTAAGGAGATTGCCATGAGAGATATGCTCATGATTTGAAAAACTGTGGAGATTTTAAGTTGCTTCCTGTGATCTGGGGGCAAATGGTAGTGTTGTGTGGCTTTTCCTTGGGAGTTACAAACAAATGTTCCACTCACCTCAAATGGGGAACTGACAAAGGCACTGGCAAAACCAATGAGTTCATTGGGGTGACGAACAGGGTTGTGGATGAGGGTTACTTTCAGGAGCGTGGGTGGCCCAACAGCAGCTACATTACTGAAAATCCCACTCCCACCTGGGGGGCAGTGTCAGCTCATGAAACTTGGATTCTGGGAGTTCTCTATAATAACTTGCAGGCCTCTGACTACATCAGAGTCTCCTCTCTCCATAGCAAGCCTTACTGTTTTTATAATGCTGGGGAAGGAGAGTCCTTGGGATTCGTTCTGTTCAGGGACATCCTGAGACTTGTGAATTGTTTACTTCTTTAATTATAATTCATCTCCTTCCAGGGTGGCATTGTTTCCATTCTGAGGGCATGGCTGCACAGTAGCAAACAATCAGCTTACTTAGGAATTTCTCCATAGCCCATGACTGTAACTCAGTCTGACAGATAGAGGACACTCTTCATGTATTTAGAAAAATCAGCCGTATTTACCTCACTTGGTACTTTATATTGAATCAATGCCTAATAAAAATTAATTGGTAGACTGTACATGCATTTAACTATGACAAGGGACTCAGACTTTCTGATGCTTTACAATAACTCAGTCTTGTAATAGAATTAACTACATATGTGGAGGTCGAATATATTTCTTATTACTGTTTCTAGGGCAAACACCATGTTAATGAAAGGGAATCACCTTTATAAAATGGCTGCAAAATGCTGTTGTATCTCTTTCTCTTGTATTGAATTATTGACAGTTTATGCTTATTGCCATGGTCAGAGAGAAAACAACACCAATCATTAGTATTTCAAGAAAACTCCCACAGAATGTTTTCCAAGGATTTTATTGTTGCTATCAAAAACAATTGCTTTGTGAATAGAAGAATGGGTAAAATACACATTTTTATTCCCCAAATCACTGGATGCCATGGCTAAAATGCTCTATCTGTCTCTTAGCAGAGGCAGTAAGAGAGGGAAAAAAAAAAAAAAACAAGCGTTCGTTTTAAATAAAATTAAAGCAGTCATAATATTGAACCTTAACCCTCTTCATGGTGTGCTGTGGGAATTGATTCTGCCAATATATTTGGAGTATTGGCCTTAGGGCGTAGCTTCTTATCTGCCGACATGATCTCTTATCAGGAAGGATGAAGGTGGCACTCTTTTGTTCTCACCTAAATTTGAATGGTAGAAGCAGAGCAAGTGGCTTGCTGTTGGTGCTTTTTCCCCTTGGGCAGAGCATCTGTGTCAGTGTCTAATGTGTCCTGTATCAGTGAGTGTTCATCCCTATTATACATCTAAATACATTCTTTTGAACCTCCCCCATATTCTCATGGATTCTCGCTACAGTGATACCTATGCAAGTAGAGTTTATCTGCAGAAAATGAGGGTGGACTTGAAACCACAGCAATGGGGTGTTGCATGGGCAGCTGTGGGTCTGTGAACTGAGGAGCAGTTTCCTTATTCTAATGTGTCTCAGTCAACTGTATCATGAAGAAGAATAGGGGAAATAGAAGAGCTGAGTCCTTTTCATGTTTCTAAGTCTGGAACATGACCATATAACCTGGTAACTAAATGATGTAAGGTGAGTTACTAAGTTCCTGACATGAGTTCCCTCGTCTGTAGAGTGGGAGAGTGACTTCTACCTGAAAGCTGCATTGTGGTCGGCGTTCTCTTATTGTAACATAAACCTTAAGTAGAGGTAGGGAGATGCTTCAGTTAGCAAAGAACACATCTCACAAACTGAAGAACCTGAGTTTGGAGTGCCAGAACTCATCTAAAGAGCTGAGCATGGGAGCTGCAGAGACAGCTCGGCAGCTAATAGCACTCACTGCTCCTACAGAGAAGCACAGTGCGGTTCCCACTATGCACACAGCATCTCACAGCTGTCTGGAACTCTAGTTCCAGAGATCTGATGCCCTTTTATTGCCTCTGCAGCATTTGTAGGTGTGTGGTATGTATGAACACACACAAGCAAACCCACATAAAAATAAAATAGGAATAGGGTTTTAACTGGATGGAAGAAGGCCAATACAGAAAAGGAAGAAAGGAGAAGGAAAAAACCACACCAAGGATTTTTGATAAAGCATCAAAGAATTGTATTGTATTTGCATAAATTCATATAAAATACATATAAGTGTGTGATAAGTGTGTGTGTTAAATGAAGTTATGCCACTTGGACTGAAAATGCCCTTTGCAGGAACCATGGACTTTATGACAAAGGTCCCAGGGCCAGTCACAGGAAACTTCTGTTAAAATAGTATAAGCTATTGCTGCTGTCCTAAGTTGCTCTCAGAGGTTAACAGTAAGTCCTTTTTGCTAAAGACACTACACGTTTTTGACATAGGACCCAGAAGATGAAAGATGGATCTGACCTAAAAGGCTTCCTCTGGTCTAGCCTTCACACAGGAGAAAGTACTACGTAGGCTGCAAAGGGAGGAAAGCTATCAATGGTCTTTTCATGTGATGTCAATGAACTTTAACAGTGACCAGTATGGCAAGATATCACGAAAGATGCAACAGTGGCCCTCATATCTTGGGGTAACCAACAACCGCCTAATTGGACTTAAGGCCCACAATATAAGAGGGAAATAATGCCTGATACTAGCCAAACTTCCCAGGGCTAGTGAGGTCATGGATCTTCGTCAGGTCTGGCCTGACATATTCATCCATTTTTTGGGGGGAAGAGTGAGGATTGAAAAAGAAATAGATAAGAGACAATAGACAGAGTCAAAAGAACATTGCATAAATACTGAGATTCACCTCACATTTATTGCTCATGGTCATTTTATACCCCAACCCAAAAAGAAGGGGGAAGGCAAAACACTGCCTCACTAAGATATAAGGAGTAACAACATAATTACCTTCTCAATAACCCAAAACATCAAATGACCACACCCTAGATCAAAAGATCCTGTTAGTAGCCACACCTTGGGTCAAACTTCCTGTCATATAACCTTGAAAGATCAAGAATTGGGCTGAACTCTGTGACCTTTACTCAAGGCGGAGCAGATCCTCTTCTATGGACTCCCACACATCTTAGGAGAGAATCTGCTACCACCACTTTACTAGAGTGGCATAATTCCTAACTTTGTTACAAGACTGATCCTTGTAGTCACAGACAAGTGCATCTCTCACGTCCATCAAAGGAGCACCTCATTACAGAAAACAGAGAAAGCCACAATAGGTCACATGCAGAGGTCAAGAGACTGTGGAGAGCAAGCCCCCAATGGCCGCTCACACACACAATTCCTGTTCCTAAGATTCAAGAACATTACAGAAGAGGGTCAGAATAATTTTAAGAGTCAGGGGACTAGGAAATCTGCTATGAGATTGTGTCTCCTAGGAATGATGAAGAAGCTTCATCCATGCTACTGCAACAATATAGATGCCTACACAAGACTGGAGCCATGACAACATCAGTATGCATATTAAAATGAGGTCCCACCAGCAGACAACTGACTGTTGAGAGAGGGACAATTCACCTCACCAGCACAAAGTGGTCAGACATGAAATCATATACACATAGACAATACAAACAGACTTAGCATGTTGAATTAATATATTTATGCATATGTATATAACGATGAAAATGAGTGTATCTGTTTGAAAGGACTTGGGGTAGAAAACATGGGAAGGGATTGGAAGAAACAAGAAAGGAGGGAAGTGATATAAGTATATTTTAATTAAAAAAACATAAAATAAAATTTAAAAAACTGAGTGTGGAGGTACCTGTAATCCCAGCATTGTGTAATGAGGGACAGTGCTAGGAGGATTTCTGGAGACTTCTAAGCCGGCTTGCCTGGCATACAGGGCAAAGTTCCAGATATTGAGTCACGGTGTCTCAGCCAAAAGATCTAAAGAACCTAAATTATTCTTTGACCTCCACACATACTGTGTATGCAGGTTCATACACACACACACACACACACACACACACAGACAATATGTGTACATAGTGTGTACAGTCATTGTGACACAGAGCTTTAGCGCCCTGGGCAACATCTCTCTCCTTTTGGTCTTAAGTTTTCTATCATTTCATGTACACTTAATGATGGGAATAGGGATTTTGGTTCCAGAATTCTTTCCACCATGTATCTCCCTGGCTATCTACACTCTAAGCAAGTCACCCAATATAAAATACTCCCATTTTCTATTTCTTTGGGTCTCATTTCCATAAGTTACCTGAACTATTTTTTCTTACTACTCCATCTTGGTTATATACAATCTCAGCCATTAACTTAGAATGATAAAGATATTTTCCCTCCCCTAAAATAGCTAGTACTCATCCTACATGAACTTCTCAAGAGGTAGTTCCAAATATTCACAAAAAGACCTTGAAATTGTGTGCACGTAATCAAAGGACAACAATCAAGAGCATTGCTAAGAATGAGAAGGTGGAGAGAGAAAAAGACAAACTAACTTTCAAGTTTATCAGGTTCCTGGGGTCCCACTAGAAGTGACAGGAAGGGGTTCTTAGTAGGTGCATGTAGTGCTTAGTCAAAATAGCTCCACATGGTGGACATCGATGGAGGATACAATGTGTTGTTGCCTGAGAGATGCTGGAGTAGTGTGGGATATGTATCTTTGCCATAAGAGAGTGAGGTATAAGGTGTTGGGGCTGGGCTTAATACAGACTCACTGAGAGTGATATCAGCTAGGACTGTAGCATTGACCCAGACCCTATCAGGAGAACTCACTTTATTTGTGGAGAATTCTAACTTAAGAAATGGAATCAGTATAAAATGTTGAAGTTTGGGTACGATATGAGGCAGGGAACATAGAGTTGAGACTTGTTACCAGAGCCAGGAGTCAAAGTCAGACTTGTGCTCATGGAAAATACTAGAGAAATTAGAGACTACTCTGGGGTCACCCTTCTTGTCCATGGGTTATTATAGAATTAACCAATATTAGGCTCAATATATTCTGAGAAAAACTGTGTCTGTATTAGCTATGTGAAAACTTCTAAAAACATTTTTCTCTAAACAATTTAAGTACTAACTCCATCATACATAGGCTGTGTTAAGCATACAAAGTAATCTAGAGATGAAGTGAACTATATGGAAGACATATGTAGGCTAAGCACATACATTGCATCCTTGAAGGAACTTTGGGATTTGGACAATGAAGCTAGAGAAGATAAAGAGGTCCTGGCAGGGATGCCTGCCACCATCCCCTCAGGGACGTTGCAGACAGTTGTGTTATGTTATGCTTTTGACCTAGGTCTTCTTATTCTTTCTCACTATCGATCATGTTAGTCAGCAGGGACACCAGGGGCTTATAGGTAAAAAATGTTTGATGCACTCTAGTGAGAAGCTGCTCCTAGTTGCTTTTTGTCCACAGACAACTCACAATGTTCTTTGAAAATTTGCTGGGCTGTTAGTCCATGTTTCTTCCCCCTTCCCCCATGCCCGGTATCATCCTCATTCTGTATATATTTATTTTGTGCCAACAGAGGTTATGGTTCTTAAGCATAGCACATGTTACATTTCAGTCAATGTTTTCCTTTAAGAGCCCTAGTTTGCCTGTGGTCAGTTGCTGGAAAAAGTGCACATAACTAAGAGAGTAACTGCCAGGTTAAGAATTTCTATGCTGAGTTGGGAGTGCATAGGGGTTGGCACAGCTCGGGAATAATGTGTCCCATATGATCTTCCTGATGTCTGCCTAGTGAAAAAAATGTAGGGTCCTCAAGAAAGTGTGCTGGACTGTAACAGAAACTTAAATGTGTAGCTGCCTGGGTTCAGAGTCCTTTCCTGTGGAACTGTCATGCCTATTGTAGCTGACTATCTTGTAAATAAATAACAGTGATAACAGCATATTATTCCTTGTATACATAAGTTCAGTTCAATGGAGGATAGTCCCCTCTACCCCACCATATGTTTATTTTTTGTCATTTTATTGTGTATGTGTATTTTGCCTGCATTGTCTGTACACCATGTGCAGGCAGTGCCCACAGAGGCCAGAATATGGTGTTGGATCTCCTGAAACTAGAGTTGCCTATGGCTGTGAGCCACCATTTGGATACTAGGAACTCTCCCAGGTCCTTTGGAAGAGTAGCCACTGCTCTTAACCATGGAATTATCTCTCTAGTCTCTCCTCCTTGCACCTATTTTTAAATTCATCTCAACATTCCTTGAGTCCCTGTAGAAGGATTCTGCTGTGACTTTTTTTTGAATTTAGAATATCTTGCCCATATCTGCATGAATAATGGATTAAGTGAAACCTTGAACATGTCTTCTTTTATATTTGTTTTTAAAAGTCAAGTCAGAATTCTGTCTTTTTGAAAGGTAGCATGTAGTAACATCCTGGTGATATAAATACAGCCAGGTCTTCTGGGCTCCAGGACACTGTTTCAATCTGACCTCAGCCACTTGGTTGTCACTCTTCGGGTAGACTAGGTCATCTTGCCTAATAACTAAATGTACGAGTTGTCTCATTCCCCATAGCTTTGTTGCTAGAGAACACAGGTAGTGAGAAGGAGTCCCTGAGAAGGTATTCCACTACTGTAGACATTGTTGCTAAATAAAGTATAAAGACAAAAGCAGTTTTAGAAAATTCTGTGATAAGCTTCTTGGGACAGGCATCTTACAAGTGAGATGTTTCTCTGCAGCAGATGTTCAGACACCTTCACGTCTGGTTACATTACCCTCTGTCTCAGTGGGGTGCCAAGAATTCTCGTGAAGGAGTGATGCAATGGGATCACATTGGTCACCCTGACTTAGGACGTTCCTCTACAGCATTCACTGCACCCACTCAATCTTTAACTAGGGTTCATTGAGGGCAGAAGTCCTATTTCAAATGTTGTGAGCACCTGTGTGTTTTGGTACAGTCCATTTCATCCAGAGAAATCCAAGTTGTCACCTATAGGGCTTTTTAGCCAATTCTTTGCTGCTGGCTTAAACAGATGTTTGGAGCCTTGTGCATAGGTCCAGTGAGGTGTGACTGCTGGGTCAGGATTCTTCGTGACTCAATAAAGGCTTAAGTGAAGTGGCACATATGCAGATCGCATGCCGTAATGCTGTTAAGTCTCAGAGTGATTTAACATCACACGAGTTTTTGACAGTCGCTTGTGCTTGTTTAATGTGGCAGGCTATGAGTCTACTAGTGTTTCCCTTAAAGCACATAATCTAATTCATCAGGCCTAGGGAAATTTTCAGGTGGTATGGATGTTTATGGTCCATGGGTCACACTTCGAAACGCAAGAGATTAGAAAAGTTTTCTCTGAGAATCATATAGTAAATATTTAGGGAGTTTTTATGATCATATTGTCTGTTGCTACCACTTAACTGGTACCCTTCCAGCCTGAAAGCAGAACTGGATGGCGAGTAAATGGATAATTTCAAAAATAATAATTAGGGCTGGGGTGGTGGTTCAGTCAATAAAGTACTTGCTGCAAAAAAAATGAAAACCAAATTTTAATCCATAGAACTCAAGTCAAAACTTTAATCTACCAGTGTACACTGGGGAGCCAGAGATAGGAGAAGCCTTAAAGCTTATTGGACAACTGATCCTGCCAAACTGGTGGTCTCCCAGGTTCAGTGAGAGAGCCTGCCTCAAAACCATGGTGGGAAATGTTAGAAGAAGACGTCTGATGTTTTCCTTTTTCTACCATATGCACAAGCACACAGACATCTCCACATGCACACATGCATTTGCATGTGCACACACACTATTGTCTCCACAGATAAACACAGACATCTCTATTTGTACACACACAAACATTGTCACATACACATACACGGCATCTCCTCATGCATACACAATCATCTCTACTTGTACACAGATATATTCACATGAACACACACAAACATCTCTACTTGCACACACACAAACATCATCACATCCACAAACATATCCAAATCCACACACAAATATATTTACAAACATGCCCACACATATACATATTCATTTGCACACACAAACACATCTATATATACATAAAACATATGCATATAGCCCCTCTCAAGCATACCCACACACACACATAAACTTGCACACACATAGATATCACATGGACATATCCAAATTAAAAAAAATTTGAAAAGCACTAGGCATGCAGAGTGCTGGATTTAACATATAAACCGTGGTTTGGTAACCCCTCCTTTAGAAGACTCATTCTAGTAGCAGGAAAGAATTGATTACAGAATAGAGAGGCAACTGGAGATGGAGCCATGGAGAGGAGAGCATTTCAAGGAAAGCTCATATGTTAGTCTGGGGTGGAGGGGCAAGAATAGGAATCGAAAGAAGAATTGATGGGACTTGACAGAGATAGACAAAATATGCAGAGTCTGCATCAATCTTGGATGGTTTGAGGGGCCTCAAGCAATAAAACAAAGCATGACTGTTCCTTGGCCGCATTAGGGAGAATTCATTTTTGGTCTATTGCTTGCAGGATGTGACAGCTCAGGTTACTGACATCCTTCAGGATTTATGAAAGCTCAGACAGCTTTACGCTCCCATTAATGACACAAAATTAAAAAATTTATATGCAGTTTCAGGTTTCACGAAGAAAAACTCAATTGAATTTTATGTCTACTGTAACAAGAGCAGATCTGTTTTGTACATAAATTGTGAATTTTGTTGTCAATGATTTCATGCATTTCATTAAAAGCTCAATTCCTCTTCTGCTTAGGGGATTTTGGTAGGTAATATTCAAGAACATGACTTAATATTTATTGTTGATTAATGGAAGGTATTTGTGATTAAAAAGGTAAACTGGATAATATAAAACAAGTAATTTGGTTCTGTATGGTGAGTATGAGGTGCATATTCCCAATCAAATAAGATTAAATTATATCAGAATGTATTATTCCTCCAACTGAGTTCCACAGAATACCAGGACATATGAAAAACTCATGTTATCTACTACTGCAAATACTGTAAGAATGGCAGACTTCTAATTCTTACCTTCTCTTTATATTTTCCAAAAAAAACCATATGTGGTTTCTTTTAAAATTAGTATGTGATAGGTAAGGAGGGAGCTCAGTAGGCTGAGTCCTTGTCTAGCATGTGTGAAGCCCTGAGCTTGATAGCCAGCACTATGTGTGCCAGGGTGCGATGTCTAAGTCTTATAATCCTGGTACTTGGGAGATGTAAATAGGAAGATCCCAAGTTCAGGTTCACATTCAGCTGCAGTGAGAATCAAGACAAAGCTTGGTCACCTTAGACCCTGTCTCAAAGTGTGTGTGTGTGAGTGTGTGTGTGTGTGTGTGTGTGTGTTTGCTTGTAGTTAATATCACATACTGTTTGTGGCTGCAGTATCTCTTCAATCCACTATTTTGAAAATGAAAAGGGTTAATAACAGGAGCAGCATTAGGACCACTCTCAGGTCCCATCATAAATAACAAAATACTGGGAAATCTCTTTTTGAACAAGACCTTATGTGATACTGATATTGCTGGAGTTTGGTAACCATGCTTTAATTCTTAACTCTCCATGTTAGGTGCAGCATAAACCTATATAGGGGTGGTTTTAAAAGGCACAATATTAAATATACAGCAGGCCTACTAGGTTAGAATGCCTAGACAACAAGGTATAAAATTCAGAGACCGGTATCTCTGATGGTACCCAAGTGATCTCACTATATAGCCAAGGCTAGGGATAATTACATGAAATAATTTCCTCTTACTCTTTTAACTAACTACCTTGCCCTTATCATCTATTCTACCAAAAGATTCATGATGTCTATCTATTTGATCATATGCTTATTTTTTGTACAGTATTTAAAGAAATGAAAGAAATGATCCACTACCTCTTTGAACATCTTCCCAAACTGGGTCCGACTGCTTCCCGTGAGTAAAAGATCATGGCACAACAGTCCCTTTGGGTTATTTCTTTCTTTTCTTTTCAACGGAGTACATCGTTTCATGGCCTTTTGTCCCCTTGTGCTCAGCTAGGTTATTACCACAGTGCCTTTCAATGTCAAGTTGATTTTTTGTAGCACATCTTTTGAGAATCTTGCCCTTTTCTCCCTGGGCTTATCAACTCTTTCTTGACAGCAGGGGCTCAGCCTATTCATGTCCCTTATTCTTCTGTCTTCAACTAGGCTTTATTAAAGAGTTTGTTTTCAGTGTCTCATCTGGCCATCCTGGGTGCAGGGCTTAGTTTAGTCTTTGTTTCCTTCATTTCATTATTTTTCTCTCCAGCCAGTCAGTCCAGACTCACTAAGATGCCAGCTCTGAGAAACTATTTCCAGCTTTGGTCTTGGCAGTTGCACCGCGGTCTGTTTGTTCAGATTTGCAGGACAGCGAGTGTTTGCACTTGATATGTTTCCAGAATCCCACAGAAATGTCTTAGTCTCAGCAGTTGGCCTTTTTTAAAAGCCTAAAGTGCAGTGACTGGATGTTATTGCGCAGTGCCAGTCACCCACACCCCAGAGTATGCCACAGTGTCACTATATTGATTTCATCCACTAACAGAAAGGTAACTGAACTTAATGTGAAGGGAATTCAGAGTTTCTGGTACTTTATGTGTGGACAGAATAAATAAGCCCCAAAGAAGCATGTTCACTCTAAGTGATAGGAAGGTGTGAGTTTCACATACTAGGTCTTAAAGTCACTACTCTCTCCCATGTATAAAGTGACCATGGGTTAAAGACTTACTTATAGCATACCACCCAAATATTAAGACATCTGCAGGGGAGAACTCTAAGAATGACAAATTGGTGGAGCATATAGATGGGTTGGAGGAAATGTGCAAAGAGATACTATGATTTTTTTTTCCCATGTGATAGGAATAAAAGTCAGTTTTATCTTCACTGGATAAGTCTACTTATTTGCTTTATATTATTACCAATTATTTATAACTTAAAGTTATAACATAGCTGAAGGGCTCCAAAGGTCTAAAAGAAGGTACCTGGATAAGCTATTCTCTGAACAGTATATAGAATTCCATTGGAGATATCTAGTTTTGCTTTGGGATGTTTTCATATTATCACATTGAACACCATTTGTAAGCAACTTGTTGATTTCTGAAGCACTTTTGTTCATTATTAATGTGTGTGTGAGAGAGAAAGAGAGGGGGGGAGGAGGGAGGGAGGGAGGGAGGGGGTAGAGAAAGAGGGAAAGAGAGAGGAACGGTAAGAAGGGACAGAGAGAGAGGAGAGAGAGAGAGAGATTTGTGGGGTTGGATAGGTACACACAGGCCTCTGTGCACATGTGGAGGTTGGAGGATAACTTTGTGAAATGGATTCTTCTACTTTTAAATGAATTCTGGGCAGGCTATCAGGTTTGCACTGCAATCTCTCAACTGTTTGAGCCATCTCACCAGCCCAATTTCTGAAGCACTTTGAAATACATGTTTCTGGCCATCACTTGAACCTGGTTAGATACATTGGTAGCATCTTTTCCCATGTGATCTTAGTCAGGTGATTTAGGAAGGCCCATCATGATTCCCAGGGCATGCAGTTGTTAGTGAGGTAAGGTTAGGTAGTGTTTAAGAACTAGGAACCAAAAAGCTACAGAGAAACCCCGTCTCGAAAAATAAAAAAATAAAATAAAAAAAAGAACTAGGACTTTGCAATCACATGTCTAGATTTCTTTACACTTCTCATTTACATGGGAGAAAAAGGGATAACCTCAACCTCATGAAGTTGTTGTAAGCAGTAAGTGAATTCATTTATATAAAAGTTGACCTACTGTTGTTACTATTTCCTGATCTTCAAAGCCCATTTCTAAAGATGTTACCTGCACTTCTACTTGTGGGGTCACCTGGAAAGCAAGAGTTTAGTGGTTTTTCACTTTCCACCCATCCCCATGTCTGAAGAGGTTTGTGGAATCTATGGAGGTGGCCCTAAATAATTGCTGCACTACAACCTGAAAAACTGACAAAATGACAATTTTAGGTCTTGGTTGTGAGATCTAGGGGGAGGGCTTCTTTGTTGTATGATCATCAATGCAATTCTATGGAGAGGGTATTATTAAACCTACCCACAGGTAAATGTTAATGGGACCTGTGATAATCTCCTTACTGCATCCACTAGATTAGACTAAAAGACAGCCAGATAGCTGGAAAAAACATTGTAAACACGACAGTAGACGCATTTCAGAGTTGGATAATTGAGTCAATAAGGCTAAGTAAAACGAAAGCCACCCTCTTAATCCCAGCACTTGGTAGGCAGAGGCAGGCAGTTCTCTGTGATTTCTAGGTAAGACTGGCCTACATAATTAGTTTCAGGCCAGTCAAGGCTACATACTGAGGCTTTGTTTCAACAATAAATTATAAACAAGCAAACAAACATGAAAGCTACCCTCACCAGTATGAGGGAAACATGAGTAGACATCACCCAATTCATTAATGAGCTCCTAGCCACCAGACTAAGTGGAAACAGAGAGTTAGAAAGAGATAAAAGTAAATTAGCTGCCTTTTTGATCTAAGCATCTCCCTACCCTTGAACTTAAATATGATTCTCAGTCCTTTGAACTCCAGAGCTTAAACCTGTGTACTTCATGCAGAGAAGTCTCAGGACATTTGCCTTCAGATTGTGAGTCAATCCATTCTCTTCATTCAGTCCAGCGCATTCATTTTGTTCTCACTTTGCCCATTAGTTAGATTTCTTTCTAGAAATCTAAGGCCCAAGGAGATTAGCGGAATTTGTATGTGAATTCTCTGCTGTCTATGTGTGGCTTTATGAGCTTGCTGGACTGCTCTCATGAAATGCTGCTCGCCAAAGGTCACGATGTGGAACCTCACCCACATCTCAGAGTAGCACAACTGGTGGCAGCCAGTAGACTCAGAGCTATGTTGACAACACAGGGCTTCATTGCTAACCTGTTATGTGTTTAACTAGAGCTCCTGAAATACCCTGCCCTAGGAATGAAGGGTGCCTGCTGTGAGCTGAAACTATAAGAGGACCCCAAGAAGTTATAGCTGAGTTTGCTTCACGCTAAAGAGCCAAGAGCTGGTGACACATAGCAAAGACAAGAGCAAGGAATCTTCCCAAATCCCCATAAAAGCTACCTATAGGGATGGAGGTCACAAGAACTTATCATTATGGTGGAGAAAAAGCACTGTTTCCTTGGTTTATAGAACTCTGTTGTTTTGTCTGTCTGTCTGTTGGAATCTTTGAGGCACAAAGCACATGTGCTGTTTTTTTTTTCTCCAAGAGAGTTTGTTATTGTATATGAGCACTATACATATATACAATTGTATATGTGTATTGTAAATGAACTACAGCAGAGGGTGTCTCATGACAGAAGACTCATGAGTGGTTCAATTCCAAACACATGTTCAGATCAAACCAGCATCCCAGTGACCCATTATCTGCCCAGATTCCCTTCCATTTCCCAGGCCTCGGACTTTAGCACCTACCTCTAATTGCATATTCTTTCATCTATCTATCCATCTGAATAAAATATATGTAATGAGTGCCCATTATGTGCAAGACACAGTATATACTGGTACCAATGATCAGACATAAATATGGGCCTTGGGAATCTTCTAGAGCTGAAGGAAACAAAACCAAAACAGATAATAAGGTGAATTACAGAAGCCATGGACGAATTTTAGTATGATGCCAGAGGGATGCAAGGGCTAAAACAAGGCAGAAGAGACCGGGTGATACTCCAGAGTAGTCACTGGAGATTGCTCTAAGGAGTAGATTAAAAAGATGGAAACTGAGGTCCAAAAAGATCTAAAGAGCAGTGACCTCAATCAAAGAAACAGCATTTATTAGGTTCCCAAAGAAGCTGGCACGTTTGAGGTGCATGGATATTAAGAATGTGGCCTGGGAGAAGGGTTAAGGCAAGTCAGAGAAGGTTGAAACAGGACTGAATGTTGTAGCGTTCAGTGAGAAGTTTTAATTCTTATCTTCAAAGTTGTCGGCCATCTGGAAGACCAACAGAACTCTAATAATATTAAGAACATATGAATGTGTATCTGAGACCATCATGGATCCAGACACAACCTACATACTGTGAAACTTCAGCTTTCCCACAATTCTATGGGAAACATAGTTGAGTTGACTTGGAACTATTCATGTGAATGTAATTTATGTTTCCTATCCCTTGTTCAAGGAAAAGGAATCCTTAGGGATGAAATTCCCATCTCAAGGACCATCCAGTCCATTGCAACCGTGCTAACCAAAGTTTACATTAGTGGCTTTTGTGATCTGACTGCTGCCCCTAACTACTATAGAATCCTGTTAAGTCCAAGCTGTGAAATAATAATTGCATTAGTGCAGGACGTTGAAAATGACACCAGAGATGAGGTTAGATATGTACGGAATGGGTAGATGCCAGATCACTGGGAGATACTAGGAAGGTCTTGATGATGCTCTGATTGACAGCAACCCACATAATGCCCGTGGCAGTGGGGACCAAGAAAAGCCAGACAGGAAAGGCTAGGAAGTGGAGAGTCAGTTGAACCTGGAAAAAAAAATGTGAACATTTCCAGACTTTATGCAGAGAAGGACTGAAAAGACTGTTTCCATAAAGCCTCTAGTACGATACTCCCTGTCGTAAAAAAGCTCACATGAGAGAGAAATGCTTCTGCAGTTTTGATAGCAGTGGCCTATGTGCTGTGATGTGGTGTGTAAACTTGGTATTACACTTGGTAAAAGGTGTGTTAAGTTGCCACTTGTCAGGCCCAGCTCTGCATGGCATTTAACCAGAATAAGGAAGATGTGATAAACATAGCATTTTTCAAGGGCTTCCTGTTCTCCTGTTGTATTTTCTTAAGAAAAAAAAAAAGGAAGGAAAGAAGGGAGAGAGGGAGGGAGGGAGGGATGAAGGATGAAAGGAAGAGGGAAGGAAGGAAGACGAATATGTTAACTTGCCCTCTAATGCTCTAACACTGTGTATTTCACTCAGGTTTGGGAAATGAGTTGTACTCTACCTCCTGCCTCCTACAACAATATAATTTTCTTCTTTACCAGCCTGGTCCACCCTGGGTGGTAAGTCTCAACAAAAGGAACAGAGGAGTATTGTGATGTGTCTTCAGAGAGCACTGGGATGGTCTTTCTTCCATGGCTGAGATGATTAGAATTGTAGGCTGGGAGAAACAGGCAGATTGAACTGTGAGTTCAAAGGTGCTCATTGAAAGTGTCTGGTCTTAGCTGTAGACCTGCATGCACTGGCACACATGCATAACCATAGACATGCAGAAAGAAGTGTCTAATGCATTGTCAGGCAGTGAATGATTACTTCCTTGTGTAGCTGTGTCCTTCGCTGTCTGACTGGTATCCCTTGCCTTTTCTATTTTATTAATTAAGCTTATTTTCTCTAGATTGTTTTTCTTGCTCTACTTTCTTTGGCCACTTTGAACAAATTTTTGGAAAATACATAGAAAAGGTATGTCATCAGAAAGGAGGCCAAGGTCTGAAAGCCAGGTAGACAGTTGTTTTGACAGCCCCTTTTCTCTTGATTTGGTTATATTTAAACATTCAACTCCACCATTTTGTGAATAATTCTTTATCATCTATTTAGTGTGTGTGTGTGTGTGTGTGTGTGTGTGTATGTGTAGCACAGCACACATGTGGAGGTCAGAGGACAGCTGGGGGACTTAATTCTCTCCCTCCACCATGTGAGGTCTTGGGTGGAACTCCTGAGTCAGGAGTTCCTTGGTAGCAATCTCCTGTATAGAGTGAGACTTCCCAAGAGTTGTGAATAACTTCCATTAACATATGTTCATTGTACATTTCAGCACTTTCATAGGAATATTTTTATACAAGTACTACTTTGAGCATATTCTCCTTGTGCCTCTTGGCAGGCCCCTTCATTACCCTGAACAGTTTTGATTAAGTAGTCCTTATTTGGTGTGAGAGCAATCCTGAGATGAAGAGAGGCAAATGTCTACTCATCTCTGAACAGGGCATCATGGAGCAATGTGATGATTCTATCAGTGTTCATCTTGGGAAATTTACGGGTCAATTTGGGGTTCCACATAGGAATATGGGTGAAGACTTACTTATAGGAGCGTGACTTAGTGGCAACTACATTAAGGGAAAGCCCACTACAGCCTAAGTGATGACTCAGAAGCTGCAATCATGGAGCCTGCTGTGTGACTTGCAGCTGTCTCAACAGGTCTGACAGCTTCTTCCAGGCAGCTCTGCAGGCAGCTCAGGCTCCTTTCTTCTCCTCAGAACTTGCCTACTGCTTGCATAACCTGTGGAGTAGCCATGCGAACCTTGTTAGCCTCTGCTTTTCAGAGCTTGGAAGGTTTTCTTCCTCAGTCTGATGAGCCTGACACAACACTTTCTTTTAGACATCCATCATGAACTATGGGATTAAATCATATCATACTCACAGGCTGAAAATGAACTGGCTCTGCCTCCCAGCTTTCCACCGCCTGGTGCTCACTAACTTAGCAATATCCTGGGTTTTCACCAAGGAATCTCACTGGTTCTTTTTGTTCAGCTATCTTACTTGTATTTGTTTTGTTTCTTTTTCCACAGGACTTAAAATTCCCTTCTACTTTGTAAAGCAGAACCTAGGAGGCTGAGGAGATGAAAGAAACACAATAGCACCTTTTCCTACTGACGGAAGCATGTGCTGCACTTACCATTGAAAAGTACCATTGTCCTCAAGTGCCTTTGTGGGGAAAGCACACTGGGGAGGAAAGGTGAGAAATATGAGGGAGACTCTGTTTAATGTGCTTCTGAAAGCCGTGAGAGGCTAAATCCTCCTTAAATAGTAACCCCCTCTGGAGAGACGCAAATGTGTCTTTTAAGTTTCTGTCTGGCATCTCAAATGTCGGGAAACTATTGTCAAATCAGAGTTGATAGAGATAAGATACCCTTGCAGACATGAGATGAAGAATAGCCGTGGATGCATCCATGTGAGCCTGGTTGATGACAGTGCTTCCAGTGGGGAAGGCAATGAGAGTTTTGACTTAACCTTGATTTTAAATGTTTTTGTACCAAACACCCATTTGATAGGCCTCCTTCCTTGATGTGCCATTCAAATTGTCTTCCCTGTACCTCGGGCTAGGCTTATGGGTCCCATTTTTAATTTAATCACATTTTTGAAGTAAGAAAAGAATACAGCTTTAATTGATGGAGAAGAAATCAGAACAATACCAAATGAATGTTGGCATTTAGAGTTCTATTGGGAATCATCTATGGTTATACTTAGCACTATCACTACCAGGCTTTTGATTTATGTTTATCTTTTATGCATACAAGTGTTTTGCCTGTGTGTGTGTCTGTGCACCACATGCATGCCTGGTGCTGGGAGAAGTCCAGAAGAAGACATCAGATCCTCTGGAACTGGAGGTAGTGTTGCTTGTGAGCCACCAGGTGGGTGATCAGAGAATCAAACCTGGATCCTCTGCAAAAGTAGCCAGTACCCTTAACTCCTAAGATCTCTCTCCAGCCTCATATTGCAAGTTTTTAAAAATACATATATCTGGATAAAACTTCTTTTTATATTTTTAAATATGAAAATGATATATGAAATAAATACTCCTAAATGAAAGACTATTACAGAAAATATTTTATTATTGTGCTAAACCTGCGTAATCCCTAACTATCATTTAAATATTTGGTCATATACTGACAGGTAAGTGTAGTCATAACCTCACATCAAAAAATTTTTGATGAAACAAATGGAGATCATTACAAACAAACATAACAAAGCAACCCCCCCCCAAAAAAAGTCAACAAACAAACAAACAAACAAAAAAAGCAAAAGCAGGTCAAAATCCAGAGTTGTGGAGACAATTCTAGTGGATACATCTACAATATAACTCCCATACCTAAGTCTCAGGGCTCATTGCAGAAGAGAGACTAGGAAGATTTTAAGAACTAGAGGAACAAGGGATTTGCTGTGAGATTGTGTCTCTTAGGGATGTCAGAAACTACATCCATAAAGTTTCTCCAGCATGGATGCCTAATCATAAACTGAACAAGGACAACAATAGGCAGCTAACACACACAGGGGACAGACCAAGAGGCCTCAACCATACACAGAGAACTACAGACAAGCAAGAAAAGTCGAGAGTGACAGAAATAGTCTTCCCTGGGGAAGACCCTACCCATAGTATGTGTTGACAATTAATGAAAAATGAAGCTGTGAATTTAAAAGGGAGCAGGAAGGGGTGTATGGGAGTGTTCAGAGAGATGAAGATAAAATGTAATTATATTAAAGTCTCAAAAATAAAAGAAATACTTAAAAAAATAAATTTTAATTACCCAATCAATCCTAATTTCCTCTTATCTCTCTCAGAACTAACCACTGATATTGGTTTTCTGTGCCTTGCCTTTATAACCTGTGGCAGTGCCTGAAGTTCATTTTAGTTCTCATAAATGGTATTATACTATATAACTATATGCACTATTGTATAATTTGCTTTTCTTACTCAACAATGCTTTCTGATGTCTACAGCAATTCTTCATCATGTTTTTATTTTTCCTTTTATCTGCTTGTGGGCAATAATTTGATGCAGTTGACTGAAAATGAGCAAGGTTTCTTGTGCATTTGCACAACTGTTTCTCTGCTGTACTGGTAGGCACTGTTTCATAGCCAGTGTCTTTGTCTGCTAGTGTTCTTTGAGACTGCTATCCTTCCCTATCAGTTCTCTGGTCTCTAGGTTTGGATTGAATGGACAGATAGAAAAATTTGCCAGCCTTTTTCATTTTACATTTTTCCTTTAAATTTTATCAGTTCAGAAATCCCTTTAATTCTCCTTTCTCTTAGAAGAGCCCACTTTGGTGCATCGTGGTTCCACTGGTATACTACTGCTGTCATGGTGCTGATTTTGTTTGATTACTTTATGTCTGGAACTAAGTAAGTAGATGCTCTTAAACTATCAGAAGCCTGAATGTCCCATTATAGCTGTAGTATCACTTCTAATTTCTTACCCATAGAGCAGGACAAACTTAATGAAGTCTGATTTTGCTTAAAGCTTAGGTTCTGTAGTCTTTTGAAGAATATATAGCCAGGATAGTCAAAATCACCTTTGATTGTTTTAGGTTTATTTAGTAATTTTAATTGTGTGTGTGTGTGTGTGTGTGTGTGTGTGTATGCTTATGAACACAGATTCCTACCATGTCCACATGTCCAGAAATACCAGACCCCTTGAGTTATAGCCTCAGCAGACCATAAATTACCCTATATAGGTGCTGGGAACTAAACTTAGATTTGGTTCTCAGGTTAAATTATTTTTTATAATAACTAATCTTCAAAATGATATTCTCAGCAGTTTTCTTTTCCTACAACAATCATCTTAATCACAGCTTCTTAATCAACAGATACTGGACCTTATGTGGGATAAATACCTAATGTAGTTTTTAAACACATTTCACATGTATTCTTGAGATCGTGTTTGGAAGTTCTCAGAAGGGAGTCAGCTAATTATATACCCTTGGCTGAAGACTGGTCCTCCTCTATTCAGGAAGGTCATCTTCCTTGATTGAGCTTACAGATTCAGAAGAGTTTTAGATGATCTGTGAGAGAAGAAGGGTGCCTTATTTAGGTTTTAAAATTGCTCCAAGGAGACAGCATGACCTCGATAACCTTTATGAAGAAAACATTTAATTGGGGTAGCTCACTTACAGTTTCAGAGGTTTAGCCCATTATCATCATGCTACGAGCATGGCAGCATGCAGGCAGATGTGGTGCTGGAGCTTAGAGTCCTACATCTTGACTCAGAGTCAACAGGAAGTTGACTGATTGTCACACTGAGGGAAACTTGAGAAAAAGAGACCTGAAAACTCACTACCACAGTGACAAACTTCCTTTGACAAGGTCACATCTCCTAATATGGGGGTCATTTTCTTTCAACCCACCACAAGTGGTGGTATTTGAGTAGGTATGGCCCCCACAGACTGATGTGTTTGAATGATCACTCAACAAGGATTGGCACTATTGTCAGAGACTAACTTTGACAAAAATGTCACTTACCAGGGTAGGGGCTTGGGAATCAGAAAAATAGTAAAGAGGAGAAAGACAAAAGTAAAACCAATAAAACAGAAAACATAGGATGGTATAGGATATTATTGGAAAGGAATTCCACTGAGTACTGAAAACTACCCGTGTTTGATTTGCAAATGCTTAAAATACTCCTGTCCCCAAAAGCTAGAAGAAAACAAAACAAAACAAAAATGCTGAATTAACATGAAACAAGGAAATGAACAGACCAATTGAAGGTTGCAGGCTGCATTCTTAGGTAAACATTTTGTTGCTAGAACAAGACAAGTAACACTAACACCTTAGACCAAAACACTCTTTGGATAAACCACTTCTGGGTAGATCCATTGTTTTCTCCTTAAGGGAACAGAAACTGTGTTGGATCCTTATACTTATGTTTGGAGTAGAAACATATCTACTTCTCTATTCTTGAAATACAAGGTCTGGATATTAGTCACACCTGTTGACAATAACCTTGAGAGAGCAGAACTCTCTGATCTAAATCTAGCTGGGACCTTTGAGGTAGAAGCAGACAATAACCTTGAAGGAATAGGAGAAAGTTCCAATCTCTTTGACCTTTGGTCAAGGTGGACATAGGCTCACATATTTGGGCCTCTACACACTATTAGGAGTTTGGCCTTGTTGAAGTAGGTGTAGCCGTGCTGGAGGAAATGCTGCTGCAGAGGCAGGCTTTGAGGTTTTACATGCTCTAGCTATGTCCATTGTGAATGTGACGCAGCCTTCTTCTATTGCACACTGATCAAGATGTAGAACTCAGCTCCTTCTCTAGCACCATGTCTGGCTGCATGCTGCCATGTCCTACCATGGTGATAAGGAACTAAGCCTCTGAAACTGTAAGCCAGCTCCATTTAAACATTTTCCTTTATAAGAGCTACCATGGTCATGGTGTTTCCTCACAGCAATAAAACCTTAACTAAGACACCTAGTTAACTAAGTCAGTAAAATCAACCTTGTGGATCCTTGAGGTGACATTCTACATCCAGATCACCCCACATCCTCATATATATTTGTTATAATTCTGTGAGAGATATGTAGAATGTTTAGCTGACCCTAGATATATTGGAGATATTGATAAATAGATAAGAAGAAATCACCTACAGTACTTTAAGGTGTCTCTTGCCCCTTCCCCCACTTCTGAACACTTGTCCTGGGAGTACACTGAGTTAACACTAATACTTCCTTAAGGCAGGTGATAAGTCACATTGGAAAATTGTCTCCTGCTTCTTTGTCTAGTCCAGTCTCAACCCCAAGAGACTATCTTTTAAATGCAGCAACAGGGTAGCTTTTCTCTAATCAACCTCTTAACACCTACACCCTGGGAGCTGGTAGAAATAATGAAGTCCTCAGCACCTGTCTAAAGGTCACTTCCATTCTGCCGTTGAGGGGATCATAGTGATTAAAGCTGCAGGAAGCAGGCTGGTGCTGCTACTGACAGAGGAAATGATAGCCTTGCCCTAAACATGTGCAGGCATGTGTCTCCAAGCCTCAGGCACCTGAGATCTATCTGTTTCACATAGTGTGGGAGGCATGACTCATTGATTCAGTGTATATCTTAATTTTGTATACTTTGAATGCAGGGCAAAAAGGGGAAGTGAAGCCTTTATTGTAGGTGCTGATCTTACCATGTCAGAAACATGTTTGTGTTTTCCCTTGACATCACATTTTGTTGAATAAATTCACAAGGCACAGGGGTCTCATTAGTCATTGTTTGCCATATAGTCTTTGTGATCTTTGATATTGCTGGTAGAGGCAGACATACATTACTCTTTTGATCTTGATTACTAATATTATTTCTCATAACAGATGTGTTTGTATGTGTGTAAGCATACATGAGTTATAGAATTGCCACAAGACGTTAGATAGACATCAGTAGAGTAAGCTTGAGCAAGGCCTCAGAAGCAGGGAAGCTAGTTGTCTGTGGGAATAAGATAGGGAGCCCTGGGTGGAGTTCTGCTGAAGGTGCCTTTGTCTGCTCCTCCTCCTGTTCCTGATGTTGCTTCAGAGTCAGGCTACAGGTGCACAGTTGAGCTGTAGGAGTGAGGAGTAGGACCTTGGAAGCTGTAACAGCCAAGGAAAGGATCAGGTCCAGATAATAAATAAATCAAAAAAATAATAATAAAAGAGGTGGTCAGGTGGATGTCAGTTTGAGCATACTGTGTCAAAATAGGGACTGAGTTGATTCAAAGCCCCAGGGATAGTCAGAAGTCCTTTGCCTGTTGGTCCTTTGATGCACAGACTGGAACTGGGGCATCAGATGTAGGTCAGTGGGCCATTACCACCACATCTAGGTTTTCTCCAGGTGAAGGAGTTTCATCCCTTCATTGCGTGTTGGATCACTTCATGCCCTTTCAATAAAATTGTTATTAATAACTCACTGAGTTCAGTCAGTGATGACCCAAATATGTATGAGTATGCGGCCTTCTACATCAGCAGTCTACCAAGAGCCACAGCCCCAAAGAAGAGTGGCACGCTCTCCTTTACTAGCAATCAACTGCCAATAGCTCCTTCTGGTGTGGGATAATTGTCTGTATTCTGTCAATCATGTTTTAAATAAATGCTGATTGGCCAGGCAGGAAGTATAGGTGGGAAAACCAGACAGGAAGTAGAAATGATGCAATGAGAACAGGAGAATTCTGGGAAGGAGGAAGAAGTTGATTCCTCCCAGTCCTGCACAGACTACTGAGGAAGCAGGATGTGATCTACCAGCTGAAAAAGGTACCAAGCCATATGACAAACATAGATCAGAATAATGGGTTAATATAAGCCACAAGAGCTAATAAGTATCCAGAGCTAATGGGCCAATCAGTTTTATAACTTATGGATATCTCTGTGTGATTTTCTTTGGGGTTTGCCAGCTGTGGGGACCTGAGCAGGACAGAAACCCTAACAAGCAAGCCGGGCCTCATGTTATACCTTCCGTAGAAATAGAAGCCCTGCCCACCCAGCACCTCTTCTTAATTCTGTTGAAATTCTTTACTGCCTAGAATCCCAGTTTCTCTTGAGTAGAGGTTTCTGTCAAGAACTCCTTGGGCTGCTATAGGCTACAGTGTGGGAGCATAGTTTTGACTCTCTAGCCTTTCGTCAAAGAGTCACCCCCTCCCCCCCTTGGCTAAGTGAGAATGAAGGGGATTCTTTCAGGAATGAAAGCATTCAGAAAATAAAGACTAGGTTTAAACATCATATTCTCCCTGGTAATCTTCTAAACATGGCTTAGTCCTAGGTATCCTTGAACTATGTATGGGACCTTCTATGCCTTCTATGGAGGGCGTAAATCATTCAGTATAGGCTTAGTGAGAAATTCTACAATTTGGCTATTAGTCATGGAAACAGAGAAAGGCTTCTTGGTGCCCTCAAAGGGCCTGGTACCTGTAGCAAGAATAATAAAAACCCAGAAACAGATATTGGGCTCAACCTGAAGATCAGAAAAGCTAAAGCAGTCAAGCCACTAGAAAGTTCTTACCTCTTTGAAACCTTCAGTCTGAAAGAGAACAAGTTAATGTCTCATCTTGCCTTATATTCTTCTCTAGTGCTGGGATTAAAGGTGTGCACCAGCACCACCCGGCCTCTATGGCTAACTAGTGTGCTTGCTGGGATTAAAGGTACATTCAACTACTGCCTGGTTTGTATGGCTGACTACTGTGGCTGCTTTGCAATGACCGTCAGGCAAGCTTTATTTATTAAAATACAAGTAAAATATCACTACAGGTACCTGCATGTGGTCCATACATCTGTCTTTTTCTCCAGGAAGCTCTCTAGGCTCAACTGTCATGCTTTTTAGCATTTATTTTTTTCTGTGTAGAGATATGTCTGATACCTCTCTCTGACAGGCTGTTTGCATGTTAAGTGGAAATGAACCAATCTAGTCTCTAAATAGCTTTCCTTTCATAATATTCAAAAGGGAATGGAATGGTATCTCAGTCTAGAGCACAAATTCTGTTTGAACTTGGGAAATGTCTCTGATCCTTCCCAGGTAATTTATTACTACCTATTGCTCTGGATTTGAGTATCTCTTGTATCTGTTTGTTTGTCTACATTTCTCCTCTACTAGGTTACTTTAGTATCACAAGTTTTATTCCACAGAAAAGGCTTCAACTTTTACAGTGTCTTTCTTTTTTGAGGGAAGAAGAGAAAATGGGAGTTTAGCAGTTAAGAGTACTGGGTGGTCTTCCAGAGGATCCAGGCTTAAATCCCAGCAATTGCATTGTGGATCACAGCCATCTGTCATTCCAGTTCCTGGGAATCTGATGGTTGCCCAGGTGTGAAGCACATGCATGATACACAGAAATACATGCAAGCAAACACCTATACAAATAAAATAATGAAGCATTTTTGTTTGTTTATTTTGTCTTTTAAAAAACAGAGGATGCAAACCAGAAAACTAGTTACAGAATTGGGTACATTACTTTCAACAAAAAAATGTTATGAAAGCATGACAATGAACAACTAATTTAGACAAAGTACAAAAATTCCTAAAAAGATACAAATGAGCATGAAATTCTTGAGGGTGGGTGGATTGAAAGTCTATTTATGTGTATACAGAGTCTTTCCATAGAGAAAGTCTAGGCCCAGATGTTTTCGCTGGTGGGTCCTATAAAACATTTTGAAAGAAATAATACCATTCACACTTAAATGGTTTTAGAAATAAACAAAATGAAAGGTTACCACTCAACTCATCTTTGATGACAATATTAGAAATGGTCACCCATCTGACAGGGGAGAAAGGGTTGAGGGTGGGGTGCAGCTCAGTGGCAGAGTGCTTGCCTAGCATGTGCGAGACCCTGGGGTCAGTCTCCAGAATGTCAAACAAAGAACCAAAACTATTGATTCATGTCCCAAGGGAATATATATATATATATATATATATATATATATATATAACAAGAATTCATGATTAAACAGCAAACCAAGTCCATCAATATAAAAAGAGATTAGTTAGCATATTAAAAAAAATCTCACAAATTTGATGTTGGTTTGTCTTTTGAAGATCAGTTGGGGTAATATGCCACATTAGTAGACTATGAGATTAAAAAGACATAGCCACATTAGCATATGCAGAAAAAAGCGCTTACAAAATGCTCTATATTATTTAGAATGATAGGAAAAACTCTTAGTTCCCTAATCTCTGCATCTGAGTTGCATCTGAGTATAATATTAATGCTCTCTTTGTTCCCTAAGGGTCTGTTTCTCCTTTGCCCTTTGGCACATCTTGTAATTTTCTGCTGAAAGTCAGATGTATTATATTTAGTGAGTGCTAGGAACAGAAATGAACACAGTGAGGTTTTCTGTCAGTATAGATGGGTGTTAGATTGTGTTCTAGGCACTGTTAGCCTTGGTGGTCTGTTCCCTCAAGTTTTATAACCTAGAGACAGCCTGCATTCTTCAGTTTTTTCAACTAACTGCATTGCAAAGTCACTAGCCTGCAGACCCACTGTTATCATTTGTGGCAGTGGGCTCTCTGACCTGATTAACCTGTCCTGGAGTGGGCTGATGACCCTGGGCTGTCCCTTCACAAATGTTTCTTCAGTGTTGTATATGTTAGTTAGTTTTGTCATCACTAAGTCAAAATGTTTGACAGAAAAACTTTGTGGAAGGAAGGATTTATTTGACACTCTTGTACTTTTAGAAACTCTAGTCTAGCATTACTGGGACAGCAAGGCATTGTGCCTTGCTTTGTGGTGGTGGGAGCTGACTGCTTGACTTGTTCACATCTTGAAGGATCAGGAAGTAGGGTAAATGTCTTTGGACACTGAACTGGACAATGACCAACAAAACCTATCCCACTGTGACCCACCTCCCACCAGTTTTTGGGTATGTTTTCCAAATGTGTAAACTTTTGAAAGATATTTTAATCTAGACCAAAAATCTGTAACTTTTACCCTTAGATTCTACTCCCTTTTTAAACTAGACCTGCTCCACTTCCTTTCCATTCATCTGACCCATGATACCCCTTCAAATTGGATTGCTAAGTTCTCCCATAGAGTAAAAAAAAAATCTCCTTAGATAAGAGGAGGTCCTTCCATCCCTCTTTGGTGAAAAAGAAAGCCTTT
This sequence comes from Chionomys nivalis, assembly GCF_950005125.1. Classification (NCBI taxonomy): domain Eukaryota; kingdom Metazoa; phylum Chordata; class Mammalia; order Rodentia; family Cricetidae; genus Chionomys; species Chionomys nivalis. Next base: position 38,922,373 of record NC_080086.1, read on the forward strand.
GTTACCAATTTCAAAGTGATTACTTCTCTTATGTTACCACCTAGGGGTGATCTTTGATCTTTGGCTCTTTAGGATCTTTCCAGGGTTCCTAGAAGCAAAATTCAGGAAGCATTCCTGTATTGTTCTAATTTCCTTTCTTCTCTGTGATAAAAACTCTTGACCCAAAGAAACTTAGAGGAAGAAAGTATTTGTTTCAGTTTACTTTGAAGAAAAATAGGGTAGGAAGTCAAGACATAATCCTGGTGGAATGCTGGTTTCTGTTTGGTTCATATTCAGCTCATACTCTCACCCAACTGAGGCCTACCTATCTAGAAATTGTACTATCACAATGGGCTTGGCCCATCTACATAATTTGGCAATGAAGACAATGCATCACAGACACAATGCCTCACAGACACAATGCCTCACAGACAAGTTTGTCTGATCAAAGCAATTTTTTTCTCCCCAGATTGTGTCAAGTTGGCATTAAAAAACTAACCAGACATTCACCCACTAGAGCACATCCTCTCCTGAGAAATTAAGAAAAAGAGAATAAAAAGGATGGGGGACACAGGCAGATGCTATGGTATGGTACACTACTGTAATCCTAGTACTCTGGAGGCAGAGGCAGGAGGATCAAGAATTTAAAGTCAGTTTGACTAACATAGTGAGACCCTATCTCCAAAGTAAACAGATCGAAAGCAGGCAACAGTAAACAAGGGCTTCCTAAACTGGACTGTGTTGGTCCAGTTGTGCCCTCAATAGTTTGGTGTTGCTCTCACGACTCTGGTGCCTCGAGAAAGGGAAAATTCAATGTTGTCAGCCCCTTTGCCTGTTTCCCCAAAGAAACAAGTTAAAAAGATGAATTATAATGAGAAATGTCTTAATACAAAGTTGTCCTATACAAGACATATTAAGCAAGACATAGACTTCAAAAGACTCAGTTCGACACCAGGTGAGAACGCTGTGGATTAGATTAGACGAGGGTCTCTCATTGTGCATTCCACTAGCGTTGTATGGGAACAAGGCGCTGTAAATTCTCAGAGGTTGGTCTGCACCCACTGAATAAGACACTGTGAGTTTGCTGCTCAGATTCATTGTTCTAACTTGATGACCAGGAGATAAATGATTACCACTCAAATTTGAGAACAACCGTGTTTTCACCCTGTGAGAAATAAGACCCTTGCTCTGTAAGGACAAATTTGAGAGCCTCCGGGTATTGAAGAAAATGGTTTTCATTCTTACAGAACAGAAACACTTTCCCAAACAAAGGCAAAATGGCTGATGTCCTGCAGGAGTGCATGCACACACACACACACACACACACACACACACACACACGTTATTCACCATCCTAAGGCAAATTCTAAGCCCCCGTTCATTCCTCATTGACTGAGTGCTGACACTGGAGGCATGGTCTTTCAGGTCATCTATTCAAGTCCCACCCCAATCTCCATGCAATTTGTTCAGTTGACACTTAACATTGATTCTACCCTCCAAGGTCTCAGAGCCTCATTTAAGGTACATCCTAGGGCTTGAGATTCCCTTCCTCTCCAGGACATATGGACTTGGTCACATAGCAGACTGTGATTGTTCAATGTTAAGATAAACTACAGATAACAGGGCAGGGATCTAGTGGCTCCTGCTGATTTACAGTCTAGTAAACATAAGTCTCTCTAAGACACCTTTGGTATTGCAAACTGACCATATATACATATTCCTTAAAGTCATTCGCTTCTTTCTCCCATCTACATAAAACCTTTGAACACTAGGCATCAGCTATGAGTTTATGGAAACAGGCAGCAGACATCCTCCTTTACAGGTAGGGGTCCAAGTTAAAGTCCGCTCTGCTGAAATGCTGGCAGTTTAATTTGTGCAGGCCCCACCTTCCCATTTGCATCTCAAGAGGAGCCTTAAATCTCCCTGATGCAAGGTCTGCAGGAAGCTCTCTGTCCTTTCAGCCCCTGGAGCTGCAGAGAGAAAGGAAGGAGTGTGAGTTCCGGCTAGGGCAGGGAAATTTAATTTATGCTGTAGAGAATGTAAACTGCAGCGGAGCATTTTAACAAGCTTGAGAAGTAATCTATAGACAAAGAAAGCGGGACTGGCGAGATGTCTCAGCTGTTATTTGTACTTGCTGTTCAAGCCTGGCAATCTGAGCTCTGTCTCTGGAACTCAAGGTAGAGAACAGCTAACATGAAGGTGTTCTCTGCCCTGCACATCCTCTCTCTCTCTCTCTCTCTCTCTCTCTCTCTCTCTCTCTCTCTCTTCCCCACCCCCCACACTCATTGAGGATGATAACTTGTTTAGGAAAAGGGAAGTGATATTGTTAGAAACAATGACTAATTTAATTTTAGTGCTGCACCAAGGAACACATAACTAAAGCAAAGGCAAAGTAATTTCTTTCAGAAAAAAAAAGAGGGGTAAGATATCAAAACCTAATTGGGTTAGCAAACACATTGACCAAGATGGTGTCTGTCCTTTATTCATGGCTTGGGTCATAGAGTCATTTGTGTCTCATTCCGTTGGTGAGAACTTGGCATCCCGATCTGACATGATTGGTTAATCAGTGTGGAGTGGAAGGTTGAGGAATACAAGCCCTGGCTGGGCTAAACTACAACAAAATGTTCCTTACACTATAGTATTATATAGTCTTAGCTTTGTGGTGGCGCTAAATAGACATGTATACACATGCGTTGATAACGAAATAGAGAACACGTAAAGTGCATGTGCACAGGAAGCTTCTGCAATGCACTGAGAGAATTAGGAGCAGATGGGGCAAAATCCTGAAGTCAGACATGTTTTCAGGTTTGATAGGACAATTGCTAGCAAGATGTGGGGGAAAAAAAAAGAAGAAGAAGCAGAAGAAGGCAGAACAGGAGAACACAGGAGACTTGTTTAGTGAGCATGACTGTCCATCATGTCTTTTCTATTGGGAGTCTTTGAAGTGGGTAAACTGGTAAATTGACACCAGCGCAAAACTTTTGGGAAGTAATCACTTCAAGATAGCACCTACTATTTTATGAGCATTTACCGAAAAAAAAAGTATGACCTACATGTCAGACACACTTTGTAGCGTATGTCTGGTGTGTGGGATACCGTCTTTGTTCAGTTATTCAGGACAGTTAGAAACTGGGCAAACATGGTAAGTGCAGAATGTTTTTGTTTTTTTTGTGAGAGAACTATGAGATTGTATCATTGGATTGAATCCTGGAGTCTGGAAGTAGCTGGAACTTTAGCAAGCCGGGTGCTGAAAATGGTCTCAGAATCCTTAGACCAGTCTGTCTCCTCCAGCAGGGAACATCCCATCCTCCTGCAGTAGTTGTGAAAAGAGCAATGGGTTGACCTCTTGTAGTACTCAAGCCTCAGCTCTCAGTCAATCAATAGTGAGGCAGGATCACATAGACAAGATACTAGAACATATGAAAATGGAGAGGTATGAATAACTGCTTAAAAAGAAGTTCCCCTGACTGAGTGCCTTCCCTGGAGGTTTGCAGTCATTTGTGATGGAGTGGATGGAGTTGGGTGTCACACTTTTGATGCCTCAAAGTCACCCTACTATTGATAACAAATTGACAGTCCCTGGGGCAGGGTGGTATGAAATCACCTCACGGTTTAACTAGTGTGACTCGATTAAAGTGTAATTTTCACATGAGACTGAATATGGTATGAAACAGAACCAGAGAGCTAGAGTAAAGAAGGAATGGGGGAGGGTGGCAGTAGAAATCACTGCAGTGGTAGGAGTAGCGGCTCGAGAATACAGGCAAACGGGGGATGGATGTGTGGATCTTTAAGATTTAGAGACAGTAAAGACCTCACTGATTTAAATGAAACTATGTAAACATGGGGAATTGGATATTTATGTTGGTGGATATAAAAAAAAAACAATAACAAAACACACAACTCTTACCTCAAACAGAATAAGAGATAGTTTATTTGGGAGCCAAATATAGGGGACCATGTTCTGGCAACATAGATTTTGGATACCCCCAAATTTCATATTCTAACTTGCTAATAATGTCATTTAGTTTCTATAGAAAGAGAACAAAGAAAAAGTCATAAACTAACAAAATAAATTGGTGGAAACATCAGGCAAGCATATTACAACAAAATGGGGAAAACCCTGTGTGGGTTTGAGATGCTGTCCGATGCCATCCTTAGCTTTCCTGTTGTTGGAAACTGGGGATCTGTGTACATTCCATGTAATTAGTCTCTGGACTCAAAACAGTTCAAAGTCTCCTTAATAATCACTTAAGTTTGAATACACTAATAGGCCTCTGTAGAATGGCCAGTGTAGGTGTGGCTCCTTCTCAGGAGCTTCAGTTCGTAGACTCAAATGTCAGTGTCAGAAGAGGTTAGGGAAATTTAAAAAAATGTGACAATTCATGAAAAAGATCTCAATTTTGACACTGAGCCTTCATTGAATAATGAAAGACACACACATGGGTTTGTACTAGTGGTGCTTCAATTTGCCTTTTTTGGAGTTGAGAGCGGCACTATAGGAAGCCATATTCAGTAAAAGCATACTTCAATTCCATGTTTTCCAAGGCTGGTGATAATGAAAGATGAAGCTCACAAAATGGGCAAGACAGTGGACCATATCTTCCTTCAGTAACACAACCACAGGTAGATATGGTGGTTAGTTCGCATGGTCTGCAGGATAGATACACTAGATGTCGTTTTCAAAGATATATTTTACTATTAATTATATGTATGTGTGCATCTGACCATGTATATGCACATATGCATGCATGCTTATAGAGACCAGAAGGTAGTGTTGGATTCCTTGGAGATTGTGGAGGCTGAAAAATGCACCTGTCTGACAGTCAGAGAGTTTGGAGATTGACGAGCATAGTTGCAAGTCCTAACTCAGGAGGTGATCTTGATTCTTTTGAAATTAAAACAGCTCATTCTAGTAAGTCTATGCCACTTTGACAGGTGGTCAGTATATGCAAATGTACCTCTGTTCCTTCTTTAGTAACTTTGGTATCCTAGGGAAGGGTGGTCTTCAGAATAGGTTACCTAGAGCACCTTCACAACCTAGACAACAGAATGCTAATAATTTGATATCTCAGAGTGATAAAGCCATCGACTGTGTGAGCTATCCTTTTGTATTGTATTAATAAAGTCTTTTGTTATCCCTCCCACCCCCATTCATGTTGGTTTTAGAAGATGTGATAAAATAAATGTGGGTGAAATTTCAGGGTTTCAGTCACTCGAATGCTCTCCCAATACTTTCTATGTTTTCTGTCTTAATATTTCTATGCATCTTCATATTCTTTACTTATATTTCTTCTATTTCCATGCCCCTACCTTAGCAAGAAGTATGTCCTTTACAGGAGATACAGTTCTAGGTGACTGTGAGCTGCCTGCCATGGCGCTAGGGACCAAACTCTGGTTTCTTGAAGAGCAATAAAAGCTCTTAACCACAGAGCCATCTCTCCAGCCTAGAAATTCATACTATATGCATAATATTTTTAATTATGCTGTTTATTTATGAGAAACATTATCGGAAAGTGTGTGTGTGTGTGTGTGTGTGTGTGTGTGTGTGTGTGTGTGTGAATAAGTGAAGTGAGGAAGACATTTGGGGGTTAATGATCAAAAAGCCAAGATCTGATGATGAGAAAAATGAGAAACTACCTTAGAGATCTTGATTCCACAGCCGAATGCCAAGACATTTTTTTAAAGATAGTTCTAAATGTGATATGGTGTGTTTCAAGTATTCTATTGGTGAGGCTTATTAAAGGTGGTGTGTCCAGTAGTATGAAGGGAGGATAATTAGGAGAGGGGAGACTGGAATCAATGATAGTTAGATCAGGCTAATTATAATGAGCAGTTATGATGTCAGAATTAGAGAGAGAATGATGAGTCTGGAAGGAAGGGGGCTCCTTCTAAGTGTAGTTAGAGGAGAAAAATCAATGGGACCAGTTTGAGAAGCAGAGAGCTATGGAGGAGACCGAAGAGCCAAAGGACAAGGCTGAATAATAGGGAGACAACAAAAGAGGAAAGTAGCCAGGGAGGTAGATGTGGACACGAGGTAGGGTGTTTGGTTTGACGGGGGTTGAATTGGAGGTGATGGTGGTAAAACAGACGGAAGGACCCATTGCACATAGCAGATAGAGGCAGGAAGCAGGGTAAGGTGGTCAGAGCACATCCAAAGGCCAAAGCCAAGGGCAGGAAGAGCTCAGAAGGCACTCTGTCTTTGCTCACTGTTCGGTGTTTATATAAGCCAAGGCTTCTTAATTGCTTTCACTCATAACTTCATTTGCCTGAGAGATTTTTTTTTCCATTCTGTAGACACATAGGAATAAAAACCAAGTAAATATATGAAACATTTACAATAATAAATCATAAAGGAATTTGTTTTAAAGCAATTCTTTGGTATACAAGTAATTGCATCACTTATTGCCGATGAAAGCAAATTTGCTAACTATTGAGATAGATAAGGTTGTTTACACACGTAAATAAGTAAATCCCAGATGAACGCTGTGTACTGTGCATTATAAGGCATCTTTAACATTTTTTTGGAATTGGTCAATATTTTGATTTTATAATTACCAGTGCCAAGATTGCTGCTTTGCTTAAATATGTAGTATAAAATGCCTAAAATATGTTTCAGTCTGTTTCAGAAATCATTGGAAATTCTGTCATAACCCCCAACCAAAATTTACTGAATCATTTTTCATATAATTTAATTCAACAATTCAGAGAGCAATATTTGAATCCAATATTCTGACACAAAACAGTCCAAAAATAGCCTGATTTGACTCTCACATGCTTAGGAATGGCAATAGGGAAATATGAAGTCCTTTTTTCTCCACAATTAAGACATTATGCATTCCACGAGAGTAGAAATTATATATATGATAAAATCAGTATAATTCAAAACATACAGTGCTCTCAAATTTGCCAAAGTTTCAGGCCGAGCTTGATGGAGTTACACAGTGGGATGGCATATATTGTCTAAACTACATGTGTTGGGTATTCAGATCCAAGGCTGCAGTGAAATCACTCCAGAACAACTAGAAACACTCCAGGCTCAGTCCATCCTTCATTTTGACTTGTTTTTTTTTTTTTTTTTTTTTTTTTTTTTTTACTATTTTGCATGTTCTGAGACCTTTTACTAGTGCCATCATTTTAGTGACTTCATCATTCAATGATATGCCAGATGACCTAACTCACTGTTTCAAAAACCTGGGGTCTAGGACACCATGAACTACAGTAGGATTGAGTCGCCCAGTTAGGACAATCCTTTGTTATTAGGCTTTTATTCCTAAATATCAGATGCTGATACCAATATAACAGAGGTTGTCATTAGTGCTGGAGAGAAAAATGAGGGCAACTAGGCAGTGAGGAGAGGTGGCAAGGTCAAGGGCTTGTTTACAGGGTTTCTGCTAACTCTTACTGCTCATTGCTCGAAATTGCTGTCTGGGGGCTTAGAAGCTACTTACTCTATTCTCTGGTTTGGTAAATAGCAATTGTCATATTTCTTGAGTTTGACTTTCTATGTACTCCGGCAATAGATGAGTAAATGAAACAGAGACTGGATTATCTAAACACTGCTCCTCTCTGGCTCTGCAGAAAGTATTTGCTGGCTCTCCTTCAGATTGTCTGTTTCTATATCAGTATGTGCCCTGAAGAGTCTTCATCAAGCTTCGCAAATAACTCTACCACTGATACCCACATTGTTCTGCTCATCCTTGCACACGGGTACTGTATTCTTTGTTACAGTCTTATAAGAGCTGTGATGGTTAAATTCTACAGCCTGTCTGTGTGGTCCTAGTATCTTTTTTTTTTCTTTCTCCTATTTGGATCAGAAGGTACCCTATGCCCTTTCATTACTTCTAACTTAGTCTTTGTTCTTGCTTCTTGTGAAGTTCCAAGTTTGGGAAGATTACATAAGTACATTTTGATTTTCATTCACTATAGATCTATGCTGAAGGGTTAAGCCCAACCAAGGAAAGGTCCTGAGAGCTCAGACTAGGAAAGGAGGATGGTATGGAAAACATGTCAGAGATGGTGAGAACCATGATTCCCAAGCCTGAAACTTCCCAGCTTATTTGTAGTATGCTTGTGTGAATAAGTTCCTTTCTTAATTGATAAGCCTGGGACAAACGGACTTATCACACTTACTTCTTAGTAGTTTCTTTACGTGATAAGAGTTGGTCAAACTACTTCCTCCTGTTAGTGCCTAGCAGAAGGCTGTGCAAGCCTCTCCACCTGGAGCCAAGTCCACAGTGCTATTCATGGACACAGGTCTCCTGTCGTCTGCTCTGGCCTACATCCCACTGTCCTGCTTAGATTACTGCTGGCCTCCGTCCCTGGCAGTGTAGTGCTGGAGCTTGTTTTCATCCATGTTTGGCTGTTGAGCTTATAGCTTGGCCTGGTTGCAAAGTTTAGAGACAACCACCATTGTTCAGGTACTTCCATGCTACTATAATACTACTGTCCATTGCTGTGTGTTTTTAGGGAGTAGTAACTCACTCTTGCAACTTCGAGCCAGCGCAAACACAAGCTTCATTGTGTTAGGGTACTATATAGTTCTGATGAAGGAGGGGAATGTTGAATGAGGAGCTCTAGGATCCTGACTGTTTTGAGCCACCCTCAAGTCTCATTTAGATGTCTGTATTAAGATGAACCTACTACAGCTACCTTGTAAATTTGAGTCTCTTTACTAAAATCCAAATTCCTCAAAGATGAATGGCTGTGCCCTGTGCCACAAATGAGGTTCCAGAAGAGTCAGGAGCTTTGACTGGCAGATTTTGAAAGATCACCTTCAATGAAGGAAGAAGTGTTATAAAAAAGGAAGTTTTGCTTATAAGTACACAAAAAAGGGAGAAAGCTTGATCAAAAAAAAAAAAAAAAAAAACTAAACTAAATAAAACAAAAAACAAAAAACCTGAACGGTCCCTGTCAAAAATATCTGCTTGAATGCTTACGGATCATAGCCAGTCAGATTTCCGGCATGTAAACCATGTAAACCAGTCTCTCTCAAACTTCAGTAAATGTCAGGATTCACTGGAGAGCATGTTACGCCCCAATTCACCACACATCTCCCTCATGTCCTAATGCCATAGCTCTGTGTGAAGGATCTGATAGTCTGCATAGCTAGAAAATTCCCACGATCATCTGCTTCTGTGACATGGGACACATGAGACACAACATTTCATAAATGGCATCATTTTTCTATACTTTAGTTACAAACATTACAATGGTTATGCTCTGAAAAAAATCGAAATTATTTTTATTATAATACCAGAGATGCTAGCTGTCTGTAACTTATGAGCATGTGTGGGAGGACTGTCTTTTTGTCTTCCTGTATAGCTCGCTTGGTCGTCTGGAGATGATGCTTTTGTCTTTACCCAGGTTTAATGTCCATGTGAAAGCCCACACCGAAAATCACACTCTACAGCTTCTTGGAGTCTATCCATGTGACAGCTACAGTCAAACACCAAATAACTTGAGGGGATTTGTTCTTGAAAATATTTTGGCTGGGGCTTTTTCTCCAAGGAGAAAGGCATTTGTCTTCCCTCTGAAGAACATGTCCTTCATCCTGCAGATCCTTTGCCACTGTTTCTAGCAAGAAGGGAAACCCAAAGACAAGGTGAAAATGCTACAGATTTTGCTGAATGTCTCCTACAATGACTTATTTATTTATTTATTTATTTATTTATTTATTTATTTATTTATTTATTGTGTACCTATTGTGTGTGTTGGGGGGTGCGTGTGGACGTGTATGTGTCTGCAGGTGGAGGTCATAAGACAACCTCATATTTTGTTCTAAAATGCCAATGCCAACCATATTTATTTTAAAATTTCTTTTAGCATGTATGGTGTTTGTGCCTTCATATGTGTGTGTGTGCACCACTTGTGTGCCTGGTACCTAAGAATACCAGAAGTAGGCATTGCATCCCTAAAACTGTAGCTACAGACATTTGTGAGCTACTCTACAAGGAATGTCCCATGTCTGGAAATTGAACTGGAACATCTGAAAAAATGTAGCCAATGTTTTTAATCATTGACTCAGAGGCAGGGTCTTCTGCTGGTCTGGTGTAGTAAGAGCTGTGGTGGTCTGCATTTCTGGCACCTGGCCGCCCGCATGGCTAGCTTTATTTGAAATAATTACACGGAAACTGTATTCTTTTAAATACTGCCTGGCCCATTAGTTCCAGCCTCTTATTGGCTAGCTCTTACATATTGATCTAACCCATTTCTAATATTCTGTGTAGCACCACAAGCTGGCTTACCAGGGAAGATCTTAACCTGTGTCTGTCTGGAGTGGGAGAATCATGGCGACTGCCTGACTCAGCTTCCTTCTCCCAGCATTCTGTTCTGTTTACTCCACCCACCTAAGGGTTGGCCTATCAAATGGGCCTAAGCAGTTACTTTATTAATTAACCAATGAAAGCAACAGATTAGAAAGAAATCACTCCCACATCAGTCTGGAACTTGTCAAATAGTCAAAACTGCCTTGCCAGTGAGCAGAGAGATCTTCCTGACCCATACCCCCAATACTGAGATTGTAAGTGTGTCCTTATTCCTTGTCTACATGAGTTCTGGGGGTGAAGCTCAGGTCCCAGTGCTTGTGCAGAAACTAAGCTCTCTCCAAGCCTCATTTACACACACACACACACACACACACACACACACACACTCACGATGGTTTAAATAGGAATGCTGAGGGTACTTTGCTCATGCCAACCATACTATCAACATCCAACAACTTGCCTAAAAGTCACTGAAGGTTGGGATCAGAAGTAGAAGAGCATTCCACACACACTGATTGCTGCCTATGATGATGTGGATGGTGATAACAATGACTATCCTATCCTTATCTCTATCAGCCACATAGCAGGAGTAAGTACCATTTATTGAATGCATATTTCACTCAGGATTAGATTCTGTACTATGCTTAGTGCTTAACACATATTCCCTAAATCAAGACCCAGCAAACAGTGGTCAGTGTCCCACCGTGGCAAATAAAACTTGAGAGAGCCACAGTTAGCTGTGCTCCATGTTTGAGCATTGATTATGCCTGTTTTTGTGGTACCATGGAGAGGGAGACCATCTGGCTTATGGAATAAGCCACCATTAACATTGGTCTTTAGTGGAAAAATCCTCACCCCTGCACAACTTATTACTGGGCATCATCCTGCCGTGTTGGCATAATGCTGCCATTTTTTTCCAGTGATAAAGTAGACTCAGAGACCTATTCCCAAATCACTTGCTGATACATCATGGTGATGTGACTACAGTGAAAAGTTGTCACCGCTGGAATGTATGTTCCTTGTACACTTTGTGGTGTCCCAGATGAATGTGACTAATTGCATGGATCATATCTTATTGTAATGGAATGTACTGAACTATAATATGGTGACTTTTTTTCTTTTCTTAAGCAAAGTGACATTTTAAAATGGAATAATGAGAATTGGTCCCTACGGGATAATCACACTGCAGTGGTATATTTACTTTAAAGAGCAAATCATGTGTAAGGCCAATTGCTAAGTTAATGAAATTATTATACGGCCAGCTAAGTGGATTTTATTAATGCTGACTTTTTTTGCGTGGCACCTGAGCCTTGACTGGTGGGAAGGTAATGAAAGCATCGATTGCCAAGCAGGAATCTGGGCCCCGAGGTCTGGACTCTCCTTAGTAACTAGATGCTTGCCCATGGTGCTAATCACTCCATATAACCCATTCAAGCAGGGAGTTTGTGTTGCTTTTAAAATTTCTAATTTGATCCTTAGCTTTGTGAATGTCAGTTTTTGTGGCCTATCACAAAATGTGAGCCTTTATAAAAAGGTGGTCCCAGTGTAGAACCAGTGAGAAAAAATCGTGGGAAGACCACTTTCGGTCTTGACTTGCACTCCTGGGTTATGGCCCCCCTGACATCAGATGGAGTTAGCTATATCTTATATGAATGGGCAACCAAGGGTTTGCACCTTTTTATCTGTAGGCTTTCATTTCTCACCATCTGCACTGATTTTTACTTCCCTTATCAGCCAGCTCCAATTCACTTGATTGTCATTAGAACAAAGACCCAGGTAGTCTAGACTGGGGATATGAATGAGACTCAGGCATCAATTGTTTTGGGGGTGGCCAGAGTGTCTTAATGGACAAAAAAAAATGAAAACATATTTTCTTAATGTATTAGACTAAGAGTTAGAAGTAATTTTCAGATTCCTGTCACACTCTCTACTAGATGTGTCAGAACCTTGTTTCTATTTTGGAAGCTCAGAGATTTATATTTTAAAAATGGTTAAGGGGGCTGGAGAGATGGCTCAGAGGTTAAGAGCATTGCCTGCTCTTCCAAAGGTCCTGAGTTCAATTCCCAGCAACCACATGGTGGCTCACAACCATCTGTAATGGGGTCTGGTGCCCTCTTCTGGTCTACTGGCATACACACAGACAGAATATTGTATACATAATAAATAAATAAATTTAAAAAATGGTAAGAGCTGGGGATGGTGGCATAGACCTATAACCCTGGGGTTCTTGGGTGGTAGAGGCAGGAGAATAAGGAACTTAGGGTCATCCTCAGTTACATAGTAGACTATCCTAGACTACATGAGACCCTTCAATAAAAGAAGAAACACACACACACACACACACACACACACATGAAACCATAAAGATGTTAATGTAGTTTCCATGAAAACTAGGTTGTGAGATGATTGTTTCGATGTCAAAAAAAAAGTAGAAAAAGAAGTAAACAGCCAGGCCTACTCAGCTAGCAGATTGTTCCAATTGTTCCATTCATGTGTGTTAAACATTACAAGCATATGCATACACAATCTTGATAAATATACATGTATGTATATGTGTGCACTTATGTGCACATGTGCGTGTATTTTATATGATCAAGAACAATCAAACACTATCACTTGGCTTTCCACATATGGCATATTTTTCTTTTCTGACTATTCAAGTCTCAGCTTAAGAGTCTCTCTCCAGGCCGGGCGGTGGTGGCGCACACCTTTAATCCCAGCACTTGGGAGGCAGAGGCAGGCGGATCTCTGTGAGTTCGAGACCAGCCTGGTCTACAGAGCTAGTTCCAGGATAGGCTCCACAGCCACAGAGAAACCCTGTCTTGAAAAACCAAAAAAAAAAAAAAAAAAGAGTCTGTCTCCAGAAAGGTCTCTCTTATTGGGTGGTAAATTTCTTGCAATGTCCCTCCTCTTTCCTGTACCTGTGCCTTTAGTGAAAGTTCTTATAGCTTCTTGTATCCTCTCCACTTGACTCTGGGCTAGCTATGTTGACTTTCTTTATCCAATTGTAAGTAAGTAAATCAAGGTTCTACTAGCTATAGGACAGAAGAAGCCATGTATGTATGTTCTCATGAATCCATGTATGTCTACTGTTCTCGTGAATCCATGAATTCTCCCATTTAAACAATTCTGGCCTGGCTTGGGAGATGATGAATGGCATGTGTCTAATCATCTCATCATCTTGGATGGTAGTCATCCAACTTTCAGGTTGTGAATTGAGGCCATCCTCCACTATCAGCCATTCACTTACCCAACTAAAATCTCAGAGTGGGCCTAGCCATGCTTTCACATGTTTATTCTGAGTCTGCAGAACTACTCAGCTTGTCATTCAGTTCATTAAAAAAATCATTATTTTTAATATTTATTCTATTTTTATTTATGTGTCTGTATGTACGTGCATGTGGATGCCAGTGGAGTCTAGGAGAGGGTGTTAGATCCCTTTGATCTGGAATTACAGGCAGTTGTGAGCCATCTGACCTGGCTGCTGAAAATCAAACTCTGGTCCTCTGTAAGAGCAATGTGTGCCCTTCACCACAGAACTTTTGTAGGGAGCATGGGCTGTTTTTCACCCCAGCCACCGGGCTAATTTACACCCGAAATAACCACACAAAAATTGTATTAATTTAATTACTGCCTGGCCCGTTATCTCTAGCCTATTATGGTCTAACTCTCACATCTTGCTTTAACCCATTTCTAGTAATTTGTGTATTACCATGAGGTCGTGGCTTACTGGGAAAGATTCTAACCAGCATCCTCAGTCTCAGGCAGGAGCTTCATGGCAGCTGCCTGTCTCTGTTTTCTTCCTCACAGAATTCTGTTCTGTCTTCCCCACCTACCTGAGTTACGCCCTACCAACTAGGCCAAGGCAATTTCTTTAATAACCAATGAAAGCAACACAAATACAAAAGGGCCTCCTATACCACAGAACCAACTCTCCAGCTCTCCAGCCTCATGATTGTTAGTTAACCTCTATGTTATAGCATGCTTTGTCCTATACCACTAAGCACAGGCTCAGAAAGCTCACACTACATCTCATCACCATGTGCCTGCAGTCCTTCCTTCTCATTGCTGAGGTTTGTTTTCACCTGGCTTTCTCCCTGGGAATGTAAATGCACTGAGGATAGAGTCTTTCTCTGGCTTGTTTACTGATGATTCTCCTCTGCCGACAGCAGTGTCTGACTGATAACAGACATTCAGTAAATATTTATTCAATCAATGAATACATTTCATATAGTCATCCCTTGCAGATTTAGCTCCTAATTCCATTTTCCTAAGGCTTATGTTAAATGTGCCCTCAGAGGATCTATAATATGCTCTAATAGGAAGATATTGAGTTGCTGAGAAATGTCAGCATGGACAGTTTAAATAAGATGCCCCAGATGTATGAAACCTGCCAAAATAATAAAAAACATGCATGTCTTATGGTTCAGCTGGATCACAGCAGGTTTTGTTTCGGTCCCAAGTATTTTCTGTGTTGTAGGCTTCTGAAAACTCTTGGGAAGTTGTGGACACATATAAAAGATAAACTCATTCTAGGTAGGCTACCATTTATTCCAGAAAACCTCTTGTCTGTACTCCTGTCTAAAGCCGTCATGATTTGATGCCTATTCACGGACATGGGAATCCATGGTGTGTCTTATCCTAGGAAGAATAATGAACCCTGGGGGTGGATTCAGTTATTTCCTGATGACTAACAGTGCCCTCTTTTCAGTCAGTTTCATCTCAATCTTTATTCTTCATCAATAGGTAGTAGAGTGGATGAGAACCTTGTACTTTGGAAAATGCCTTTCAGAATGAGCCTGAGGGTTCTTCTGCTAGCTGCTGTTTGATCTCATGCGGGTTACTTAATGGTAACTGATCTGTGTTCCACTGGGTAATAACAGCAACTATGCTATAGAGCTACTAGAAGGTTAGTTGATCTACTATACTTCCCCATTCTGTATGGTCCAGAGCCTGAGCTATAGCCATACTGTCAGCTTTGAATGAGTGAGTTTTATTAAGTATATGGCAAATAGAACTTTAATGCTCTCAGCTGATTGCTCTCTTCTCTCTCCTTATGACACTGGGGTCAGCCTGACCTGGGACAGGAGAGGTTAAAGGACACTTGAGAGAAACATCCTTGGGTCTAAAGCTTGTGGGGAGGAACCTCACTTCCAGAGCCAGCTGAGTGATGTCAAACATCAGATAAAACTTACCAGTATAACACAGAGTATAGTAAATCGCCTGCATTCCAGACTGGGTATATGGGAAATATTATAGATATATTTACAGTACAGTCATCAATCCTTAGTCTTATTCCTGAAAAAAATAAGATAAAATTTCAAAATCAATCTTAAAATAATATTCTTTTTTTTTTTAATTTTTTTTTTTTTTTTGATTTTTCGAGACAGGGTTTCTCCGTAGCTCTTTGGTTCCTGTCCTGGAACTAGCTCTTGTAGACCAGGCTGGCCTCGAACTCACAGAGATCCGCCTGCCTCTGCCTCCCGAGTGCTGGGATTAAAGGCGTGCGCCACCACCGCCCGGCTTTAAAATAATATTCTTATAGTAGTAGATTGGTAGTTATCAGTTTTAATGATAACTGTTGTTTTTGCTGACTCTTTACCCTGTAAAAGAATGGGTGCTTAAACACATTTTTGTCTTTATCATCTACTTTTCTGCTGTTATGGGAAAATGCTATGACCAAGGGCAACTTAAGGAAGAAAGCTTATTTTGGCCGATAGTTCAAGAGGGAGAGTACTTGGTGGCAAGGGTGGCGCGTCAGTCAAAGTGGAAGCCGAGAGACTGAATCTCCCACTCCAGGGAAAGAGCAGAAAGTGAACTGGAAGTGGGTTTAGGCTAGAAAAAAACACCCCAGTGATGTACTCCTTCCATCAAGGCCATACCTCCAAAGGTTCCATAACCTCTCCAAACAGTGTCACCAGCTGGGGATCAAGGATTTAAATATGCAAGCCTATGGGGGAACAGTTCTCATTTAAACAACTATCGCACATTTCCTACTGATTGATCTAGTGCAAAAACACATGTTAAAGGGTCATTATAAATGAGACAATTGAGGCCAAGATAGGTCAAACGTAGGCTATCTAGACTCACCGGTCACCCAATCCTGTCTCAGAATACCTACGTAGATTAACAGCAACTCCCTGACAATCTGAAGTTTCACGCCCAACTCCTATGAAGCTAGGAGAAACTTAGCAGCTCGCTCATGATCTGGAGCCTCAAGTACAAACCCATCCTCCTTTCCTAGTGCTGTGCTAATTTTTTTTATCCTGACTTTAACATTTAGATTTCTTCCCAAATCAGGTAACAGAGTCCAAGACAGGGCTTGATCCCACTGTTAAAAGCCCACAAGAAGACCAAGTTATACAACTTTAAAGTATGTGTAGAAGACTTCCCTCTAATGGGCTCCCTCACCAAACCTTAATAGGAGAGGAGGTGCCTAATCTCACTGCAACTTGATATGCCATGGTTGACTCATATACATGAGAGGCCTGCCCTTTTCTGAAAAGAGGAGTGGATGGGGAGCGATGTAGCCAAGGTTGCATGGGAAGGATTGGGAGGAGAGATGGGAAGGAATTTGTGATTGGGCTGGAAAAAACAACTAATTTAACAAAAACAACTTAGACTTCTCAAATGTTCAACTTGCGAGATCTGGGGCATTTGCTACAGTGGAATTTTCTGTTCTAATTCAGAACAACAGGCATTTTTAAATGCATATGCACTTAAAATATCATTCTAAAAGGGAGCTTGAGCCTGCCAAGAAGGACAAAATATTTTTAGATACTTGACAAAAACTCACTGCTTACATCTAATTAACATTTTAGAGAAATCAATTTTAAAATCTTTTAATTACATAAAATCTTTAACGAGGTTCTAAGTCTACTTGGTCATGGTCTATTTTATAAGCTGTGGAACCACATCTACTGGTTCAAATAGGTTTTAGACAGAAAAGAATTAACATGACTTTGTAAAGTTTGTTCTTTAAGATTTCCTTAGGATCTTCATCCTTTAACATGCGAACATGCTCTATAAAGCTCACAAAAGAGAGAATCAAATGCTCTTTAACCATGAAAGCCTCTAGAAAAACAAGCTGCAATTCATCAATCAAAGGGAGTCTGTAGTCTGACTTTGTTTAGCTTTTGAGCTAAACATAATAATTTTACAGTATTGGCTTCATGGGCTGTTTAGCTATATATGGTCAATGGAGCCTAATATATTTATGGTGTATTTTATTGAAATAGTTTGCTACTCCCAGTCATGTCCCAGAACAATATCTTTGCCATAGTCCATAATATGAAATAATATCTCTAAAATGGCTGTTACCATCTTCTTTCCTTCGTACAAGTAAAGTGAATGTCTATCTTGCCATGTGTCTTTCCTACCATACCTTGAATCTCGTTTCCTCTGTGGCATCTTTGGTTAACGATATTTTAAGAGGGGCTTAAGAAACTGCAGTTTTCATGCTGAGACATTGTAATTCTGAAATTTCATATAAAAAAAAACACTGGAGAGATCCCTTAACAATACTTTGAAAGGGAGCACAGTCCAGCTGAGCCCATGCATTCAACCATCCTCATCAGGGTACCACAGATGTTAGTGAAGCAAGGCATCAAACAACGACTCCTTTCTGAATAGGACCCATACTTTAAAACTTAGGTTGACTATCCCTGACCTGATAACTCAAACTCTAAAATTTTCCCACATTATAAACTTTTATTTACTGCACACAATTGTTAAAAGTTCTTTTTTTTGTCAAATACCTTCAGGCTAGATGAGATATATTATGAAGAGAATAAATTTTGAGTTTAAGCTTGGTCCTAGTCCCAGGATATCTCATGAATATGCAAATACTTCAAAATCAGATAATGTCCCCCAATTCTTAATCATTTATGTTCCCAAACATTTCAAATATGGACTATTCAACCTATATTTGCTATTTTGAGGTAGTGGGTTTGGGGGTCACATGTATCACAACAATCAGTAATCCTAATGTTGTTCATTCTGGCACTGTCTTCATCATCTTGTCCCAATCCACAGTTCTCAGAGTGTAACCCCATCTTTATAATTCAGTATTCATTAATTTTTGCAGATCATTCCACAAATGGTAAGTAAGTATGATTTCACTCAGTCATTGCCATTTGATCAGAAGGAGACCTTGTTTGGAACGACGCCTGCAGAGCTAAGATAGCAAACTGAGCCTCTGATCTTCTTAATCTTGCATCTCCCTCATTTCTGGCAGCACGTTCTTTTCCTAGGAGTAGAGGATTTTAAAAGCTGAACCTCTGCCATCTAGATGTGCTAAAACCTCTTTAGGGGGTTCTGAGATCACAACATCAGGAGTGAAGTATTGCTACCCTTGCTCCAGATCCCAGCATGTAACAGATGCTCAGTGATAACATCATGTGGATGTTAATTTCCAATTCAGGAGGCTATCGTTCCTTCATTCAGTGACAGTTGATAATTTCTTCCTCCTTTGGATGATTCTACCACATTAGTCCTGTGTAAGCAACAGGGTACCCTGATGACCCACTTTATCTTGTCATATTCCTGATAGCAATTCCTCACCAAAGAATGCAAAACCCTCTCACTATTTTTTAGCTACACACATATGCCCATGCACAGTCTAACTCCAGCTTATTTCTCCATCTGCTGTGTACAGTTCAATGTCATGAAAATTTTCTTTGTCCTTGGAATGTGCTGCCTACCTCTATCTTCTCACAATCTCTTGACTGTGCACACACGATAACCCTTTGTATTGGTTACTTTTCTGTCTATGTGTTATTTTCATTTGTTAATAAAGAGACTGCCTTGGCCTTTTGATAGGGCAGAAAATTAGGTATGTGGGGAAGACAAAACAGAATTGTGGGAGAGAGAAGACAGTGAGGCAGATGCCATGGAGCCAGCTGCCAGGTCAGACATGCTGAATCTTTCCCGGTAAGCCACCACCTTGTGGTCCTACACACATTAATAGAAATGGGTTAATCAAGATGTGAGAGTTAGCCAGTAAGAGGCTAGAGCTAATGGGCCAAGCAGTGTTTAAAAGAATACAGTTTGTTTGTTGTTATTTCGGGGCATAAGCTACTTGGGTCTGGGCGGGAACGCAGCTTGCTGCCTCCTCACTACAGCCATCTTGTGATAATTTGGTGAAGAAAGTGGCTGTCTTTTGCTCTTGTCCAAAGAATCTGCCTGTGACTAAAATGAAGTGTTTTGGATTAATTCTGTTGGCAGACGAAATCTCAAAGCAGCCTAGTATGGTGTTCATGCTTACCAGATTTATAATGAAAAGGGGCAAGCTGAGGTAGATAAATTACAAAATGTAAATTTTGAGAAATAAAAGAATACCAGGAAGTGGAATGGAGCTAGGTCTTGTATTCAAGGAGATAAACAAATCAAGAAATGAAATAAAGAAAATGGTGACCTCAGGGCAAGATCCCATGCAGCTAAATTTCTAACTTGTAGAAAGAAACTGAAGAAAAGCTTAGAGCCGGGTATGGGTAGTGAACACTTTTAATCCTTGCACTAGGAAGGCAGAGACTGGCAGATTTCTGAGTTTGAGGCCAGCCTGGTCTAAAGAGCAAGTTTCAAGACAGACAAGCATAGGCAGTAAAGGACAGAAAGCTGGCAAAGGTGTGATTGAATAAGGGAGCTATATTCCAAACTCAGTAAGGAACAGAACTTGGCAGCTTCAGACACACAGTTCTGGCTTTAGAGTTAAGGACAGGAGAAACAAGTTATGAAATTTCTTCTGTACATAAAGAAAGCTGCTGAGGCCAGGCATCGTCAGGGGTGTTCCTAAATGAAGGTCTAGTAGAGAGCCCAGTGCATGAAGCTGTGAAGTTGCAGCCTAGATTGCCTTGGAACTAGATTATGTTAGAGAAGCTAGATTTGTGGGGTACCTGACTCAGAGAGCTGCTAACATGGAGTGGAACCAACCCAAGAGAAAGAATTGTGTGTGTTGCAGTCAGCAAAGCTAAATGGTGTTGGAGATCTGAAGAGTGCTTTGACATCAGACATGGAGGTACAGAGTCTGGAGTTTGCCCACCTGGTGTTTGGTCTTACTTTGATCCAGTATTTCCACTCTATTCTCCCTTTTCTGCATTTTGGAATGGTAATGTATATCCTGTGCCATTATGTGTTGGAAGTATGTGATCTACTTTTTGATTTATTTTTTACAGGTGATTACAGTTTAGAGACTTCATGAATCTCAGAAGAGATTTTGAACTTTGTTAAAACATTGTTGAGACTGTGATAGACTAATGGAGACTTTTGAAGTTGAATTAGATGAGTTTTCATTATGATATTGTAAAAGCTTCTGTGGATCAGAAGACGGAATGTGGCAGTTTGAATATAAAAGCCCCCCATAATCTCATAGAGAGTAGCATTATTGGGAGGTGTGGTTTGTTAGAGATAGCATGGCCTTGTTAGAGGAAGTGTGTCACTTTGGGAGCAAGCTTTGAGACCACCCAGTGTCTCAGTTATTTCTTGTTGCCTGAAAGATGTAGAACTCTCAACTGTTCCTCCAGTACCAGGTCTGCCTACAAACTGCCAAGGGCCCAGTGATGATAATTGACTGAACCTCTGAAACTGTAAGCTACTATCTCAATTAAATGTTTTCCATATAAGAATTGCTATGGTCATGGTGTCTCTACACAGCCATAGTAACCCAAAGTAAGACAGATGTCTTTTAAGAATGTTTGCTACAATGTTTCCTTTCTAGAAAGAATTTTCCTTCTTAATGATTTACTTTTTCTTCTGTGAAGTTGAGTTTCTATTGCCCACTTTCAAACTTGTGAGAATAAAAACAATGGGATGTAGGTATTGGTAATGCTATGGAAGTCCCTGTGTCAACACTCACTTTGTGTCTCCAGTGACAGTTTTCCTCATCCTGACTCTCTGTCACATCCTGAGCAACCCAGGAGTAAACAATATGCTTTCACTCTTGCCCTGTCAACGATGTCTGATGAAGACACATACTTTTGGAAGGCAAATATTAGTAAAATTCATTGTGTTTTCTTGCTGTCTTCCTTATCTTTCTAGATACTGGATTTTGTTTGGGACAGCTAGGCACCTGTGGAGGAAAATAAGTAGGAAGTCAGAACTGTAAAAGGTTTGGGGGACATTATAATGTGTAGAAAGTACCACAGCAATTCTTGTCATTGCTCCATCCCTGCTGGCGGAGACAGTACACCAGGTTGTTTCTGCTGTGAGCTGTTTCCTTGGTGGAGAGCCAAGGACAAATCTGGGTTCCATCCCAATTGTTCCCTAGAGTGACTCATTACTTCCTATGACAAAGGAAAACAGAGAAAGAAGAAACTCATGTTCCTTTGTGTGTTTGTGTGGGGGGGGCGGGGTTAGTTCCAATCTTTTCATCTTGATTTATGCTTTTGTGTGTTACTTCCACCCACATATTGACATTGAAAGGACTGATTGAAATGCAGGTCCATGTAGATGCTGTTGTCTCCCTGTTCACTGATACTGACATGTTATAGCTTTCTTTTTATCCATAATGCAATTAGTTGCAATTCAGCTGAGGCTTTATTTGTGACATTTTTTTTTCCTACTGCCATACAAAACAAATCAGAGTGTGCTTCTGCAAAGATCATTTGATTCAGGTTGGATTTGTGAACAATCAAGCTGGTCATCTGCAGAGGATATCTGCCCCATCGGGATGCTTAAAAAGAGATGTGGCTATGTTGACTGAATAGTTCATGTGGCTGAGGAATAGGAGAAGGTTCTGTTTCCTGGTACTGCTTCTTTACTCGAAGGACATGCAACCATACTGCTTAGACTCCAGGTAGATGCCCAAGATGTTGCTTTTGGACAATAGCTACAAACCCCAATAAAATATGAGCTAAACATCTTCTAATGGGGAAGTAAGGCATTAAAGCAATATGGCTGCCTGAGGGGCCTCCATCCTGAGGGAAGTTCAAAAAGACTATGGCTCCTTCAGATGAGATGTTGAAGTCAACATCTCAGTCAGCTCTCCGAGATGGTATCGGAAAGAGCCTAGCTGGGATTTCTGAGTGGACAATCTTATAGGTTTCTATATGAATTCTTGTTTTTTTTTTTTTTTTTTTTTTTTTTTTTACTACTTTTTATTGTTATAAATCCCAAACCTCTGATCCTATACACATAGAGCAAAAATGTCCAAAGGGCCTAACTACCAACACATCAAATAATGATTTAGTTTATCTTACCTGAGTGGGTATTGTGAAGGATATTTGACATTGCTGTGTCTTAGGAGGCGATAGATCAGTCTTTAATGGCTTCTCTTAGAGTGTCATCGTTCATAGTTGATAACCCACAATTATCTTATCACCATCAACTTCTATACTGTTGGTACAACAATTCATCAGTATGTATTTGATAGTGCATGCATCATAGACCTGGAAGTTATCTGTAGTAGTAGAACTTGTCTGGTTGGGTTACATTTTTACTTTTATAAATTAGTTGAGGGAATGCCAGGAAGGACTGCTCAAGGTGGCAAAAAGCTCATTGTGTGCTTTGAGTATTTTCTACAGCTTACCATTGCAGGAGTTCTGAATCAGTATTGACTGCTGCCATTTTCTTCTTCAAATGTGGACTCCTTCTAATGAATGAGTCAATTCCTGGCCAATGCTAGAACAGCAGCACCTGCTGGGGCTGCATTCAGACAAACTAGGGATGAGGCTTCCTTGAAGCTCTGGTGGGGTAAGTTGGAAGCACAGTTCTGGTTCCCAGAATTCCCTGTGAGATGATGTTTTAGTAGAGTCCAAAAGTAACGTATTTAGTGGTGTATTTACTATCCTCTGTCTTGCTTATCCAGACACTGTTGGTGTTTCATCCCATTTCTCCACACAAATAAATGACTAGGCTACGTTGCTTTCTGGGTGTTTACCTCCAGGGAAACCAAAATGTGCTCAGTGGAAGAAGAGATCTTTGAGCCAGTTGTATATCTAGAAGACTAAAATCTGAAGAACTCAAGCAGATGGGGAGATCTCATGTAAAGCATGAAAACATGGGGTAATTAGAAAGACAATGTTGAAAGGAAATCAGGAACTTGAATTGATGATCCCCAGATGCTCAAATGATGACCCGTTGTGAAGAGGACAGAAACTTCAGAAACACTCAATGTAATGCATCTTTGTGTCTTAGGCCTGGCTCTTTACCTGTAACACCACCTGCATTATTTTATGTATTTAGAAGGAAGTGGAACACTAAACCAACTGTTTTAACACATTTTCTGTTGCTAAAAATGAGTGATGGAGGAATTACTTTCATTTAATAAAGAAACTGCCTTGGCCCATTTATAGGCCAGCCCTTAGGTGGGTGGAGTAAACAGAGAGAATGCTGGGAGAAAGAAGCTGAGTCAGGAGTCGCCATGATTCTCCCACTCCAGACAGACGCAGGTTAAGATCTTTCCTGGTAAGCCAGCTTGTGGTACTACACAGAATATTAGAAATGGGTTAGATCAATATGTAAGAGCTAGCCAATAAGAGGCCGGAACTAATGGGCCAGGCAGTGATTAAAAGAATACAGTTTCCGTGTAATTATTTCGGGGCATAAGCTAGCAATGCAGGCGGCCGGGTGCCAGGGAGGCAGCCCTGCCGCTCATATTACAACAAATGAGTATTTACCAAATGATTTATTGGGGGTAGAAGTTTATTTATCTCATGTTTCAGAGGCTAGGAAGTCCACAGATGGACACGGAAAGAGCTGTGTACTACAACACACCATGACACAAGACATCACAGTGAGAGAGTGAATATACCAAAAAGAGCTTTTAAAACAAAGGCATCTCTGCAATGTTTACTAACAATGAACCCTCCGAATTGGTGAAGTCACTTGGGAAGGCAGAAGTCTTTTGACTCAGTCCCCTTCCAATGCTCATGTCTGTCAAAATTCTAACACATCAATTTCTGGGAATCACTGAAACCATAATATAACTCTGACGAAGCTTGGAGTCAGTCCAGTGTTCTTAGATTATTTTCTGTTCATCTTCATGATTTGCTTTCTGAGAGAGAGGATGGAAGAACCAAAAGGTTTTAAAGAAACCACATCCATACAACTGGTAACATATGTAACTTGCATTTGGTATTTCAATCTAATAAGATGGATATGAAGTTATAGAACTCAGTTTTAGGAGGTCACTTGAGGATTTCTTAGCGCCAAGTTCTATCTCTTTCCTTCAAAATTCTCTGGTATACTACTCCACTATATACAATCAGTAAATATTTTGAAGTATTTAAGTACCCTTATGACAGATTCAGATGCAGATAATAATTGAAACCTGGCTGTCTTCCAAGACAAGCTTCTCCATCTTGTGTGCCCCAATCTGTAATTATTTCTTTGGCTTTCCTCTGGATTCGGTTATCCATCCTAATTATACTACCACGAGGACATGCTCTGATAAATGTCATTGTTATACAGACATCACAGAGTCCTCACTCAAACTTTGATCTGGTAAGTAACTAGATCTCCCTCCTGCAGAGGCTAGGCCAGAATTTTGAATCTTAGGTAAGACCACTCCCCAATCCTACTCTCACCTGCCCAACGTAACCCCAACAGCTCCTCCTCTCCTTGCCACCACGTCCAGGCTGTGATGTGGGATTACTCTCTGTATGCTGTCATTACCATTGATTAATAAAGAAACTGCTTTGGATTGATAGCAGGGCATAACAGAGGTAGGTGAGGAAAGCTAAACTGAATGCTGGGAGGAATAAGGTGGAATCAGGAGACACCATGTAGCTGCTGCCAAGAGCAGACATGCTGGAACCTTATACAGTAACCACAGCCACATGGCTATATACAGATTAATAGAAATGGGTTAATTTAAGATGAGTTAGCAAGAAATATGCTTAACCCATTGGCCAAACAGTCTTGCAAATAATATAATTTCTTTGTGGTTATTTCTGGGCTAAGTAGCCAGGAACTAACTAGTAGCCTCCTACAACAAATTGATTCTCCAACATATCCTAGCTAAATCCACATAAAACCTTAGAGGGCTTAAAAGGAATTCTAGACACTAAAAAAAACAATGTTTAGCCACATTTTTTTTTTCTGGATGAGCTCTGCTTTCTCCTTCAAGAGAGGTCTTCCTGATTCATTAGTAGTAACAAACAAACAAAAAAGACAAAAAAAAAAAAAACCCAAAAAAACAAAAAAACAAAACCAAAAACCAAAACCAAAACAAAACAAAACAACAAAAACAACCAAACAAAAACCCTGTGGTTTCAAAAGGGTAGCACAAGCCCCTCTGACTCTTTCTGGAAGCCAAACACTTGAATGGCATTTTCTATGCCTGGGTGCTTGTATGTCACAGCTTAGATTCTTAAGTGCTTAGTGATTTAAAGGTGCAAAACAAAGTGCTCCTGGATAGTAAAAAAATTACAGATTCACAATGGGACAGATTCAGACATAAAAGTGTTGGATGAGTGTACATAGGCTTAAGAGAGAGAAGAAAAAAAATATAGAGAATAAACTTAATGCCTTAAAAAAGGGGGAGAAGTCTTTAAAGAGACAGAATAAAGTAAAGTGATAGAGTAAAAATAAGCCACATAAAAATAGAAAATTCACAGAGTCTGGATTCTTTGTATTATTGTGTTTTCTTTAAAGTTTTTGACTGTAAAGGAACTAAGTACAGAGAGACATTTCATTACATGAGCTGCTAAGCTAAACCAGAATGGATATAAGGATATTATGACTTCAGAATTTGGGTCTAAGGATATGATGCTTTGGAGAGGGTCTTCTTTTGTTTTCGCAGAGGATGAGACCCTATGGACTGCTTCTATCCCAATATGGTATGATAGACCATGCCCTCCTGAAAGGTTGCTGTGAACACCCTCAAAAAATTACTTCACTCAACTGCTGACTGAGATGAACCTGGCACACAGGTTACACCATGAAAGATCTGATTAACAGCGCCCCCATTCATCAGGAAGCAGTTTGGAGAGAAAAAAACTGCGCCCATATTCCCAAATATTGTTTATAAATGTTCTTTTACATTTAAAGGGGGATATGATATAGATATGAATAATTTGCATTGGTGTGGATTTTAAGGTCAATTTTGTTATATGTATATGTACTTCTGATCTTGATTAAGGTATTGTGATTGTGTAGTTCATTTAAAAATGTAATGTATCATTAGGAAATATAGGTTGCTAATGGAAAATCATCAATAATAGTCAAATTTGTAGTCATGTTAGTTAGATTTTCTAGATATATAGAGATGTATTTCAGTTAGATAGGCAT
This sequence comes from Chionomys nivalis, assembly GCF_950005125.1. Taxonomy (NCBI): domain Eukaryota; kingdom Metazoa; phylum Chordata; class Mammalia; order Rodentia; family Cricetidae; genus Chionomys; species Chionomys nivalis. The sequence goes on from NC_080086.1 coordinate 38,948,844, forward strand.
TCTTCATATCTTTCAAAGACTGCAGAATATGGCATTTAAAAGTTTTAATAACTTAGGACTTTTCATGACAATGAGACACATCTGCTCCTGGCAGCACCAATCTACTTCAAGAGGAAGATGGGCATCGAAGAGTCTTCTTATGGAGTTTGATAGCCTTTTGGGGAAGAAACTACTCTTGCCTGGACTGAAGCATAAACTGGACATGGATAACTGCAGAGAGAGGACTGCTGAACTTGCCTAAAGGTGAGATGGTCTTTCAGGGTTCCTGACTCATGAAAGAGTCTGCGAGACATTCTGCAGGACACAGTAGAAAGTGATTGAACTGTCTTTGAAATTTCCTGCTTCATGGAAATGTCTGCAGAAAACTATGGGCCTGTAGGCTGAAGATGGATGCCCCAACAGTACAAAAGAATTTTGGGTGACTGTCCAGACAGTGAGATGTCTCTGTCATTTCTAGAGTTTGGACTTCTTGTTTGCTTAGGTAATATTATATTCTTCTGGAGTCTTTGATGGAGTTGAAGAATGGTTAGTTATAGTTATAGTTTTCCTTAGTTATGATAATAGATAAAATAGATATAAATATTGTAACTGTAATTCTTGCTTGATAACTGTTTTGTTATATGTAATCTTACTATGTTAAAGTGAAAGCTTTTCTTTTTTGTTTAAACAGAAAAAGGGGAAATGATGGAGGTGGGTCTTGTATTTATCTGTTGCTTTCATTAGTTAATTAATAAAGAAACTGCCTAGGCCCATTTGATAGGCCAACCCTTAGGTGGGTGGAGTAAACAGAACAGAATGCTGGGAGAAAGAAGCCGAGTCAGTGAGTTGCCATGATTCTCCCATTCCAGACAGACGCAGGTTAAGATCTTTCCTGGTAAGCCAGCTCGTGGTGCTACACAGAATATTAGAAATGGGTTAGATCAATATGTAAGAGCTAGCCAATAAGAGGCTGGAACTAATGGGCCAGGCAGTGTTTAAAAGAATACAGTTTCCGTGTAATTATTTCGGGTAAAGCTAGCCGGGTGGTGGGACACAGCCCCACTTCCTATTACAACAGATTAATTAAAAAAATCAGTAACTCTCCTACATACAAATGATAACTGAAGTGAGAAAGAAATCAGGGAAACAACACCCTCAACAATAGCCACTAATAATATAAAATATCTTTTTTTATTAAAAATTTCTGCCTCCTCCCCACCTCCCTTTTCCCTCCACCTCCCCCCTCTCCCACCCCACACTCCCCTCCCTCTCCAGTCCAAAGAGCAGTCTGTGGGAAGTCCAAGGTCCGCCTGGCTCCATCCAGGTCTAGGAAGGTGAACATCCAAACAGGCTAGGTTCCCACAAAGCCGGTAGGGTCAAAACCCAGTACCATTGTCCTTGGCTTCTCAGCAGCCTTCATTGTCTGCCATGTTCAGAGAGTCCAGTTTTATCCTATGCTTTTTCAGTCCCAGTCCAGCTGGCCTTGGTGAGCTCAGCCCCACCATCTCAGTGGGTGGGTGCACCCCACGCGGTCCTGACTTCCTTGCTCATGTTTTCCCTCCCTCTGCTCCTCTTTTGGACCTTGGGAGCTCAGTCCAGTGCTCCAATATAAAATATCTTAGGTTAACTCTAACCAAAATTAGAAAGAACTGTACGACAAGAACTTTAAATTTTTGAAAAAAGAAATTGGAGAAGATATCAGAAGATGGAAACATTTCCCATAATCATGGATTGGTAGGATTAATATAGTAAAAATGCACATATTACCAAAAGCAATCTACAGATTCAATATAATTCCCATTAATATCCAAATATATGCAGACATGGAAGAAGAATACTAAACTTCATATAGAGGAACAAACAAACAAACAAAAATCGCAAGGATAGCTAAAACAATCTGTACAATGAAAGAACTTCCAGAGATATCATCAATCCTGATTTCAAGCTCTACTACAGGGTTATAGTAATAAAAATCACATGGTATTGATAAAAAAACAACAGACAGATGGAACAATGTAATGGAATCAAAGACCTAGACATAAATCTATACACATTCTTGATTTTAGACAAAGAAACCAAAATTATACAATGAAAAAAAGAAAATATCTTCAACAAATGGTGTTTGTATAACTGGATGCCAGCATGCAGAAGAATGCACATAGACCTGTGTCTATTGTCATACACAAAACTCGAGTCCAAGGTGATAAAAGACCTCAACATAAATCTAGTTACATTGAACCTGATAGAAGATAAAGTGCAACCCTAGAGAGGCTAGGCAATACTTGGTTACCTCTGGGAATGAGAAGTGGAAGAGATTTTGTGAGTGGGCTGTGGGTGGGTCAGCATGGCAACATGAGGGATCAGGTTGGAGTAGGGTGGGAGGGGAGAGTAACAAAAGAGTCAACTGGAAAAGGAGAGCAATTTGGGGTCAAGTAGAAACCTGGTGCAAGGGAAACTCCCATGAATCTACCAGGTAAGACTTACCCAGGTAAGACTTCTAGCATTTGCAGATGTTTACCCTGAACTGGTCATCTCCTGTGACCAGGCGAAACTTCCAGTGGAGGGATTAGGTCACCAACCCACATAACCTTCGACCTACAGTCTTTCCTGCCTATGGGATGTGTTGGGGTAAGGGTGGTGTAGAGATTGTGGAAATGGCCAACCAATAACTGGTCCAACCCATGCCACTAGAGTGAGCCCATTTTTGACACTGCCTGGAGTGCCAGGACCTAGAGGCTGGATGACCCAAAGGCTTCGGATACAATCAAACATGACTGGTGGGGAGAAAGGTTAGTATAATGTTGCCTAATGATATTCTGCGATACTCAGCTTCATCCAGCAACTGACAGAAACAGATGCAGAGGCTCGTAGTTAAACATTAGGCAGAGTTCTGAGAATCCTGCTGAAGGGAGGGAGAAAGGATTGTAGGAGCCAGAGAAATGGACATCACATGAAAATCCACAGAATCAACTAATCTGGGATCATAGGAGCTCACAGAGGCTGAACAAGCAGCCAGTGAGAGTACATGGGACTGACCTAGGCCCTCTGCCTATGTGTGACTGTTGTATAGCTTGTTCTTCTTGTGGGTCTCCTAACAGTGGGAACAGGGGCTGTCTCTGACTCCTTTCCTAGCTTTTCTGACCCAGTTCCTCCTAATTGTGTTACCTTGGCCAGTCTTAATACAAGACAAGGTGTTTAGTCTTACTACAACTTGATATGCCATGTTTTATTGATATCCATGGACGGCCTGCCCTTTGCTGAATAGAAACAGAGAAGGAGTAGATGGGGAGTAGAACCAGAGGGAAGGTCAGGGAAGGACCTGGAAGAGAGGAGGGAGAAGAAACTGTGGTTGAGATGAAAAATAAATAATAAAAAAATGAGGTAAATAGAAGACATGGGAGGTTGCTGCAGGTGTAATGTGGTTAGTGTTTTACAGTAAGCTTTTCATATGTAGGAAGGTGTCTTAACAAATGGCAAATAACCTATTAGTTACTTTTCTTTTCACTGGGACAGAACACATGACAGAAGCAATTTAGGGTGAGAATAATTTGTATTAGCTAAGCTTCCTGCTGTGGAGGGCATAGCAACTATGTTATGTAACGATAGGAGCAGCCTTTCTTGGAATAGGATAATTAGGTTTGCTCATAGCTCAGTGGCTGCCTATGCAGTGTAGAGATTAGGTTTGCAATGAGACACTAGACTCACCCATCCTGCTCTATGTCTCCAAATATGACCCCTACAGTGCCACCATCTGGGGACCAACTGTACAAACACATGTGTCAGTGGAGGACATTTCAGCACCAAACCATCATCAAGAGGAAATGCACAAACTGGTAATATGGCCATTCACTTTCATGAGATATTGTGCACTGCACATACCTAATGTGTATTTGATGCCAAGATGGTGACAACATTTTCAGGCAATAGAAAATTGTTATCTCTATGAAATGTTTATCTAATTGCCCATGCTTATCATTCATTGTAAACTGAAACACCATTTTCATACAACAGAGTGTATGTAAAGTTGTCAGAAAGAGAAAGAGAATTCAGTGCTAATTCACCCATCTACTACAATTCCTTTAAGCCCTCTTTAAACTGTTTCCCGTGAAGTACAGCCAATATTCTCCAGCTGTTCTTTTGGTTATCTGGTCACAATCTTCATCATGAACTATTTCTACCAGCATATCTTCCTATATTTCATTTCTTACAAAGTTGAACTTCTGGAGTTTGGTAGCATATACCAAAAAAAAAGTGTGATAAATGATGGTAAAGTTTAGAGTGTTGTTAAAATTGTGGAGGAAGTGTGCCTTTCTCAATTATTATGGTACCAAATATGTACATACCTGTAAGACTTTTTCTACATGGCTGTCATAGACCTGAGCATTCAGCAATTATGAGTCTAAAAGGATTCATCAAATTATCAGCAGCATCTGGATGATGCTTAAAGTTGAGTCTAGTTAGTAATATGGAGGGTATTTTTTTAATAAGGTGATTTTTTTCAATCAACTAATTTTAATTTGGTGACTGTATTAAACAGCACAGGAATAACTTCTTAACTTCTGCCTGGCTCCTTAGAGAAGATGAAAGATTAAAAGTGGCATTTTCTATCACATGCTCCTCAACTGTGAGTATCATTAGTTTTAATTAAAAAGATATTATATGCATGAATGACAGTAGAATCAAAGCTTACTGTCCTCATGATTCTCAGAGAATTCCCAAAATGTCAAGGCACCCTTACAAAGTCCTCAAAGATCTGGCACATGAATGCATCTGAAGGGGTGAATTTAGCTGGTCAGTAGTGGTGCGTGCCTTTAATCCCAGTACTGGGGAGGCAGAGGCGCATGGATCTCTGTGAATTCAAGACCAGCTTGTTCTACAGAGCAAGTTCTAGGACAGCTATGGCTACACAGCTACTCAGAGAAATCCTGTCTCAAAAAAAAAAAAAAACCTAAAATAATAAATAAATAAAAAATAAGGTAAACTTGAAGGTTTATGGTAATGTTTAACTCTCACATCCATGGTCTTCACAAGATGCTTCAGGCCATTTTTACTACTTTCTAGAGTAAAAGAAAGTTACACAAATAATTCATGGATTCTCATTTATTCATTAATCTCTGTCCTATATGATTCTTGATTTTCTCCTGATGATATGCGAAGAAGACTTGAAGCAGTTCTCAGTGGCTCTTCCTATAGAAGAGAAAGTACAGAATTACATGGGTGGACTGAGAAAGATGCCAGGAATTATGTTGCAGCTGTAGTCTGGAGATTTTGGAACCATCTGTAGCAGGAACATGATTACTAGGAGAAGGCCACCCATGTGTGCATGCAGACTGCTAATGATAGCTTGTGACATGCTACCCTTGATGGACTCTGAGAGATCCAGGTGATGAAGCACAAGGTAAATTTGAATATATTAGTTTTGAATCTCAGAGAGATTGTTTCTAAATGGTCTGCAGGATAGCTGGGTAATAATTGCAGGATATGGTGTAGCATGTGTATATATGGAGGCAGAGGCCATTGACAAGCCTTGGGTGAGATCACATCTATTTTTTGCTTATAGATCAGTGTATTTAAAAGCACTGAAAAGGCTTAGTTTGGGGTAGTAAGTGGTACAGGGGATTGCTATATTCACAGAGTTGTGCTACACTTTCTTATGTCTCTGAATTTATTCTCTTCTTGGAATAAAAGAGTTTTGAAATCAGTCATGTTCTATTTCATACTGCTGTTATAATACTATACTTGGTGCTCAAAACTACATTTAACAAATCCACATTTTTTTCTTTAGTCACAAGCCTCACTATATTGTATTACACTGAACCTTCTGTTAGGCCAAAACTGAGGTCTATAAAGAGAGCCTTCTTTTTTGGAAGTTTCTGAAAATTAATCTCTTTTAGATCATTTGAGTTTTTGCAAGTCCGATTGTTAGCAGCCATTGAACATAGGCCTCTGAGTCCATAATGGTTATCAGTCTTGAAGCCTCCTAGGCCCCTTTTCATGATTTTCAGGCAACCTTGCTAGCAATGGCAGCCTAAATTTCTCTCACACTTTGAATCTGCCCTCCCTTCCCCCATATCTCCTGGAGTCAGATCAGAGAGAACTACTCTTAAGCCAATAAAATGAGCCCACACAGATAGCCTACGATAATCTATTAGTGACCTTAAATAAATTTGCAAGTGGATACCCAGGAATGAGGAGAATTGTCCTGCCCTTTCTCTCTCTCTGTTGTTCTAGGAAAAATCGTCACTTTCTCTCTGTTTATTCCACTACATCCAAAAAGGACAGTTGCTTCTTGTGTGTGGTTCTGTGTCTTTCGTCTTGTTACATTTTGTCATCACTATGGTTATCATTGTCTTCACTCCTAGGCTGTATGAGTTCTGGGACAGAAGTGATGACAGGCTTGTCTGGCTTTGCCAGATAATTAATATGACTCTGGTTCACTTCATCCATTAAGCACTTGAAACCTATTCTAAAATGTCCTTCATCATTCCACCTCTCTTTCCCTTCCACCTCTCCCCTTGCCATTAACCCAGATTTTACCAGACTATGAAGATGTTTTTGTCTTTCCTCACACGGAAGGTGGACTTCCATCCAGAGAGTAATTCAGTGGTCTATCACACAACCCTGGATGAATCCGTAGTGAATGACAGAGGACAGGATCTTCAAGCCACTGTGGCATAAACCATTCAATCATCTGACCTCTGTATAGGAGCATGGAAGTCCTAACTGTGGTAGATGGGGAAACTGAGTCAGGCAGAAGTTGCTTGTCTGAGCTTATAAATATAAAGGGGAAATTGGGTACTTTAGAGGTAGGCTTTGGGTGGCTAGGTTTTTGACACTCTTCAGTCTGCTCTGCCAAAATTCATGTGATTGTTAAATTATTTACTTGCCTTCTGGAGGCCACACTGAAGTGTCTCCTGTCCACTCTCCCTATGTTAGGACAATCTGAAGTTCATAGATGCACCCCTGCCTTTTTTCCCTACCGGGCCCCATGGCTCTAGTATTTAATGACCTGTTTCCTGCTGTCTACTTCCAGCAAGAACTGTCATACACATCAGGTTTCTTGTGGTCTCCATGCATCAGGATGTCAGCTCCAGTTCTGCACAATGCATGAAAAATCATGGATCTGGGGACAACTTGGTTAGAAGTGAGAGTTACTCACACCATGCAAGCTGAGACCTGCTAGGTTTCTTTAGGGAACTTTTTGGATATGACCTGGAGCATTCTTCATAAAGAAAACACAAGTGTCAGGGGGCAGGAGAATAAAGAAAAAGGAACGAAAGTAGACAAGGGAGCAAATTTTGCCTGAAGATACTAGTCAGCAACCTCCTGTTGAGTCAGAAAGGAAAACATGCTTGGGTCTGTCAGGGAAATTGTATTCTCTTTGTAATTCTAAACCACCTCTCCTGCCAGGCAACTTTAAAAACAGAACATTATGTTTCTTTTTACTTTTAACATGAATAACTATTTTTTAAGGTTTTTTGTAAAGTTAAAATTTTTAAATTTGTTGACTTTTTCACTGCAAATTTAGTCATTTTCTGTCAGCTTATTATATGTTCATGGAATTCCATCTCTGTGGAGCAGCCTACTGTCACTTCACCTGTTTGAGGTGTGCTAAAGCAACATTGCATAGCTGTTTTCCAATCTGTGGATATCCTCAGATCAAGGCAGGCAGCCTTTACAAACTCTCCCAGAAGTTGAATTAACTGGTAATCATCTCACAAAGGGGAGAGATTAAAGTGTTCCATTTTCAAACATCTGTGTGCATCCCTTGTAGTGTGTGCACCTGAAGAGAAAAAAACCTCTGTGTAAACACAAAACTTCACTAAATATTCTGGGATTATCAAAGGAGTAACCAGAAGTCCAAAAAACTGAATCTAGACTGAGGGATTTCTATGACATTTTTCCATTTCTTTTTTGTTTTGCTACATTTACTCCTTTTTATATACAGTCCTCTGGTGTGGGAGGATGAGGATGCCTCCAGAGAGAGGCAAGACCCTATTCTTAGATCTCCTTTATCATTTGCTAGTGAATCACTTTACATACACAGACCTCAAGGCTTGTTAATGACAAAGCTTCTGAGCCTGTGTGTGTGTGTGTGTGTGCCAACCCTTCCTTCTGATAAAATGTGTGAAAGATAAGGCATGGATCTGATAAGGGCTCTTGAGTATTTAAAGTTGCAAAGTCTTATTTTCTTATGTTTTGTCTTTTCATCTATCCTTGTTTCAAAATAAATATAGTACAATCAGAATTAGAGACATGGTAGCCCCCAAACTGGGCCCTAATCCCCCAGTGAACTCAACCAACCATAGCCTGGGTGTTGTAGGCACTCACTGAAACTCAGGCACCAGAGCAGCATTTGTATGTGAAGGGAAGGTGAACTCAGATCAGGAGAGTGTGGCTGGGTCACGGGTTTCCTTCCTCCTGGCTGTCACTTCTTATACTGCCTAGGGCACTGCCAGGGGCTTTCAAAGAAAGAAGCCTGCTGGGCTGCCCCAGGAACTGGGCAGCTTTGGCTCTTTTGGATGCTTGCAGGGAACATGGGCACATCAGAAAGATGAAACAAAGGCTCTTGAAGGAGACATGGATGTTAACATCAACTGCGGAGGTAGCCACAGAACGTGGGAAACAAGGGACAGTGCCAGGCGATGCTGGCAGATCCTGGTTCTCAACTGCCCAATGTATGCTATACTCATCAGTCACCTGTACATGGTATTCTTCTCATGCTTCCTGCTTCTCAGAATTCATTCAGATGCTACAGCAAGTTCTGTCAGTCTCTATAAGAAAATCTCACAATCTCTTTGGATTCAATCAGACCTAATTTTACAACCAACTTTGCCATATCCCTGGGTATGATGTTTAACCAATTCCTTTGCATAAGCAGGAAGAAATAAAGACTATGTTGTGTGTGTGTGTGTGTATGTGTTTGTGCGTGCATGCATGCACATGCGAGTGTATATGCAGGCACGCGTGTGTGCACATGTTCATGCATGTTCCTTGAGAGTGCGTGACTGCATATGTCTGCAGGTTAACAGGTATGCAGAGGTCAGAGGACAACTGCAGATGGCTTTCTTTAGGAATCAGCCACCTTTGCTTTATTACGAAACATGCTTTTTCATTGGCCTAGAACTTTCCCAGTAGGCTAGGCTGACTGGCCAGTGAGCTTCAGAGATCTGCTTGCCTCCACCTCCTCGGCACTGAAGTTACATACATGCACCACTACATCCTTCATTTTTTTCCCTGTAGGTTTTAGGATTCAAATCTAGGTTCTCGTCCTTGCACAACAAGAAGCTCATCACCTGAGCTGTCTCCTCAGCCCTTAATTGTAAAAATTTTGGCAAAGGTTGCTATTTATAAAATTCCCATTCAATCAAATGCAATGAATCTGGAAAGATGAGAGACATTGAAGTTTATGCCATATTTGAAAAGTCCCCTCAGTAACACACACCGTTATTGGCTTCTTTCAGCTAAGGAAACTAAAGGATGATCATGCTTGAGGTAGCAGGCACAATTTGCCCAAGGCAGGGCAAAGCAGGGATAGTCAAACAGTTCTACCTGAGTTTGGCAGAACTCCCTTACCCAGTACCACAACATGAGTTGCTTAAATTAAAGAAATGAATCATCTTGTAATTCTAGAGACCAGAAGTCCAAACTCAGGATATTCAACAGGGCTGTACTCCGGTGAAGGAGAAAGAGAGAATAACCCCCCGTTCAACACACACACACACACACACACACACACACACACACACACACACACACAGCTCCAACCATTCAGTCAATCCAGAGTCTCCGAAGATCACCTGTGGTTTCTTTGGCTGGCAGGTGTGTCACTCCCAAGTCTGATGCCTTCATCAGCTGCTCATCTTCTTCCTGTGTCTGTGTCCATGTTCCCCTTCATTTTTCTGTGGGTGCTTTTTGTGCATAATGATGCATTTCATAAAGGCAGTTTCCTTAAATCGTGCTATGCGTGGGCCATAATTCCTTCCTATTTCCTTCATGTTCCCTCTCCTTTCTCTGAATTATTTCACTCTATTTCCACTTTTTTCTTCCATATAGAGGTGTGTGTGTGTGTGTGTTTGTATGTAGTTATGGTTTTATTATCTATATACATTCTGGTAACCACAAATGAAAGAAAACCTGCCATATGTGACTTTCTAGGATTTCCTTATTTTATTTCATACAGTGATCTCAAGTTGAAACCACTTTCCAGGAAAAACACAATTTCCTTTTTTACAGCTGAATAAAATTCCTTTTGTCAGAATGATCTCATGCTAGGTAACTAACTCTGAAATGACCTTACATTCAAAAATTGACCCATTCTGAATTAGTACTATGACACCTTGAATTTTCTTTGGAGATACAGTTCAAATCCTAATAGATTATAATGTGCTTCACCCCGAAACAAATGCCTGCACATCTGAGAAGAGAAAGAAATGAAATAATATACATAGAGTTTCTGGTTTATAGAAGACTCTGGGAAAGGCTTATTGCTCAAAGAAGATTATTTTGGATGTGTGATACTAATCTAAAATATTTTTCTAGATAGTAGGAATTCCAGGCAAGGGTATTGATTAGTGGACAAACATTTTTGGGCATGAGGCCTTTGTCCTTAAAAAAGAAGGCAGGAAGGAAATGACATTGTCTCTTTATTATCACTCTGGACTGCAAGTCCACTCACCCTGTCTTCTCTGGAAGTTTTGTCTGTAAACTAATAAAGAAAAACACAAGATTGGCATGATGCTGCTCCTCTATAATCCCAGCACTTAAAAAACAGACACATGAGGGTCCTCTGTTCCAGTCATGCCTGCAATTGCACAGAAACTTCTAGGCAAGCCTGTCTCAGCAACAAAAACAAAAATAAAATGAAGAAAGGAGACAAATATGTGAATATCATGTTTCTATCACAGTGTGAAATCAAAATTCAGACACTCTAAAAGGGAGACTTCTATAAACTCTGAAGGCAAATAGGGCTGCATTTAAGATAATGACATTGTCAAAGAAACAGTGTCCAAACACTAAAAATCCATTTCAAATTAATTTAAATGCTTTATTTAGGATTATAAATTATCCTGAAACAGTCAAACATAGAAGATCATACCTATATTGTAATTCATGGGAGGCCAGGATAGGAGGAACTCCACCTAGAATGACAAAGAACCCTTCTGTAAAATTGAAACGAAACCACCATGAAGGAAGGCACTGTACATGCTGTTATTTCTTAGACTTCCCCTTTTGTTTTCCACTTATTCCCCACCTGTAGCAAGAACCTTCACACTTTTGTTTCTAAGTTTCACAATATCCCACCCTGAACTCTGCTGCTCCCTTTCCTTCTTCGCTTCCCTTCATGATCTGCCACCTTCCATCAACACTTCAGACTCTGTGTCCAAAACAGTCATAGGCACACCCAACAATCTCATAATACTAAAAAACGTTCTAGGTCCAAAACCCCCACAAAGCTTCCTGGGTCTGGAAAAGGGGGGCATGACAGGAAGAACCATGCCTATGTTGTCTACACAAGGCAAAGATCCTGGCTAGAGCTAATGAGATGCTTTGCCATTATGCCTGACCTGCTGAGTTGCCAAGAGGCTGGAGATCCAGACAGCTGTGCAGCATCCATTTGGTAACTGTGTATTTTCTCCATGTAAGCACACAGGCTCTCTGCTAATCATGGAGGAAAGCCAGGAGCTTGGTATACTGCTGTCATCAGTGTCAGGGCCAAGGCCTGAGTGCACAGTGAGTTCCCTGAGCCTCCTGGGAGCCAGCCTAAACAGACACACATTGGAAGCTGATGTTGAAATAAACTACACCTTGTACTAAATGGTTCCTTTTTATTTATTTATTTATTGATGCTAGAGATGGAACTCAGGATCATGCAAGCACTCTACTACTGCAAAATATCACTAGTACTTTTTTTTTTTTATCAATTCTCTCTTTCTCTCTAGCTTGCTGACTTTCCCTCACTCTATATCTTCCACTTCATTCTTCCTCTCTCCCTCCATTTTCTAAACTGCATTTCTCCTTCTATTCTCTTTCTGTACATCCTTCAATCACTCTTCTTTTCCCTTCTCTTCCTCACTTCTGTAACATGAGGGCCTGCTTGTTGGGTTTTCTGTCCTGCCTGTTTTCTGTTCTCCCACCAGGTCTCACAACCGTTTAGCCCCAAAGAAAATCACATAGAGCTTTCCATAAGTTATAAACTGATTGACTCATTAGCTCAGGCTTCTTATTAACTCTTTTTTTTTTTTTTTTTTTTTTTTTTTGGTTTTTCGAGACAGGGTTTCTCTGTGGTTTTGGAGCCTGTCCTGGAACTAGCTCTGTAGACCAGGCTGGTCTCGAACTCACAGAGATCCGCCTGCCTCTGCCTCCCAAGTGCTGGGATTAAAGGCGTGTGCCACCATCGCCCGGCTTTCTTATTAACTCTTATAACTTATATTAACCCATTATTCTTACCTTATTCAGTAGGGCACGTCACATCTTGTTTCTTAGGTGTTTAGAATGGGCTTCCTCCTTCCCAGAATTCTCCTGTTCTTATTGCCCCACCTCTACTTCCTGCCCGTAGTTCCTGACTGGCTACTGGTCAATTAGCATTTATTTAAAACATAATTGACAGAATACAGACAATTCTTCCACACCATACTTCTTTCTCTTTTCCCTTTCTCCCTCTTGTTTCTTTCCATCTTCTTTCTCTCCCTTCATCCTACCTCTTTATACTTCTCTTCTCCCCTCTTCTTTTCTTTTTTTTCCTCACTCTATATCTCTCCTTCTATCCTTTCATTTCTCTCTCAACCTCTCTTCCTCCTCCCTTTCCTCTTTCTTTCCTTTGTAATTTTAGGGGTGGAACACAGTGCTTAACTCATACTAGGCAAATACTCTGTCTCTAAATTATATGCTCATCCTACAGTCATGCTAAGATAAGCAGTTAGAACGATTATTTCTGTATGTTTTGGAACAAAGGGTACCAAAGAGGGCATGGATAGAAAATGTGTAAATAGCTTGAGTTTTGAAGAAATTATAAAAATATTAGATACTGGAATCAAGTTCACAAATTACCTCAACTCTTGAATAAAGCAGCAAAAACTTGATGACATTTAAATTGAATTACTGTGATTTTTTTCTTTACTTGTAAATCAAGTTCTTGGTGCTATGTCCAGGATTGGAGATGGATGTGACTTTCTGCTGGCTCATTGAGAAAATGAAAAATGGCACCACCCTAGTTTTATTTCTGTTGCTGTTATTAAAATACTCTGACAGCTCTGTGGGACCAGGCCTGAGTGAGTAACCTCTGTCAGAAAAGGCCCAAGCCAGTTACCTCTGCCAAAGCAGGCCTGAGTCAGTGTCCTCCACTGGAGTAGGCCCCAGTGAGTAGCTTCCTCTGAACCAGACCCAAGCCAGCAACCTCTGTGGGACTAGGCCTGAGTCAGAGATCTCCACAGGAGCAGGCCCAAGATAGTAATCTCCACAGGAGGAGGTACAAGGGAATGACCTCTGAGGGAGCAGGCCTGAGCCAGCAACTTCTGCGGGACTAGGTCTGAGCCAGCAACCTCTGTGGGAGCAGCCCTGAACAAGCAACCTCTGTGGGACTAGGGTCAGGCCAGTGACTTTCACAGAAACATGCCAAAGCCAGTGACTTCCACTGCAGCAAGCCTGAACGAGTAACCTCCATAGGATCAGACCCAAGTGAGCAACCTCCGCTAGAGCAGGCCTGAGTCAGCAACCTCCTTTGGAACAGGCCTGAGCCAACTACCTCCATGGGACCAGGCCTGAACCAGTGACCTCTAGAAGAGCAGGCCCAAGCCAGTGACATCCATGGGAGCATGCACAAGCAAGCAACGATTATGGAAGCAGACCCAGAAGAACTCCAGGATTGAGGAGTGATCTCAAGTAGTGCCCAATGACCACTAGGAACACTGAGTTACCTTCAGGGTGTCTGGAACCATAACTCTATTTCAAGGCGCAAACATCTGAGCCTTGGATCCACTGGCACCTGAAAGAGTAATCACCAGAAACACTGCACCAGCTACACCAATTAGAAGATGGGTAGAAAAGGTAAGAACACACTCAACACCACAAAGAGCAATATGACAACTACAAAGGCTAGTAGCTCTAAAACAGCAAGACTTGAACACCCCAATACAGATGAAGCAGAAGAAAGTGACCTAAAAATAGTATTAAGGTGTAAAGGCGTAAACGAATGCAGACAGATTGTAAAAATATATACAGCTTTAATGGGGAAATAGACTTACAGAACCACCGTTCCCACGGAGACCAGGAAAGCAGAAGCAAACACTAGCATGCTCGCCAGATTTATAAGTAAACATTAGCCCGAGGTGAACACGCCCCCTAAGGGGCGGGACTTATCGCTACATTAAGGGAATGTTTGCGGCCTTTAAAGAGGAAATGAAAAATTCTCTCAAAGAAATGGAGGAAAAGACAAATAAAATTTAGAAGATATCAAACAAGTCCCTTAAAAAAACCAAGAAAAATCAATCACCAGGTGAAAGAAATGATTCAAGACTTGAAAACCAAAATAGAGACAATAAAGAAAACACAAACCAAGGGAATTCTGGAAACTAAAATATTTGAAAATTATCAGGAATAACAAATGCAAGCATAAACAGCAGGATATAAGAGATGGAAGAAAATCTTAGGCATTGAAGATATGATAGAGAAAATAGACTCACCAAAGAAAATGTTAAATCTAACAAAAGCTTAATACAAAATATTCAGGAAATATGGGACACCATTAAATGACCAAACCTAAGAATAATAGGGATAGAAGAAGTCCAACTCAAAAACTCAGAAATATTTTCAACAAAATCCTAGAAGAAAACTTTCCCAACCTAAAGACAGATATTTATATGAAGATATAAAAAGCTTACAGAACATCAAATAGACTGAACTAAAAAGAAAACCCAATCCTCTTACCATATAATAATAAAAACATTAAACATACAAAATAATGACAGAATACTAAAAGTTGCAAAGGGAAAAGCCAAGTAACATGAAAAAGCAGACCTATCAAAATTACACCTGACTTCTCAATGGAAACAATGAAAGCCAGAGGGTACTCATCAAGTGTTATGTAGACATTAAGACACCATGATTGCCAGTTCAGGCTTACTATACCCAGCAAAACGTTCACTCACCATAGATGGATAAAAAAAGATATTCCATGATAGAACCAGATTTAACCAATACCTAGCCACCAACCCAGCCATACACAAAATACTAGAAAGAAAATTTCAACTTAAGAAAGTTAGTTACATTCACAAAAGCACAGACAATAGATGATCTCCCAGCAGCAAATCTCAAAGAAGGGGAAAACACACACAATAACATCACTAACAAGGACAACTAAATTTACAGGACATAGCAATCACTGCTCATTAATATTCCTTAATATAAGTGGACTCAACGCACATATAAAAAGACCCAGGCTAACAGATTGGATATGTAAACAGAATCCATCCTTCTGCTACATTCAAGAAACATACATTATCCTCAAAGACAGACATCACCTCGGAGTAAAGGGATGAAACATTTTCCAATTAAATGGTCCTAAGGAACAAGATGGTGTAGTTATCCTAATATCTAATAAAATAGACTTCAAATTAAAATCACTCAAAAGAGACAAAGAAGGATATTTTATGTTGGTAACAAAAAAAAATCATCAAGAGGAAATCTCAATACTCTAACTTTTTATTGGCTAATTCTTAGATCTTAATTTAACCCATTTCTGTTAATCTGTGTATCACCACGTGACTGCAGCTTACTGGCAAGATTTTAACCAGTGTCCTTATCAGTCAGGAGATCCATGGCTTCTACCACTCTGCTCTTCTTCCCAGCATTCAGTTCTGTCTACTCTGCCTACCTAAGGTCTGTCCTATCAACTAGGCCAAGGCAGTTTCTTTATTCATTTTCCAATGAAAGCAACACACAAACAGAAGGAACTCCTGTACCACATCTATGCCCCAAATACAGGGTCACCCTCATATGTAAAAGAAACACCACTAATGCTTAAAATATTGTAACTTGTTTGTTTCCTGGCTACCCGACAGCTCAGACTCGAAATAATCACAGAGAAACCATATTATTTAAATCACTGCTTGTCCCATTCTCTCTAGCTTCTTATTGGCTAACTCTTACACATTCATTTAACCCATTTATAGTCATCTGTGTATCACATGTGACTGTGGCTTACAGGCTAAAGTTCTAGCATCTATCTCTGGTGGGGCTACATGGCTTCTCTCTGACTCTGCCTTTTCCTCCCAGCAATCAGTTTAGTTTTCCTTGCCTATCTACCCTATCAGGCCAAGCCAGTTTCTTTATTCACTAATGGTATTCACAGCAAACAGAGGGAAATCCCACATCACCTCCTCTTTTCTGTTTGAATAAAAAAGAAAGGAAGGTTTTAACTTTAACATAGTAAGTTATATATAACAAAACAGGTAGCAAGCAAGAATTATAGTTACAATATTTATATACTTTATATTTTATCATAACTAAGGAAAATTATAATTATAAATATCTATTCTTCAACTCCATCAAAGACTCCAGAATGATATAATATTACCTAAGTAAACAATAAGTTTACTGTAAGCAAATTCCAAAACTCTATAATTGACAGAAACATCTCATTGCCTGGACAGTCATCCAAAGTTCCTCTGTAACATTGGAGAATCCATCTTCAGCCTACAGGCCCATAATATCCAGCAGACTTTTCCATGAAGCAGCAAATTTCAAAGACAGTTTCAGCTATATTGGCAGTTTGTCAGTCACTTTCTTCTGCGTCCTGCAGTTTTTCTCAGAGACTTTTTCATGAATCAGGAACCCTGAAAGATTGTCTCACCTTTAGGCAAGTTCAGCAGTCATTTCTCTGTGGGTCCTGCATGTCCAGTTCATCAAAGCAGTCCAGGCAAGAGCAATTTCTTGCCCCAAAGCTAGCAAACTCCATAAGGAGCCTCTTTCATGCCCATCTTCCTCTTGAAGTATCTTGATGTTGCTAGGAGCAGATGTGTCTCACTGTCATTAAAAGTCTCCCTGACTCTGCCTCCTTTCTCCCAATATCCTGTTTAGTTTTCTGTGCCTATCTACCCTATCAGGCCAAGCCAGTTTTCTTTATTTATTAGTGGTAATCACAGCATACAGAGGGGAAAAACACCACTAAAACTTAAAACACACAGTAAATCCCACATACTTATAGTGGGAGACTTCAACATCCAACTTTCGCCACTGGACAGGTCTGTTAGATGGAAGATTAACAAAGAAATAAGGGAACTTACAGATATGGTGACTCATAAGGACTTAACAAACATCTATAAAAACATTCCATTCAAACAAAAACGAATATACTTTCTTCTCAGCACCTCATGGAACCTTCTCAAAAATTGACTACATGCTAGGTAACAAAGCAAGCCTCAACAGATACAAAAGAAATTGGAATAACCCCTTGTATCTTATCAGATCACCATGGCTTAAAATTAAAACTCAACAGCAATACTAATTTCAGAAAGCTCACAAACACATAGAAATTAAACAACGCTTACCTGAATCAATGGGTCAAGGAAGATATAAAGGAAGAAATTAAAGGCTTCCTAAAATTCAATGAAAATGACCACACAATATACCCAAATTTATGGTACACAATGAAATCAGGGTTAAAGGGAAGTTCATAGCACTAAATGCCTACATAAAGGAGATGGAAAAATCCCACACTAGCGAATTAACAGAACACATGGAAACTCTGGGACAATAAAAAACAAACTCACCCAGGAGGACTAGCCATCAGGAAATAATCAAATTGAGAGCTGAAATCAACAAAATAGAAATGAAGAAAACAATACAAAAAATCAATGAGACAAAGAGCTGGTTCTTTGGGGAAATCAAAATTAGACAAACCTGCTGGGCGGTGGTGGCGCACGCCTTTAATCCCAACACTCGGGAGGTAGAGGCAGGCGGATCTCTGTGAGTTTGAGGCCAGTCTGGTCTACAAGAGCTAGTTCCAGAACAGGAACCAAAAAAAGCTACGGAGAAACCCTGTCTTGAAAAATCCATACACACACACACACACACACACACAAAAAAAATAGATAAACCTTTACCCAAACTAACCAAAAGGAAGAGAGGGAATATCCAAATTAATAAAATCAGAAATAAAAAGGGGACAAAACAACAGACATGGAGGAAATACAGAGAATCATCAGGTCATACTTTGAAAACCTGTACTCCACAAAATTGGAAAACTTAAAGGAAATGGACAATTTTCTGGATAAATATCACTTACCAAAATTAAATCAAGACCAGAAAAGCAAATTAAATAGACCTATAACTGTAAAAAAAAAAAAATAGAAACAGTCATCAAAAGTCTTTCAACCAAAAATAGCCCAGGACCAAATGGCTTCAGCACAGATTTCTACAAGATTTTCAAGGAAGAACTAATACTAATACTCCTCAAGTTAATAATTAAAGCTGCTATAAACATAGTTGAACACATATCCTTGTGATATGATTTGAGCATTCTTTGGGTATATACCCAAAGTGGTATTGCTGGCCCCTCGACCGAAGAATGGATAATGAAGGTGTGGCACATTTACAGAATGGAGTACTATAGTTCGGAAAAAAACAATGACCTCTTGAATTTTGTGGACAAAAGGATGGATCTAGAAAACATCATATTAAGTAAGGTAATCCAGACCCAGAAAGACAAATATAGTATTTGCTCCTGCAGAAGTGGCTTTTAGATATAAAACAAACATCAGCCTATAATTCACAACTACAGAGATCCTAGATAAGAAATAAGACCCTAAGGAGATATACATGAGTCTAATGTACATGGGAAGTAGAAAAATACAAGATCTATTGAGTAAATTGGTAGCATGGTCATGATAAGAGGGGTAGAAGGGGCAATGGAAAGAAGGGAGGAGAGTGGAGAAAAATACATAGCTCAATAAAAATAATAAAAAAGATAAGTATTTTTACATATAAACTGGCAAACTGTGTGTGGTGTCGAACACCTTAAATCCCAGTACTTGGGAGGCAGAAAAAAGCATATCTCTGTGAGTTTAAGAACAAACCTGGCTTATAGAGTGAGTTCCAGATCAACTAGAGCTATATATTTAAAAATTGTCTCAGAAAAAAAAAATCCAAAATGCAAACAATCAGACAAACAAATACCAGAACTATGCCAAAGGGCAAATCAATATGGGGAGGAGGTTTATTTTGACTTATAGTTCCAGGTTACGGTTGGTTATTGTAGGGAATGTAAAGGGTTGGAAGTGTGAAGCAGCTGATCACCACACATCCAGTATCATCATCAAAGAGACAAATTAATGCATAATTATTCTCTTGCTGCTTCAATTCAGTTATATTTCTACACTCAGATTGGGACCACTTGTCTAGGCAATATTTTCATCCATATTAGGGTGGTCTTTCCCACCTCTCTTAATTAAATTAAGGCAATCTCCCACAAAATTGCCTACAAGTCGAATCACGGTTGTCAATTCTTCACTGAGACACTTTCACTGGGTGTTTCTAGTATGTGTCTAGTTGAAAATGACAAGTTAGTCATCACAGTCTCTGTCTTCTGAAATCAATTCATAGACTTAGCTATGATCAATGACTTCTGAATTATTATGTCTAGTTTTTTTTTTTTTTTGTTGTTGTTGTTAAGTGAAAAGTTTTAAAACTTTTAAAGCAGAACTTGTTTAAGGTTGGAAACACTGTGATGGAGACAGACTGATCATGGGCTGTGGGAAGAATGTGGATCCAAGAGACGAGCCACACTACCAGAGGATACAGACTCACTTGACCCATATCAAGAGGAAGGAAGCAGGAAGTCTAGATTTTTAGAAGTCTGCTCTCTGCCTGTGGACAAACAAGGTAGTCCCACCAAGGTAGTCGGGTCTCTTTTGAGAAGCTAGGCCTCACCTTTTGTCATCTTGTTCCTAGCAAATTCTCTTTTGAGAAGCTAGGCCTCACCTTTTGTCATCTTGTTCCTAGCAAATTCTCTTTTGAGAAGCTAGGCCTCACCTTTTGTCATCTTGTTCCTAGCAAATTCTGGCTGTCACCATTTCACAGGCAAGGAGCTTCTGAAGGTTTATCCTTTTAGAATCTCTTGTGGTGCAAATTAACCTGTAAGAATGAAATCCATACTTCCTTGCTCATGTTCTCTCTCCTTCTGCTCCTCAGGGGGAGGGGAGTGGGAGGAGGGGGCGATGTATGGGAGGAGAGGGAGGGAAATGGGGAGGAGGCAGAAATTTTTTTCAACAACAACAAAAAGAATGAAATCCATAGCCTCAGAAGCACTAGTTGTCCCCAAGTCTGGCTGGTACATGCTTGCTGCCCATTGCCTATGTCACCACCTGTCTGGAACCTAGTAGAAGTGCTTACTGGTGCTTTTTTTGGGTGCATCCTGGTAAGTCTTCAAAATGGTCACTGGTTCTTGTATATAATTTTCTGTAATTTTTGCTATAACATGTGGCCATGTGGCCACAATTGCTTGGCCTGGAATATTAAGAGACTTGGGGGAGTCCTGTTATGCTAGTCTCTATTTTTTCACCAGCAAGGATTTGTTGAATATTTCCATGTGCCTGCAATAATATACAGCAACACATAGTTTGCACATTGCCATTATGGGCATAGCATAACAACACACTACAAAATATCTCTCTGTGGTGGACATTTTCTAGCACATAAGCCTAGTAGTTTCTGAATTTTCCATGCAAGGATCCAGTGTTGTGTGAGACTTTGGGGATTGCTTACTGTCAATATATGTGTCTATACTCCTTTCCTCCTTCCTAAGTGGAGCATGGGAACAAGACCACAGTGACTAAGATGTCTTATGATCTGAGATATTGCTTCTACTATGACATTTTAGTCACTACTCCTGGGTTTCATCATTTGGAACAAGATCCACATTCACAGAAATTACCAGGAGGACTGGCATCATCACCTCAAGAGCTCCCTAGGGTAGGAATAGTAAACTAGGTGATAGAGAAGAAACAGCAGGATTTCTGTATGAGAACACCCTCCTCCCATTGTAAAAATGCAGCACCTTCAGTTCTTTTGTAACACAGGTCCCCAGGGAAGGCACGAGAATACTTTAGATTAGGAGAACAATGAGGTGACTCAACATAGAGACATGGAAAGGTGCCTGGAGGCTGCAGTAAGCAATGTGCAGCCAGATGCAGATGGGCCTTGAATACAGATGACTCAGATTATAGTTTTTAAATTTTTAGAATGTTACAAAAATGATGTCTTCTATAGAAACTGTACTGTTTAACTGTACTGTAAATTTATGTTTATTCTTGGTTAGCAATGTGGAGCTGAACGCTCTCTGACTTTGATGGTCAGAGCAACAAACCATTACACCCAGTCAGCCTTAGAACTATCTCAAAGGACAACTGTAATACTAAAGAATATTCTGAGCTGTTCAAGCTGTTCAGTGGATTAGATGTATTAACTGCCTTTTCAGTTTGAGGTGTTTTTAACTTGACACATATTTAGTGGGTCATGTTCCTAGTATAAGTCAAAGAATACCTATGGTTAGTATTTGGGTCCCTAGAGTAAACATAAAACTGTTCTAGAGAGGTGGCCTGAGGACAGAAATTGGCATTTTAAGGGTATATAAGCTTGGCTTTGATACAGAAATCTATCATTGCTAGGATTTAGTGAGGAGGTGCTTACAAATTTATTTACCTGCCAGACTGGAAGAGTGATTTTAGACCAAGCACAGGAATGGATCCCTCCTCTTAAGCTAGTGTGGGGCCCAAAAATGTGAGCTTATTCCACCTTATCCGAAGTTCAGAGAGTTTGGGTTTGCTCAAAGTTGTTTGACAACAACTCTGCCTACATACCCTGATCAAAGGTGTGTTTACTTGGTGTTTTGGACATTAAGCTGACCAATGGAGGTAGATCCATTCCATGCCGACCAAAGGTCATAGATTTCAAGCATACTTCTGCTCCTTATTTTGATATAGAAGGTTTGAGTTAGGGAGGGGCTGCTTTCAGAGTACTTGGTCTAGGGTGGGTTCACTGCCTAACCAACAGAATGCTTTTCTTAATAATGACTTGAAGTCTCAAGTATTGGGGCAAGTAACTGTTCTGGTTGTCCTTTGTATCATGTTAAAAGCAGTCTTCTGCCTTCTTCCCCGATATGTATTGGAGTATTAAAGTATATGGAAAATAAACACTGGTGAATTCAGCATTCAGTACTCACTGATTTGCCCTCCAATTACTATCCTGTGTTTCTGTGATTTTTTCTTATCTCTGTTCATTCTACTTAATGTTTTCTAATCCTCATGCTCCTACCCTTGAACGTACAAACCAGATGCAGTTAGGATCATGGCAGAAGTCACCCCAAAAGATGACTCCTGACACTAAAGAACTATGGAGAAAGCAACCACTCCATCCACACCAAGCCAAAGTTTTTATGATGGCTATTCTTATCCCTTTGCTTAAAGAGCCTTCTGGATTGCCAGCGTCTGCCCAATAAATAGCCATGAATCTCAGCTGTGCTCTCCAGAAACACCACTGGAACTGGGACCTTGCTTCTTTCTCCTGCATTAACTAGGATGCAAGAGGTGAGAGAGCCCATTCCTGGCCTTGGTCTCTGAGCTCCTTATGGCTACTAGCTTTCTTTGACTTAGAGGCCTCATTTCAGTCTTTTGTTTCCATGGTCACATTGTCTTCTCCTCCTCTGTTCTTGTCTATCAGCCACTTTCTTCAGAGGATGCATACAATAATAATTTGGCTCCACCTCAATATTTCAAGAAGGTCTCCCTGTTAAAGGATACAACTGCAAAAGCTTTATTTAAAACAATGTGATACTTATAGATGGCAAGTTTGGGGCTTGATACCTTTGAGGCACCATTTAGTTCACTAATGCCTCCTTTTTTATACAACCTGTATTCTGTCCTTGAGGACTAGTTCTTGGACATTGGTAATTGAATTTGTTTTCATTTGTAAAAAATTAACTATTTATTACTATTTAGTTAGCATATTTAGGACATTTATATCCATCAAAGTTATTGAATTACTTAGGTCAATCCTTTTAGTAATTGACTTCCCAGTGTTTTCCCATGCCTTTCTAGCTGGATATTATTTTTAAAAAAATATTTTGTGGTGAGGCTGGAGCTCAGTAGTTAATAGCACTGGTTGTTCATTCAGAGGACCCAGGTTTTAATGCCAACATCCACATGGTAGGTCCTTGTGGATTCTAGGAACCAGACTTGGTCATCTGGAAGACTAGGACATGCTCTTAACCACTGAGCCATCCTTACTGATCCTAGTTATTACTCATGGCACTTCTCTGTCTGTGTCTTTTCTGTGCAACTTCAAGTCCTGGGGGATAATTTGTATTCGAAATCTCCATTTGGGAAAAACATTTTTTCAGTTCTGCATTCCCTAATTAAAAAGTAGTAGGTGAACTAGGTCTTCTGCAATATTTAGAACACAGGAGGTTAACCCTTTGCTTTACTCTAATTTCTGCAATCATTATACAGCCCAAGTCACACTGTGTGGTACTCTGACTTTCAGAATGGATCACGTAACATTGAAGTAGGGAGAGTTGAGAGTGTATGAACATCAGCCTGAGCACAGACTTGAAGATAGATACACAGAAACATATTAATACCTTCATGTGTTTATAACACTTTAACAGTGAGAATTTCTGCAGGGATGACCAACTGGCTTTTGATGTTGGTTTTAAAGGATCCTATGAGTATGTGGTGGTTTGAAAGAAAATGACCCCCAAAGGGAGTGCCACTATTAGGAGGTATGGCCTTGTTTGAGGAAGTTCATCACTGTTGGGGCAGGCTTTGAGTTTTTTTTTTTTTCTTGAGCTTCACTCAGTGTGTCAATCAACTTCCTGTTGCCTGCAAGATGTAGGTTTCTCAGCTACTCTAGCACTACTGCTGCCTCCACACCACCATGTTCCCAGTCACAATTATAATGGACTGAACCTCTGAAATTGCAAACAAGCCACCCCAATTAAATGTTTTCTTTGTAAGAGTTGCTGTGGTCATGGTGTCTCTTCACAGCAATAGAAACCTTAACTAAGACAGTCTCCTAAGGCAATTAACAGATGAGTATAGAGAACACCCATCAGTAAAGGAAATGTGTCTTCAATCTATGCAAAGATGGATAATGTGTTTAGATGAAGATGCAAATACAGTTTGTTTTTGTTTTGCTGATTAGTGTCACCTGTGCTGCAGATGGAACTCATCCTGTTTTAATTTTAGTAAGAAAGATGAGAGTGGATTGAAGCAGGGAGGGGCAGGGAGAGACCAAATCTTAGATCTGCTCCAAGATACTTTGTCACAGAACTTGCAGCCTGGAACTCAGTATGTCATCGTGATTCCTTGTACACTAGCAGTAGAGGCTGGAGAGGCAATTTCCCTTAAAATACAATCCAGCCCAAAGTGCATGTGGTGGTTGCTACTCAGAGAGTGAATAGGCTTCTGAAAGTTCCTAATGACCTGTGCAAAATATGTTGGAACGGTCCTCACCAGCCTGCTGTTTTCCAGTGGTAAGTTTAGTTAAGCAGGTCTGGAGGCCAGTGAATGTCTGCTCAAGAAGGCTTCCGATGATAGCACTAGAACAGAGCCTGCCAGTACCACACTCGGCATTCTCCACAACTCTAAAAGGTCCTTTCCTTCCGTCTCTCTCTCTTCCTCTTCCTCTCCTTTCCACCCTCCCTCTCCCTTTTTCTCTCTTCCTCAATTTTAATAGTTTACAGTTTCTAAAATTTAAATAATTTTTTGAGACATCCTAGTGACGTCATATTAATGCCAGTGGTTTGGGGTGCTGTTTCATAGTTGTCTGCTCCCTGATGAAAGAAGTTGTTAGAAGCATGTAAACTTGTGAGACAGTTCCCTCAGTCTACTTGGAGAGACATGATTCCAGTCACATACTTCTGATCAACATTGCAGAAGGAGACAGTGACTTTCTTGGAAGCCAAAGGAACTGATCACATTGAGAAAAGGATTTCTCATCTGAATAATGGACAGCAGGATGATTTCTGCAGCTTTTTCCTTACTATAACTTGGAATATTAGTTTGATGTCTGGAAGTTCCACAGCTATTTCATGAACGTGAAGATGAAGAACGTGTGAAATTGAGTGTGTGTATTGGGGTGGGTGAAATATAAATAAAGAAATCAAAATATTTGATATCATATATCAAATATTCACCATACAAACTGATTTCTTTCTTTCTTTTTTTTAACAAGGATTACAATAATGTTGTTTCATCTGCCAAATATGCAAGTTGAATTTAAGGAGCGTGTCTTGTCTGGGTGATGCACAGTAACCAGAGGTTTCTTGAAATGATCAATAGGTAGGGTTAAAAATGGCTATTAGCCCTGACCAGGTAAGTGGAGAGGGGGCAGAACAGGTCAGAGAAGAGAGACCTCATTGGACATAACTGGCCAGGCACAAACCTCGGACCCTTAAGAGCACAGGCTTCCTGACAGCCCCTGAGTGAGCACCCAGACAACAATCTGGGCTGGTTGTCATCAACTCCCACAGCAGCTGCTTGCTGGCACTAATTCTACCCCCTCCTCCAAGTGCAATCTACTGGACAAATAGAATCTCTTTACTCCACTTCCCAGGCACCCCTTAAAAACAGCAAAAACATTCAAATGGTTATGTATGAAATGCTGTCCTGCATCTTTCTGTCTCAAAGACAGCAGCTTCTCCCCCCTCAACACCCCCCCCCCAATTACCTGAACAATTTCTGTGCCAAGATGAAGAGGAGGCCCTAGGCCGTGGAGGCTCCTGGCCATGAGGGGCTGCTGCAGCGGCGCCAGGGCACAGGGTGGGTGAGACATGGCAGGGGTCCTGGTGGCACGGACCAGTTCTCCGGCGTCTCCTCCCACAGGCCAGCTTACTTACTTATTCAGGGAGAGTGACTGCATTCTTTTTCCTGACAAAGTTGCGTCCTCTTTTGCTTTCCTCTTCTCTTCTTTCTTTCTTGCTGCTTCCTCTCGCTGTTTCCGGATGATTGCCAGCCTGGCAAGATCAGCCTTGGCCTTCTCTGTCTTCCCAGCCAAATGCATCTTCATGTAGCGCTCTTTTGCTTTCTGCTTTTCGATTTCTTCTCGTTCTCTCCTTGAAAGCTCCTTTGGCTCATCCAGATCCAGTTGTGTGACCTTCTTGGTTGTCTGTGCCACCCGGTTGGGGTTTTCAATGTCAATGAGCCCTTCCACACCTTTTCGCTTTTGCTGATAGTCATTATCTTTATCTTCACTCTCATCTGAATCTAGAGACTTCTCTTTCTGGGGGGTCACCTGAAGCCCCATCTCCACCTTCTTCTTGTTCATCTTCTTCGTTGGCCTTCTGCTTCTCAGCCTGCAGCTGGGCATCGATCTCCTCAGGGCTTGTATACTGTCTCACCCGACCTTTGTGGCCTCCCTTTCTACCTCCTTTGGGCACCTCGGCTCCGGCTTCTGCAGCAACCGCAGCGCTTCGAACTGACACCGGAACCGGAAATCACAAACTGATTTCTTACTAACAAACATGACTTCCTATATTGAGTTTTTTGTTTTTCATTAGAAAATGCATTATATATTAACGGTTTGTTGAATTTTTATACTTGACATTAAAAGTTCTTCCTCCCATGTATGGTAACATGAGGCATCTCATAATGCATTGGAGTAGTCTTACCCTGTGACATAGCTCCAAATCTGTGTCACCTCTCCTTTATATCTTATCTTTGTCCACGCTAACTACTAAAACCCATCCCAGTATTTGAAGATCTTAAATTATTCTGTATGTCAGGCATAAAACATCACATTTCACTTAGCAGTGAGGCTGAAGGGGATGGACAATGTCTCAGTAGAGTGCTACTGTGCAAACTTGAGGAGCAGTGACCAGATTGACCCCTGTACACAAAAAAGCCAGGCATGGTACACATGTGGAACACCAGCACAAAAGGGCAGTGATCCAGCCTGCTTGGTCAAAGTGGTTAGCTCTAGGTTCAGTCAGAGACCCTGTCATAAAACAAAGGTGGACAGTGAGAGACACACACAGGATCTCCACATGCTCATACACAGGCAAGTTCACACTCAGATGCACACACACACACACACACACACACCAGAAGACTACATTCTGAGAGAGGTAGCAGATGATTTTTGTCAATGTGTGAAAAATCACACTATGCTCTATCACTTGAACTTGACATATCATTGATGCAATCTAGAGCTAAGATAAACATGAATTGTCTGAGGCTGCTGGGGAAATACAGCGGATGTTTAAGTACACATGCATTCTAAAACAAGTATAAACGCATAATGTAATAAACAATTAAAATATTAGCATAGTCATTCACCACCATTGTCTAATATCATGTACTATAGAAACTATATATTTTTTTAGATAGTATTCATTCCAAGAGAGTCTCAAATGTGAAATTCTCCTGCCTCAATCTTTTTCTGGGATTGCAGGTGAGTGTTTTTGTGCTGTCAATCACATGAAAGTAATTCTCAGTGGAAGAAGGGAGGTGATTGGTTGTTTCTTTCTCTATTTGTGTGGTACGTGTGTGTGACATATGAGCATGTGCATTGTGTATCCATATGTGTGCATGTGATAGACATGTAGTTGCATATA